>NC_134206.1:218370781-218677031 GCF_965140235.1 Caretta caretta
TGTTGAGTTTCACAGGAAATTCAAATGCAGTGATCAAATATTTTTTAGACTTTTTTTTTCTGGTGAAAGATTCACTGGGGAAAAAAATCCTGTTTTTCAACCAGCTCTAACTTTTTGTTAGCCTAGCAAACGCAGATGAGCATTTCTGATTCCATCAGGTAGAGGGCAGTGGTGCTCTAGTCAGTTCTTTAAAATAATAGGGCAAGACTGTAGAATCTCAGGGTTGGAAGGGATCTAGTCCAACCCCCTGCTCAAAGCAGGGCCAATCCCCAATTTTTACCCCAGATCCCTAAATGGCCCCCTCAAGGGCTGAACTCACAACCCTGGGTTTAGCAGGCCAATGCACCAACCACTGAGCTATTCCTCCCCCCAGTACACTCCCTAAAGTTGCTACTAGTCTCCTATTATTTTAAGCCCAATTTTCATCTCCTTCATAATTCTGAGAAAAATAATCTGTGTTTACAGAACTGTCAGATCAGCCCAAGATAAAGTTGGACATTTCCACTAATGCGACGGAAGCAAAGTGAATACTTCTTCAGCTGAAGCCATTTAGAAATCACTTATTTCAAATTTTTTTGTGAAGTGTTTCACAGTTCTTTGTGTCCCTATGTATTGAAAAAGGAGCCAAGTTAGAATTCAAATTTCACTTGGCACATAGGATAACTTTAAAGCAAAAGCCAAAACAGATTCACTGTAACAGGACAGAATCATAGAAATGTAGGGCTAGACGGGACCTTGAGAGGTCATCTAATCCACCCCCCTCAGAATGTGGCAGAGCCAAGTACACCTAGACTATCCTGGACAGGTGTTTGTCCAAACTGTTCTTAAACCTGCAATAATGGGGAATCCGCAGCCTTCCTAGGTAACCTGTGCCAGAGCTTATCTACCCTTACAGTTAGAAAGTTATTCCTGGTATCACACCTCTCTTGCCAATTTCTTCTTGTTTTACCCTTGGTGGACATGGAGAACAACTGATCACCATTCCCTTTGTAGCACATATTTGAAGACTGTTATCTTGTACTCCACTCAGCCATCTCTTCTCTAGACTAAATATGCCCAATTCTTTCAACCTTTCCTCATACGTCAGGTTTTTTCATTTTTGTTGCTCTCCTTTGGACTCTCTCCAATTTACTCATGTCTTTCCTAAAGCGTGGCACCCAGAACTGGCAACAGGACTCACTCCTACCTTGAAGCTTACAGAGTTGTTTTTTCTGGGTTGATACAATAATGTGAATTGTATCTTACTGAAAAAGGTGGGATCCATTTCTGTAACTCAGAGAGGAGCTGCAGTATTAGATCATGTGTTACAGCTTACATCAAACAATTTAAAAATGATTAGTGCTTTCCTATAATGGAGAGAGGAGTGGCTACCTTCTATCACGTGATATTGCTCTGATCAGACTACGTAACAAATTATCACTACTTCCCTATTACATAGAATAGCTGTGGAGGTTTATATTATGAATTATTATTAAGTCTCGTTGGGCGTCATTTTTAAAAAAAATGGGAAAAGCCAGGGGTTCCTCATCACAAAATACTGAAAGAGACAAATTTATAGAAAACTATACAAAAAAAAATTGGCTCACATTACCTTGAGATTTTTTTTTAAATTATGAAGCTAAATGATTTAAAATAAATAATGATAATTCACAAATAATTCAAAAATGTTCTAAATGCAGTCACTCTCCCATATTCCACTACACTGGTCACATACAGCACAAGATTTGTTACAGGTCCTGGAAGTGTCCTATTTGGGGATGGGCTGGCAGGGTTTACAAGAAAAGAAGTAAATTTTTGGAAAAGCTTTTCTTCGCTGTAAAATGAAGATTCAGGTTAACCAAAACATTTCTCATATTTGTGCTGCATTCACCAAATTGTTTCAATGAAAAAAATCAAAACATTTTATTTGGACATTTTCGAAATAAAATGTTTTGATTTTTCAATTCAAAATTGCTTTTTTCATTTTAATTTTAGTTCAACACTATTTTTTTTAAAATGGTAAAAAAGATTGAAAAAGAAAGAGCATTTCATGTCAGGTCAAATCAAACATTTTGTTGGACTTCAAACTACATTTTTTGACTGTTTCGGTTCACCAAAAAACCCTGAAACATTTCTATTTGGGTTGGCCCAAAACGATTCTTTTTTTGATTTTTCAGTTGGCCAGCAAACCAAAAAATCAGTTATTCGCACAGCTCAATTTACAAGGACCACGGTCCACATTCACAGCTGGTGTAAATCCGCAGAGCTGCATTGAATTGAATGGAGCTATGCCAATCTACACTGCTGAGGGCTTGATCCCATGACTTGTTATAGACAAAACCGAAAAGTCATGGTTTCTGTCCCAAAAGACATGGCTGTGGCAAACGTATCACCTTTGCTCATTATTTCAGTCACACGGTGCAACAAGGTACCAGTATTTTCCTGTAAGAAGTGATGCAGTATTACAGTTTATATTGGCCAATGTAGTGACTTATCGCTGCTTCCCTTTACAGCATTAGACAGTGTGTGATCATATGAAGTCATCAAGGTTTCTGTAAGTGGGGGAATAGTCCCGCTCTTGTGGGGAACTTTCCTGGCTTCTGCACTACCCCGGTGAAGTGGGCTAGCAAAAGAATCTGAGTCCTCGCTCCCATTTCCTTTACCCAGTGGCCTCCCTGCCCTTGAGGACTCCCCTTCCACTCTTCTGTCTGGCAGAGTCCTCGTAACCCCAACAAGGCTGGGCCCAGGATTCCTGGGGGGCTCGACCCCCAACCCTGCTGTGGTCACCTAGGACAGGGGCTAGGGTGTCCCCACTCCGGGGTACTCTCTCTGCACTGGGCACTTCTCTGACCCACTGACCATTACATACATGTTAAAGCAAATCCAAGTTATTTAATCAACAATTAATTTTAAAAAGAATAAGGGAAAATGGGAAAGGTGAAAGGAAACACATCAACCCGCTCTGTGGCAGGGAACATCACAAACAGTGTCTCTGGAATGTCAGGACAGTTCACAGTCTGTTCCTTGTAAGTCCCAGGCCTTCTTCTCAGGCCCTGGTTGTGCTGCAGGGATGCTGTGGTTTGGACACTTGCTCTAGTGGTGGCCACACACTCTCAGGCTCTAAGTGGTAGGACCCTTCTTCCCAGTGTCGCCCCCGCCCTGTCAGGGTTACGATCCAAGCCTGGCCTGCAGAGCCCCTTGGCTGAGGCGTCTCCCTGTGCTGGGCCTGCTGCCCAGGGTCCCCCTCACTCTCCCCAGCTGCTCACTGCACCCAGCTCCGGACTGCTCCAGCCCCAGCAGCACCACTCGGTCTCTGCACTGCTGCTGCCTCCAGCTCCCTGGGCTGCTTCTTTGGCCCCTCTGCCTCTGGTTGCTGCAGCTCTGCTCCCAGGACAGGTCTGCTCTGCAGGCTGCTTCTGTGACTCTGCTCCCAGCACTGACCTGCTTCGTGGGCTGCTTTTCTGGCCCCTCTGGCTCTGGTTGCTGCAGCTCTGCTCCCAGGGCAAGTCTGCTCTCTCTGGGCTGTGCCTCTGGCTTTGGGGCTGCAGCTCTGCTCCCAGGACAGGGTCTGCTCTCTCTGGATCTAGCACAGCTCAGCTTGGACCCCTGCTTTCTCCTTAGCTTGGCCCCACTCTGTCTGACCCAGGCAAATCCAGCTCACACGGAAGATGGGACCTCCCTGGCCTCCTGACTCTTTGATTAGCCTGCTCACCCTGTCATTCAGGCTGACCTGGAGCACTGGCCTCTCTCCATTGTACCTGGAGGCTGTCAGTCTCAGGGTCCTGATTCCCCATCGACCCTTCCCCCTTTTAGTACTGGGAGCTAGCAACTAAAACACCCCCACTGAATGTTAGTAAGGGGGCAACAGTCCCCTTACATTTCCCAATAAAACCAAGAAGACCTGCAGCATTATATCAGTTGTCACTACACAGCAGTAAGTTATCATGGCTTCTCTATTCCACAGGGACTAAACAGCCCACCTACCTCCACTAACAGCTGTTTGATCACCGTGTCCCTCCGCCCTTTGTCCAGGGACTCCACTACCTCGTTCCCGCAGGGCAGATCTGTCTTCAGGGCCTCAGCGCTCACTGAGAAATTCACAGTACCTGGAACAAAGAAGGATAAGTGTTCTGCCAGGCACTGCAGCTACAGGGGTGTCAGAGTCATTCGCTTGATGTTGTGCTTTGCAGCACCACGGATTACATGGAAACCTCTCTAAAGAGGGCAGAGCTCAAGTCACATGTAGTTAGCACTATAGCACAGCTCTGCAGAAGCCTTAGTTCCAACCCCTCGGCTCCAACAGCTACGCTGAATGGGGCTGGGCAAGATGGAGAGGAGGGGAGTGCAGGGGCAGGCCTTCAGATTCTGACACTCAGACCCCTGCATGGTGTCAGAGCCATCATCTTTCTTTTCCAGAAATTTCAGACCCAACCAGTCTGTCAGTCCAGGTATTTATATGGCCCTCATCGCAGTCGTGTACTGCACCTCCCATACATGGATGAATGTATTATTCCAATTTTACAGATGGGGAAACTGAGGCACCGGGACATTGACTTTCCCAAGCGCTGGACACTGAGTCTAGGTCTCCTGAGTCCAGTCCAGTGCCTCAGCCATAAGGCCAGCCTTCCTCCTTTCACAGCAGATCAGTCCCTTCCAGAGAGGTTGGAAACGCCAGAAATCTTATCCAGAAATTTCGGTGCCATTTGGTCCCTTTCAAAGAGGTTTTGGACCCATCCATTAGTCCCTGATCCTGAGATTTTGAAGTTTCCAGGTCCCTTACCCAGAGATTTTGGGGTCACAGTCCAAGACACTGTTTTCCGTCCGTTCACACAGAGACAATAAGATTCTTCTTCCTTCTCCACAGGGGTAGCCCGGAAGTCATTAGATGAAACCAGTGAGATGCTGACCTGTCCATTGTACAGAAAGGTGCCATCAGGCAGGGAGAGAGAAGGGTTCAAGGGGGTTGTGGGTAAATGGAGATGAGACAAGGCAGGGGAGGAGAGGGGGCAGGGAGTTTGGGGGCCACAGGGATTTGGTGGGGCAGGGATTGAGGTGGGGAAAGCTGAGGGGTACCGTGGTTTGGGGAGGTGCAGGAGACTGAGGAGGGGCAGAGAATTGGGCGCATGGCTCTGAAGAAACAGGAGATTGCAGGGCCTGAGGGACTCAGGACCAGTTGTGGGAATAAAGACAAAATGGTGACCTCAAATTTACCACCTTGGCATGAGTCTGAGACCCCTCTGATGTCTTGTTAGGGGAGGAGGTGAAGTGCTGGCTGTGGGGGGCGGGGGGCTATCTGGGAGTAGCTGAGAGAGAACAGAATTGGGGACCATCAGTGAGCGTAGCGAAGGGCAGGAAAGGGATGGGGAAGAGGATGAGAGTGCCTTGGGGGCTCTTAACACCATAGAGCTTGTTCCCGCTTCACTTTATCTAGAATGAAACCCATTTAAATAAAAGCTGAGAGAAAAGTCACCACAATTTTGCAGGGACCCCCTTCCTGAGTCCCCTCCAGTCCCTTGTGCTGGAGCAGGAATACACTGCAGGCCAGTGGGGCTAGAGAGTCAGTGCCGTTTCCATGGATGCAACAGGCCAGTGAGTTTCCCAGCAGCCGTAGTGCAGCTGGGGGGCTTGTGTGGCATGAGGCCAAAGGCCAAGCACATAATGGATGGTGTCCATTCCAGGAAGCCGGGAGTCTCTGCTAGAGTAAGGGGTGATGCACAGTGTGTGGTCACGCCAGGTACCTTGCTTGCCATGGGGTCATGAGATAGGCACAGGAGGTCTAAGGTCAGGTGCCTTCAGCCACACAGGAAGTTGGTCTCAGGTATATCTGCAGCTCGCAAACCTTTGTCAGCCAAACAGATTCCTTCTTTCCTAATGCCCACTCTGTACCCCAGTAGTAACACACACCTAGGAGCCAATCAGATTCCTCCTTTCCATCACCCATTTCTTACCACTGTAATAAGACAATTTGCTAGAGGCCAATCAGCTGCCTCCCCTGGATGGGAAACCATGTTGCAACTGGCCCATGTGGTCTCCTCCCTGCCCCCTGCTGAGGAAAGCTGCAAACGTCCCTTACTCTGATGCAGCGGGTCAGGTAGTTGAAGACAGTGGCCTTTAGTGTGAAGGCCTCGCCGCGCACCACAGAGTAGGGCAGGGTGAGCTCCACGAAGAAGGGCTGGAAGGCTCTGAGGCACACGGTCGGGGACAGGCCAAAGCCAGTATCACTTGAAGTGCAGAACACATTGGCTTTCCATTCTGTGATGGTGTCGGGGATGGTCACGGCCAAATCAGCACTTCCATCAGACCTGGTGACCAAACAAGGAGATGGGGGGAGCTTTCCTACCTTTGCGGGAAACAACCGTGCCCCGCACAGCATCCTGAATGAACCCCCACCCCCCATTTGTAACTGCAGGGTCCTTTGGGAGCACTGGGGTGTGCATGCCGGTTGGTTATTGTAGGCTCACTGCAGAGCACTTCCTCCCATCCCATCCTACATCCAGCTCCACAGAAGAATCATTCAAGTAACAAGACAAGGGGTGGGGTTCCACGGTGAACAGAAAATCCCTCAGACACACGGCTATAGAAAAGGATGAGATGCATAGCTAATAGTGACTTCTGTACCAGAGCTGGGACCAAAAAGAAATTACACCTCCTCCGACACACACACACACTTCCCAGGCAGGTCACCTCGTGCTGGATCACTTAACAGGGGATTGTCCATTGTGATCCACACAATTAATTGTCTCCCAGTTACTGAGAGGAGAAGGAGTGGCTGTGGTGTTTTAGTAGAACTAGTTAACTTACTTCCTGCCTTTCCTCTACCTGCCTATCCATCCCTCATGCTTGTCTCTCTCTAGTCTATCTACAACAGGTACTGCATCTATGACAGAAGGATATAAGCACATCTCATGGTGTCAGAGCAACTTCTTCTGAGTGTCTGTGTAATCCAGTTGACCGCATTCACCACATCCCATAAACATCACTTACTTCACTGGAACTAAATCCCAAATCCACGTCTCAGGGAAATACTTCCGGATGGTCTCCACTGGGCCATGATCGATGATGTAATCCAAAAGGGATGAAGACATCCGCGCAGATGTAAGAGCTTCTTTCAGACATTAGGGGTACAGGGTGTGGCGAGGGCAGAGAGGACATAATATGTTAGACCTTATTCTAAACCATGGCATTTTGTTTCCAGTTAGTGATAGGCCTGATCCTAAACTCTAGATCTAATAACCCTTCCTCACAAACTTCAGCCATGTTCAGACCCAAACTTAGACTATCTCTGCTTGCAACCAGTCATTCTTTTCCCCACCCCACTCTCCCAGCGTCATCATCTTTTTAGAACCTCTTTCAAAGCCCCTGAAAAAATATCTGTATTGCCCGATTGTAATATCAAACTGTCTGCTTTCTAAAGACTTCAGCACCCCTTACAGGGGCGGGATAGATGGACATATTTATTCCCACACCTCCAATCCCAGAGTGTATGGGAAGCCCAGCTGTAATGACTGTGTTGAAGCAGCCCCTAGAGCCCTGCCTATATCCATATCAATGTGGAATTATCCTGTGGAACTCACTGCCCCAAGACATTATAGATGCAGTAGCGGAGTCAGAGTCACAGGAAAAAAATTGTATCTGTATATGACAAAGAGTAGCAGCAACACTAGTGACACCAGCTAGGATTCAAATGATCACGGGTATCAGTTCTCGTGCATCAGGATACAAGCTGATAAGAAGCCCATAGGCAGGAAGAAATTTACCCCACAGTACTGCACCGTGAGGTGTATTACCAAGGTTTTCCACCTTACTCTGAGGCAGCCACCATTGACCACTGTCTGAAGAGGGATCCTGCACTAAAAAGACGACAGTGTTGATCCAATATGGTCAGGAGGCAGGACATGCCATATATAGACCAGTAGTCTGATGTTCTACAGTAGGAACAGGGACATTGGATTAGAGGGTCAGTGATCTGATCTGGTTACTTTTCATTTCCACTGGTATAACTGAGAGCATAATTAACATGAATATTTAGCCATCTAATCTCAGAGCTCTTCACAAGGCTGTGTAAGTATCATTAATCCCCTTTTACAGATAGGAATATTAAGGCACAAAGAATTGAAATGATTCACCCAAGTTCAAGTTGATGGGAGAGCTAAGAATGGAGTACAGATTTCCTGATTCCCAGTCCTAAACTCTCCCCATGGGTTCACACTCCCTCCCCATTGAACCTGGCTCTCTTTCTGCATAGTTTTTTCTCTAGCACTTGCTGAAAGGTGAAAACAAGGGAGTGGAAATTATCCTGTTCCAGGTTGAGAGAGCTGTAACCAAATTCAACAAGATTTAGCAGCCAATTTGTGCCAGTGCAGCACATCTACACTGGGGGGGGTGCAAGGTGCCACTGCATCAGTGTAGTTACAACAGTGCACATTTTCTTAGCTGGTGAGCAAGCAGGTGGAAATGGACCAGATTCCTATTTCAGGCCTGACTTTCTTGGATTTTGGCCAGCATAGCTGAGAACAGAGTCTGGTCCTACTGGTCTAGTTTCCATGCAGAGGAGAGGGTGAAAGGGAGGGGAGCAGGAAAAGCACCTAACAGGGGGGTATCAGCAGGGCAAAACAAAGCAGGCTCATTTACCAGCAACACCATATGCTTCAGGTGCACCGTACATTCTCTCTATGCAGAGTTTGGGCTTATGGACCTTGGTGCTGGTGAAGACTTTTAAACCCATCTCCTGTAAAAAGATAACCCAGACAGACATGTGGTAAAGTAAACCATACGTCGGGAGATAAACATGCCATCTGGACTGGATCGGGATGTGACGGGCTTATCACAGTGCAGGGATGGGTCATTGCAAGAGCAGATACTAAGGCCTGAGGGGTCAATGCCTGTGTGGCTGGTGGGAAGCCAAGGGCAAGGTCTATGTCAGTGAAAGGCGCCGGACCAGCGGCTGGAGACGGACGTCCTGTGTGTCCTCAGAGCAGGTTCATCAGAGGCATCAGCCATGCAAGCTTCCGCCATGCACTCAGCCCCTGCCGGCTTGCCTCAGCCCTGCCCTGGAGGGAGATCAGCCTCTCTGGCCCAGTCCATCCCCTGCCTCTCTGCTGAGATGCCTAACAAGTCATTGTCAGATGTGCTGGGGATTGGGTGATTTGGGAGTGAGTCCCACCGGCAACAAACCTGAGATCCCGCAGGACACCAAACCTTCACCAGCTGGGGTTGGGTAATTACCCTGGGTGCTGGCTCAGAGCAGCACTCCGCACATGTGTGTATGTGCGTGCGTGTGTGGATAAAATGGGGACTGGCACTTCACAGAGACCTACATAGATGGGAGAGAGAGCGTGTGGGACAGGATCTCTTTGACAAAATGGCTGCAGAGGCTGAGTCGCTCATTTCTGCGCTCTATTTCTTTGCCCCAGCTATTAGGACGTCTCCTTGTCATGTTTAAATTAGTGATGGGAAACCTCTAGAGTTCAGTGGTTGAGAGAGGCATTCAGTCCTCAATGCTGGGGGATTTCCATCTGGGGTCTTCTGGGCCAGGTTTAATTATTACCTTGAATGAGCTAGCTAACAAGCACCCAACTAAGTATGCTCAGACAGCACCTATGAGATATGACAGGAGTTTGCTCCGCCAAGAACACGGTGGGGAAATCTTCTAAACTAACAGCGATTTCACACACTAAAGGGAGACGTGGCGCTACCTTGAGAACGTTGTAGGCATCCCCTTCACCGTCAGGAGAAATGGGTCCGTAGATGAATCCATTTAAAATGACGTTCTTGAGTGTCACACAAGGGTTATCGTCTTCTTCCTCCAAATGGTGCTCCCGGTAATTATAACCCCTGATCTCCTTCACCGGGAGCAAATCATACACCTGCGGGTATGACATGTCTCGATGTCAGTGACCACAGGCCCAATAATAATAAACCAGCGTGTGCCACCCTAGTGATCACAGACAACTTTAAGCTAACACATCTGTGCGTGCAATCCCAGTGACCAAGGGTGATCCTACAATAACAAAACCCTACAGTAACAGAGCAGAATGTCTGACTCCACGGCTCAGCACTGACTTTTCAATAATCATAGGATCATAGAATATCAGGGTTGGAAGGGACCTCAAGAGGTCATCTAATCCAACCCCCTGCTCAAAGCAGGACCAATCCCCAGCTAAATCATCCCAGCCAGAGCTTTGTCAAGCCTGACCTTAAAAACTTTGAAGGAAGGAGATGATCTTGTCTCCCTAGGTAACGCATTCCAGTGTTTCACCACCCTCCTAGTGAAAAAGTTTTTCCTAATATCCAGCCTAAACCTCCCCCACTGCAACTTGAGACCATTACTCCTTGTTCTATCATCTGCTACCGCTGAGAACAGTCTAGATCCATCCTCTTTGGAACCCCCTTTCAGGTAGTTGAAAACAGCTATCAAATCCCCCCTCATTCTTCTCTTCCACAGTCTAAACAATCCCAGTTCCCTCAGCCTCTCCTCATAAGTCATGTGTTCCAGTCTCCTAATCATTTTTGTTGCCCTCTGCTGGACATTTTCCAATTTTTCCACATCCTTCTTGTAGTGTGGGGCCCAAAACTGGACATAGTACTCCAGATGAGGCCTCACCAATGTCGAATAGAGGAGAACGATCACGTCCCTCCGTCTGCTGGCAATGCCCCTACTTATACAGCCCAAAACGCCATTGGCCTTCTTGGCAACAAGGGCACACTGTTGACTCAGATCCAGCTTCTTGTCCACTGTAACCCCTAGGTCCTTTTCTGCAGAATAATAATAACCCAGTGTGTGCTGACCAATGCTCACCAGCGGCCCTCCAGTAATAAATCAGTATGTGTGGTTGTGTCCTCACAAGCAGCCCCAGAACTATAAATCACTGGGTGCAGCAACAGTTTTCATGAGCGCCCTACATAGATCAAGCAGTGGGCGCAGACCTTGTGCTGACGCAGGACCCTACAATAACAGGCAGACTGCTCTGCCCTAGCTCCCACGAGTGATTCTCTGCACTTTCCAGACAAGATCATCTCTTGTGCCTGTTCATCACCAGGCCAGGCTGGCACTTACAGAGCTGGGTGAGAGCTCAGCTTCAGGCTTCATGAGGAGGACACTCTTGTCCACAGCACGGACGGCGCACAGGGAGCCCGGGGAGGCTTCGACCTGAAGGTGAGTGTTGGAGGCGGGGAGGCCCTCAGCCAGTGAGAAATGCAAGTCAACCTGCAACCCCAGGAAAGGTGTTAGAGGAGCTACTTCTCCAGATACCTTCACATGCTGCCCCACAGCTCTGCCAATGCCCATCAGTCCTGCCCTACAACCCCCCTGCTATTCCAGCCCTGAGCTCCCCCCACAGCCTTGCCAATGCCCCTCTGTCCTGCCCTGCAGCCCCCTGCTATTACAATGCTGGGGTCCCACACAGCTCTGCCAAAGCCCCTCAGCCCTGACCAGTGCAATTCAAACATGATCAGCAGCGCCCCCTATATGTCAGTTCTGTTTCTACCCTCCATAATTCTGCCTATGGAAATTAGTCCTGATGTGCACTCTTCTCTCATATTCAATTGCTGATCTATGGTCAGTGCCTGATGGGTCATGAAGCCATTGAACATTTCCTGAGTCTCCCTTGAAATTTGCTATTCCAGGTTCCACAGGTGGGCCATTGTCTATGGGGTGAATGCGAGTTATAGAAACCGGATGCTCACCTTATTGGCAAAGCAGTTTTCAATCTTGAAATCTTCGGAATTGGCGATAACTTCCCCGCTGGGTAAAGTGGTGTATACGAGTACCCGGGCCAGGGGGGCAATATCAGGCCTCACGGGGAGCCTCAGCTCAAATACTTGGATAACTGGGAAACAGAGATGGGGGTGGCTAAGCTATAGAGAAGCAGCTCCAGGGCCACACATTTCCTTAGGCTCCCTCATGATGGCTGCAATATCAGCCACCCTGAAAAATGCGCTACCCAAGGGTAAGAGTTTTGGCACATAGTTGAGGCTTTTGACTCTTACTGCAGACACTTGGTGTGGGATATTCAGGTGAGATGGGTTTGGTGGATCTCAGCATGTCCTCTAAATTCATGTCAGCTAGAGTCTAGCACTGTCCTCCATCAGTGCAGGATGCCCCTGCCCATGCAATAATGAAGGCGAGGAAAGAAGTGCGTGTTGTACAGTGGCTCTGTGCGGAGGGTTGTGCACACAGGGCTGCAGAGGGGGTGGGATTCCACACTCCTGCTCCTCAAGGTGGAATTTGCCCAGCCAGCCTGAATCAGTCAAACTGGGAATCCCTTGAGACTGCCATTAATGAAATGAAATCGGTCAGGGGAACTGTGTGTGTGTCAAAGGGAGAGAGAGACCATGACTAGTGAGACAAGGAGGAGAGAGAGAAAGTGAAGAGGAGAGAAGGGTGCTGTTCTCGTCACCTCCTTCAGACACAGCAGGTCAGTCTCCCAGGACAGACAGAGAAAGGCGTGGGGAGAGCTCACAATGAGAATGGGCCGAAATTTTTCAGATGATTTTTTGTTGTTGAAAAATGTAGACTTGGATAAACCAAAAAACATTTCACAAATTTGTGTGAAATTCACCAAATGGTTTTGTTCAGAAAAAAAATTGGCAACAAATCAGAAAGTTTTGTTTCGACATTTCCTCAATGAATGGTTCCATTTTTCAATTCAAAACAACTCCTCATTTACAATTTCCCTTCAATTCTATTTAAAAAAGATGAAAGCAGCTCAAAAGTGAAATGGTTCAGCTGCTCCCAAACAATTATTTTTTGAGATTTCTGGTTCGGCCAGCAAACCGCAAGGTCAGTTATTCACACAGCTCTACTCACGTTCTCCATCCCGCATGGGATGCACCTCGGTGCTTGCCCTCACAATGCCTCCCTTGGCCATCACCTGCCAGGAAGAAGAAACCCACCTGTTACAGAGGTCCTGGTGGGAGGTGCGGGATGCTCCTGGGGGAATGCTGGGGTTGAGGGGGTGTCTATACCGATGCCTTCCTGTGGGGAAGGAGCAGAAAATCCCGCAGAGCCATACAGAGCGTCCCAGACCCAGACTGGAGTTTACTGGGACCTCGAGCAAGTCAGAAATTCTCTCTCCCAGCAGAAACCATCCACTTGCCAGCCAATTCTGCATTTCCTTCACTGGCTTTTACATGTAAATGTCAAGGTCAAGTGAACCTGGCCTCAGGGCAGTTTGGTGGCCTGGGACATATATGGGTGTCTGGCCTCCAGTGCTGTGTCATGTGTACGGAAGTAGAGGTCATGAGGGCTTACCAAATAGTAAAAGACGATTTCCTTCTGCTCCCCCACGGCCTCTGGCTTCAGGATGTAGTGCACCCGGACCACCACGTTGGAGCCACAGCTTAAAGTCTGAGACATGGGCTCAATTTTGAGAAAGCTCTTACTCAGGGAGTAAAAGCGTGTTGCTCTGTGAACGACGTTACCATACACAGGGGTGACCCAGTCTGTGTCATAACAGTTCAGTTCAGATTTATGGTTTGCCTGATAAAGAAGAACATTTTTACATCAGATCAAAAAGTGAGTAACAAGTCTACTAGCATTTCAGAAGGAAAAAGTGGGTAATTTTAAAAACATGTTCTTGGCAGATTTTTCAGTGCACAGTGCATTGATCTGCATTTTCCATGCTCGTGTGGAGAGAGAGAGATGGAGAATCAGAGGGAGAGCGACAGTGTGTGTGAAAGACACAGAGAACAAGGGACAGAGAGAAAGAGAGCAAGACAGAGAGGAGGAGACTGAAATTCCCAGCCAACAAACTCTTTGTTTTATCTCCCGATGGGCAGAGAGATCAATAAACCCACGGACATCTCCTCTGGAGCTCAGCCAGTGACACCTCCCATCCCCTAGCTCCCTGGATTCAGCTACTCACGGTGATGTGAATGGAGGTGTCTGTGAAGTTGACAGTGTCTATGGAAAACCAGATTCGGCCCTCTTCATTTGTTGTGTAGTTGGCTTTGTATTTGTTTCCCCCTATGGAAATCCGGATTGTTTCATTGGTGATTGGAGCATCGGTCCCGTCCACCAGCTTCACCTAAAGGAACAAATCCAATCTCCGTTGCTTATATACCAGGCAGGGAAAGCAGTCCCCACAGTCCTAATGACACTTTGCCCACATTATTCCCCTGAGGCAGCTCCAGAGGGTGTTTCCTACAGAGCTGACCACGGGGCAGGTATATGTGAACATGCTGGGTGAGTCTGAACCACCTGAGGAGGTGGCTTGTCCTCCGAGAGTGTGTGATTGGGAACATGGGAAGGACTGTGCCAGCCACACCAATGGGCCTTTTCCTCTGTATCCCGTCTCTGACAGCACCAGGGGGTCAGAGGAAGGTGCTGCAATTCCCACTAATGGCAAGGATACCACAGCATGTGTAGAGGCAGAGGGAGATGGCTCCTGTTCCCATGGTTTGTGATCGTCCCACATTTTCCCTTTTCCATTTGCACGTTCTCATTCTCCACAGACAAGCACACTCGTGTCAGGTAATTTCCTGGGCTCTCAGAGGTTCCCTACCTGCCCAGAGAAGGGGATCCCTGGTATGTAATGAGAGTCCACCTGCTCAAAGCTGATTTTGCTCATGGTGCCTGTGATCTCACTGGAGCCTGTCCCAGTTAACTCCACCCCTGCAAAAAAACACGGCAAAGAGGGGTTTGAACTAATGCACTGACCTGCAGCTCCTCTAGATGCTCCAATGCTGCCCCCCACGTTGTCCAGCTCTGCCAGTGCCCTTCAGTGCTGGCTTGCAACACCCACTTCTATCGCAGTGCGGCCCCACAGCTCCACCAGGTCAGCATGATGCATACCTGTACCCTCTTCCGTGATCTTGCCTTGCACCTCAATTTTCATCTCATAACCCTTTCGCTTGAGCTGGAATATTTTAGTCTTCACCACATTGGAGACACAGCCTCGAACGTCCGCCTGAGCCAAAGCCCAAAGAGGAAATTACCATGGAAATCCCTGTACAATTCAGGTCTGTGTGGAACAGGAACAGAGACCCCAGTACCCAAGACATTTGCCTGCTGCTTAGTTTGCCTTAATCCCATCCTCTTACTGGCTTGATCCGGCCTGACTCCCTCTCTTCCCTTCTTCCTCAACAAACCAATCAAGGCGTCTCTCGTCTCAGTGACTTATCCAATATGCAGCCCTCTCTGATGCATTTCACCACAAATTCTCCTAGTTACATGCCTGGTTCCCTGATTGTTCAGATCACACCCCCTAGAACTGCAACTTCCCATCAGTGTGATAAATCTCCTTGTGTCTTTTATCCACCCTTGGAATCCTCTCTCGTTCTCCATGCACAATCTTGCTCTCTTCTTCCTTCTCTCGTTCTTGCTCTCATTCTTCTCCTCCTCCTATCTCTGTCTAACCTACTTCTATTTTCTCTCTCTTACTTTCTTCTCCTTCATAGTCTCCCTCTCTCTCTTTATTGCTCTACCCCTATTCTCTCTACCTCCTTGCCCTGTCTCTCTCTTTCTTCTTCCTCTTGAGTTCTCTCTCTCTCCCAGATCTTAAAGTTCCCTCTTGCTTTCTCCTCTGCTCTGCTCCCCTCCCCATCTCAATCCCATTCACAGACACAAAAACCTCTCAGGGTCTTTTCTTTCCCAGTTAGAAGAAACATCCATCCAGGGGTAAATCCTGACCTGACAGATGTCAATGGGAGTTTTGCCATTGAGTTCAATGGGGCCAGGATTTCACCCGAGGGGTTTTTCTTCATAATTTATATCCCCCAGCCCTGGCCTCACCTCCTAACCAATACCTCCCTCCTGTGAGACAGAGCCCAACCCAGAACACAGAATCCCAGCTGAGGTCTAACAATCCCCTTTGACAGACACAGATCACCCTCCTCAAGACAGTCACCTCCTGCCTATGGGATGGGCCTTGGACTTACTTGTCTGGTGAATTCCTCACACACAGCCTCGGCCTCTCTTCCATAGCAGTGTGACCTGGACTGGGAGAATCTCCGGCACACACGGACATTCACCAGGCCGGGGACAGGGGTCCCATAGGTGTATCTGTAACCAGAGAGGTGTTAAAGAGACACAAGGTGCTTAGACGGGGAGACAGTCAGGCAGAAGAGGCCTTTTGGGGCCCTTTATACCATTACCCCTGAGGACTCTGTTGCTGGTTTCCTAATGTCTATTCTCCAGAGCTTCATCTAGTCCTGTTTTCCAATGACTCAGGTGACGGGGTTCCAGCCATTTCCCGGGGGAGATTATTCCATTACCCAGCAGGCCTCCCCATTAGGAAATGTTGCCCGATAGTCAGGCTCTTCTGCCCCTTAAATCAGTTGTGTTTCCCTTCTCCCAGCTCCCTCCCATTTGGCCACACCTTTCTGGTACGGAAGAGCCCAGACCTGCAGACAGTATTCCAGGTGCAGTCTCCTCAGAGCTGTGGGGCCCAGAGCTGAACACTGTCTTCCAGGTGGGGTCGCACTTTAAGGCTGTATAGAGAGGGATTATCATCTCCCGTCAACGCTACACGACACCTCTGGAGCACTGTTTTCAGCTCCGGACACCTCTTTACCCAAAAGCCATTGACAAATTGGAGGGAGTTCAGAGAAGAGCAAGAAATACGAGCAGGGAGCTGGAGGGAGGGATTTATGAGGAGGGAAGGAAGAGTTAAATCTGGCAAGTCTGGTTACGGGATGTCTAAGAAGGGACGTAATTTCTACCTACAAGTGTCTGAAGGAGGCATCACCAAGGGGCGCCGGGATAATTTACGGAGGCACTTGGGGGTCTGATTAGGAAGGATGGAATGATGTCAAGAAAGGGGAAATTTGTGTTGAATAATGGAGAAAACCTTTCTGAGAGGGAGCTGTACGGGGCTGAGGCATCGTTTCCCGGGGCAGGGGAGGAGCCCCATTGCTTGGGATGTTTAAAACTTGGGCTAGATGCAGACTAGACAGTAGGGAACAATCCTGCCCAGGGCCCTTGGGGATGGAGAGAAAGTGACCCAAGGGGCCTTCTCCAGCTCTGGTTTCTGGGGGTAGCAGCAGGAAGGCAACGGTGGATGAGCACAAAAAACGGTGACTCAAACCCTGAAACTCACAGACCACAGACGGCCACTTTCAGCTCCTCATCCTGGATGGTGATTTTCTTGGGCAGCTTCACAGATACCTCGTACTTGGGCAGCACTGAGGGAGAGAGACGGGCCAGACGTTGAGCAGAGCAGAGGGATCACGTGTACATCACTGTCACTACCCCATTGAGTGACAGACACAGCCTCTCCCCATCCCCCCCGCAACGCATGGTGCCAGATCCTCAGCCTGCTATAAATCACCACAGCTCCATGCCCCTCAGTGCAGCTGAGCCAGTTTACACCAGCTGAGGATCTGGCCAGGGACTGTGGAACTGAAGAGAAAGACACCGTAACCCCTGCTCCCCTCCCCTTCGCTCCCCTTGCCCAACCCTGCCCGCCGGGCTGTCGTTGCTTCAGAGACTGTATTCCAAACTATGCAACGCAAGTGATACCTAGTGAGGGCCGGACTCCCCAGTGCACCATCATCACTCATCAGATTTAAAGGGCCACATTCACTGTGTGCTCTGGCTCTTGTGCTGCTCCGGTGAAGCAAAGCAGCCATAAGCCCGCTTACTTTGCATCCCTGCTGGAGTGGTACAAAGCAGACGGACTGCACCAGTGAATGTGACCCTGAAAGTTCAGCCATTTTAAACTTATCCCTGCATGAAAAGAGTTGGATAAAAGCTGTTTCATAACACGGTAAAAGCAAATATTGTTTCCTGCTGGCTGAGTTCACAGACTGCATTCCCCTTCTGGCTGGGCACTTCAATGTCAAGTTTCAGCCCCAAAGTGAATTTTCTCAGGAGTTCTGAACTAACTGAATGAGGGGGTAATAATGGAAGAGAGACACTGACTGGGGGTGTGTGGAGGGGAGTGGAGAGCAAACTCCATAAAACAATGGTTCTCAAACTTTTGTACTGATGACCCCTTTCACATAGCAAGCCTCTGAGTGCGACCCCCCCCTTATAAATTAAAAACCCTTTGAAATATATTTAACACCATTATAAATGCTGGAGGCAAAGTGGGGTTTGGGGTGGAGGCTGACAGCTTGCGACCCCCCATGTAATAACCTTGTAACCCCCTGAGGGGTCCCGACCCCCAAGTTTGAGAACCCCTGCAATAAGAGCTGCTGTAGGTATAAGGCTCAGGCAAAAGCCAGCTTGGCTCGGAGTGGCACACGCAGAGGCACCCCAAGCAAGGAGGTGGCAGACTGTCCAGAGCCAGGTCACACTGGAACCAGTGAGATCGGCCCAGCTGGAGCACAGGCTGGTCACAGTGCCCGCACTGCCATGCTGACTGGTGTTCGGAGCTCTGCGGGTTTGCCTACAAGAGCACTGCTTTAAAGCCCTTCAGTTGCGATGCCGTGTGGTACCTATCTTGCAGTTCCCAGCACAGACCCCAGAAGCAGTGGATTCTGGGAAGTTTCAGAATGCCCTGTCGGACAGCAGCGAGAGGCCTCGTGGAGCCACTGTTACTAAGCCGTTCAGAATGAGCTGGCTCTTAGGCTTGCTGAGAGTAAGCTCTTGGAATGCATGTAAGTGGCTGGAGCATTTCTGTGGGACAATTCACAAGTGGTCGGGGTGGGGGCTGGAGTGGTACATTTCCCTAGACTAGACAGAGCTGTACTTTCTCTCTCCTTGGGTGATTCGTGGCAACCACTGTAATTAAGGTTGCAAAATGTGTTCTCTGAGAATCTACCACTCCTGCTGGCCTCATTTTCCTTTCCTCATAAACCTTCCAAAAGTTTGCCCTTTGAGGCTGATGTTTTCCAGGCTTGATCTCCAGCCAAAGTGTCTTTATTTATTTATTTTGAATGTTTGAAGATGTTCTGGGTGCCAGGGGCTGCAAGGACAAAGGTGTGAAGACCAGAGTGGGAGAAGGGGAGAAAGGAGAGGTGAGTTAAGCCAGTTTCATTGGCAGAGCACAGGGGAAGCAAACTGTGCCACTGTAATATAGCATTCACATAGTTTGTTCTGCATCCGTACCATATACTGCACACAACTGGTAGGAAAGACCCTACACAAAAATAAAGCTGCATTGTACTGAGACTGGAATCACAGCCCAAATCCAGTAGGCCCAAGGGATGGGCTTTTGTATTCAGACCCAGATACGCCCAGGCTTACAGTGAACAGTGACCCTGACAGTTCAGGTGCTGAAGAGAAAGCTACACACCACTGGATGTGGGCTCAGATCCTGATCCCTTAAAGTATCCAGTGTTTTCCTGGCCCATTCCTCAGATCACTCTTCACACATCTATACCCCAGACAATCCTGAACTGGATTTTTGTGCCTGGAATGGATGAATCCCAGACAGTTGCTTCTGCTTCCAACACCCCTCGCCCCAGCACGAGTGGAACCCTTCCTTACCGTATTCCTCCACAGTAAAGGAGTGTTCTAGATTGGTCCCTGTCTCTTTTTGTACCACCACGTTGTAGGTGCCTTGAATGGGCTCGGAGGTGAGGGGGAAGGAGAGCTGGGTGAGGCCCCCATTTAACTCCACCTCTCGCCACTGGTACACGCGGTTCCTCTGCGGGTCCTAGAGGTGAGAAGAGCATAAGGTCATAAGACAGGATGACTCTTAACCTTTCATTTACAGGCAGGGTGTCTACACAGCATGAGGCTGCAGAACAGGGCAGTTGCAGTCCAATGTTTGGCAGAGATACAGGATATATACGATTATCTCCCTCTCCTATAGCTGAGGTTAGGGCACCTGGTGGCCAGCTCTGTACTTTCCCAGTAGCCTGTAAGGATTAACCAGTCAAATCCTGTGCAAACAGTGTGTAATTAAACAGCCAGATACCAGCACCGAATCTATTCCATTGTCTGCCCACCTGATCAACATGCCCACATCCATATGGAGTGGGCAAGGAGGGTGGGAGAGAGCAAGGCTAAGAGACCAATGCACAGACAGCAGGATGTGATGAGTTTCTAAAGCCTGGAAGCTTTAATGTTTATATTTGCAGTTCGAGAACTGGCAACTGGTCTGGCTGAGGATTGAAATATTCAGGTTACCTATGGGGCTGAGAAAACCCACCCCATGCAGGTATGTGGAAGAAAATGGGCCATGGAAATACTAATCTGGACTTAAATATGTTGTTTTGGGCTGCTACTCAATGCACAATATGTATGGGGGGTGGGGAATGTGGGAAGCCAATCTGAATAAATTAGACAAGGTCCTGAGTATGGTTTTGGGCAAGTTTGAAGGCAGGTCCAGAGGCTGGATCTGAAACTTCATCTCTGTAAAAGCTGAGTATTATTAATTACAAATTGATTATTAACAGGCCAAAGCAATGGACCAAACCAGGTCTGACGTGACTAGATCCTAACCTGGTTCTGAATTCTGCAGCTCAGGCCCAACTCTAGTAGAAACCATCAAAGAGATTAAACTAAAAGCAATATATAGTTTGATGTGCTCTTTCCAGACTGCTCAGGAACATGTTTAATCTTCACACTCTTTCATTTTCTATCTGTTTTCTCCTCTGTATCTTGGCTACCATCAAAAGTCTATTTACTTCAGATAGCCCCAGGTGACTGACTGACTGGAGAGGATTTATTTCATTCCCACTTTATCCCTGAGCCAAGTAACGGGGGATGTGAAAAGAAAAGGAGTACTTGTGGCACCTTAGAGACTAAAAAATTTATTTGAGCATAAGCTTTTGTGAGCTACAGCTCACTTCATCGGATGCATGTAGTGGAAAATACAGTGGGGAGATTTTATATACACAGAGAACATGAAACAGTGGGTGTTACCATACACACTGTAACCAGAGTGATCACTTAAGGTGAGCTATTACCAGCAGGAGATGGGGGGGGGGGGGGAGGGCGGGGAAGGGCGTACATTTTGCAGTGATATTTAAGGTGGACCATTTCCAGCAGTTGACAAGAACGTCTGAGGAACAGTGGGGGGTGGGGGGGATAAACATGGGGAAATAGTTTTACTTTGTGTAATGACCCATCCATTCCCAGTCTCTATTCAAGCCTAAGTTAATTGTATCCAGTTTGCAAATTAATTCCAATTCAGCAGTCTCTCCCTGGAGTCTGGTTTTGAAGTTTTTTTGTTGAAGTATTGCCACTTTTAGGTCTGTAATCGAGTGACCAGAGAGATTGAAGTGTTCTCCAACTGGTTTTTGAATTCTTGACGTCTGATTTGTGTCAATTTATTCTTTTACGTAGAGACTGTCCAGTTTGGCCAATGTACATGGCAGAGGGGAGTGACCTCTCATGGCTGACGGGGAGAGAGCAGGCCCTGTTTCCAAGAGACCCCACTAGGTGACACCGAAGGCAGAGTGGGTGAAAGGACCTTCAGCTGACAAGTCCCACTGCGCTGTCGCAGTTATTGAGAGTTGGCCCCACACTTAAGTCAAGTCAAAAGCGGGTAGCCTAGTGTGAGGCGGATCTGGAGATGAAATGACTATATGACTCAGAGGAGGCTGGGAAAGAAGGTTTATCATTGGGCTTGTGCTGCCTTTGCCATCTTTATGATGGATATAGACAGAAGGCCTGAAAGCTTTTTCCACATGAAAAAAAAAAGTGTTTTTTCGCCCCCCTGCTTATTGTTTTAACTTCAGAAATAGCAGGAATGCCACGTCTGATCTCCCCTGGTTTCTCACCAGATCTCAGATGTATTTATTGTGAGCGGCCACATCTTAACTGAAGGGGTGGGAGTTGGAAACAATTATAACAATAAAAAAAATACCTAGCACTTTGCATCCATAGACCTCAACCTGCTTTACAAAGGAGGTCAGAATCATTATCCCTGTTTCACATCTGGGGAAACTGAGGTAGAGAGAAGTGAGCTTACTTCTTAAAGTCACCAGTAGAAGGGTGGGAGAGTTACCAATAGAACCCAGGTCTCCTGAGTCCCACCACAGTTGTCTATCTAGGTCACACTGTCTCAACAGAGACAGCCTTTATCCCAACAGTTTTTTAATCATTGGAATTAAACAGCTGGCCACAAAAACAAAACAAACAACCCTAAATAATATTAGAGTCCTAAAGATCCCTTCCCATCTGAGGGGTTCAGTTTTCCTGCCACGGACTCGTATCATATCATCAACTCTCTAGTTCTCTTGTGCCCGCAGAGACTTCCAGAGTGGACAAGATCTGAATTTCTAATGGAAAAAGAGGCAGAAATAACAAACATAGGGCCCGTCTACATATAAAAGTTGTACTGCTTGAGCTATACTGGTGTAATGACACCAGTTCAATCCCCTAGTGTGGACACAGTTATACCAGGATAAAGGTGCCTTTGACCAGTATAGCTTATTTCTGTATGAGAAAGGGAATGAGCTATGCCAGTATAAGGCACCTCTATGTTGGTATAACCGGGCCCATGCTAGTGGCTGCACTGGTTTAACTATTTTGGTATAAAATCCCACCCCTGACTGACACAGTTAAACTGGAATGAAATCTGTGTGCAGACCAGGGCTCACTTTCACAAAAGACCCTTTTCAGGCTCCTTTAAGCAACCTAAAGAAGCAGAAAAGGTCACGGGCCCATTTTCCCCCTTTGCAGGTCACGTTCCAATGCTGCACTGCAGCTGAGGACTGAAATCTCTAGGGTGATCCAATGCTGAGATGATCCAATGATCACCCAGGGTGTGTGGGGTGAATGCAGGACTCTTATTTCCTGTTCCCACAAACTCACCCTTACTTCCTTGCTCTGAGCCCCCTAGTGGCCGCACTACCCATTCACAATGAATACCGCACTACACACCCCCTTTGCTGTGGAGCACGGGAGTCTCCCCGGCCCCGCAGCAGCCCCAGGTTTCAGCTAGCGGCCGTGAGAGTAAAAATCAACGTGCCACTTACCTTGATGAAGACCAGTGGAAACTGTGGGGAAAACAGGGAAAAGCAGAGTTAGAAATACAGGTCAGACATGCACTGAGCTCATCTACCCTGTTCAGGGGACTTCTGTGTCTCTGCATTTCCCTCTGCCCCTTGCTCTGTTACTCAATGAGAAACTCCAGCGGGGCCTTTTAATGTTTTAGAGCCTGAACTGGTCAGTTTAACACAGCTGTGAAATTAAACACTTTGTTTTGCATTTAGAGGATTCAGGATAAAAATGTCAAACCCACCCAAGTGACTTAGGAGCTGTCAAGGTTGATTCACCACTCTGGCACTTTGAGTGCAGAAGGTGAGGGCCTGCAAGGATTGCAAAAATTAATACTGGCCACTCCAGGCTGGTATTAAACTCCCAAGGTTATAGCTTCTCTGTGACCTTGGATGGGTAGATGTTGCCATGACCCAAATGCAAAAAATGCCTTTGAACCCAGGAAGGCACACTTGGGAATTCCTCCCTATCGGGGACCCTCAAGCCCTTTCACCTCCGCCCCTGTCCAGGGAAGAGCTGAGAAGGAAAACAAAGGAAATCAGTAGTTGCCACCAGCTAATTAAACAATATATGCACAAACCTCTTAGGACACAAAAACCCAATCCTGTTCTTAAAAAAGGTAAATTTTATTAAAAAACGAAAAGAAAGAAAATACATCTGGAACATAGGCTATGGCTAGATTTTAAAAAAAGCAAATATAATAATAAGCATCAAGATTGGTTTTCTTGAGGTGCTGCTTAAAGGTTACAAGCAAAACAAAAGCACCTGGGGTTAGCACAGAGGAGTCCACAAGCCATAAAGAAATAAACCTAATCCTAGACATTCCCTGATCTACTTACATATCTGGGTTTTCAGATAAGTAGTTTCAAGGTATGATTTGATGATTTTTCATAATGGGTTTAAAGCTTCTTACAGCATTGCTGCTCTGTGTCTGCTCTCTCCGGAGAACAACAACAGACAGACAAAGGGAAAGTTTTTTCCCAATTTTAAGAAGTTCTAGCCTTCCCATTGGCTCTTTTGCTCAGGTGCCCACTCCCTTCCTTTTATTTATGGGCTTTTTTAACCCTTTACAGGTAAAGCAAGTAGAGAACAGCTACTAACGGATTTTGTACCTAACTGGCTGGCTGGGTGCCCATAAAAGGGAGCTACTCCCCTCCCCCCGCTTCATTTATCATAGGAGCCTTTTTCAAAAGTGATTTAGGCACTTTAGGCCAGATCCACAAATGGACTTATGTATCTACCTCCCGTTGATTTCAATGGGAGTCAGGCACCTATGTACCTTTCAAGTTCTGTGGCTTAGGAGCCAAAGAGCCACTGACTTTCAGTGAGACTTGGGGCAGATCTGTAAAAGTGTTTAGGTGCCTAACAATGCAGACAGGTACCTAGAGGAGTTTCCAAGAGCTGAGGTACCTAGTTCCCACCACAGCCAATGGGAGTTAGGCTCCTAATTGCCTACGTGCTTCTGAAAATCCACTATGCGCCTATCTGCAACTTTAGGCATCTAAATCCCTTTGGCAATCTGGCCCTGTCATAAACATACAGCTAAGGGTAGCATAAAATCCCTCCTTTACCTGTAAGGGATTAATCAGTTCCATTAACCTAGTTGGCACCTGACCAGAAGGACCAATGGGGAAAGAAGATACTTTCAAATTGGGGGCGGGGGGTTGTTTGTGCTCTTTGTTGTTCTCTCCGAGACAAAGAGAGAGATCAAGCAAGTAATCCAGCTTCTACTGAAATGATAATCTAAAATTACAGAAATTGTAAGTAATAGCAAGGAAATGTATTAGAGTATCTTTTGTTTTAGCTTGTGAATTTTCCCTGTGCTAAGAGAGAGGTTTATTCCTTTTTTTTTTTTTTTTTTTTTTTTGGTAACTTTGAAGTTTTGCCTAGAGGGGAATCCTCTGTGTTTTTAAATCTTATTACCCTGTAAAATTACCTTCCATCCTGATTTTACAGAGGTGCTTCTTCTACTTTTTTCTTTATAATAAAGTTCTGCTTTTAAGAATCTGATTGGGTTTTTAGTGTCCTAAAAACCCAAGGGTCTGGTCTGTGTTCACCTTGTTTACCTATTTGGTTGCTATATTATTCTCAAGCCTCCCCAGGAAAGGGGGTGAAGGGGTTTGGGGGGGATATTTTGGGGAAACAGGAACTCCAAGTAGTCCTTTTCCTGAAACTTTGTCTAACTCACTTGGTGGTGGCAGCGATACCGTCCAAAGACAAGGAATTTGTGCCTTGGGGAAACTTTTAATCTAAGTTGGTGGAATATAAATTTAGGGGGTCTTTCATGTGGGTCCCCACATCTGTACCCCAGAGTTCAGAGTGGGGAGGGAACTTAAGTTTCTAAGTCACTGAGGCCCTTTGGAAAGTTGCTGGTTTTCAGGGCTTTCAGGTGGCAACTCAATTCTCTGTGTCCTGCTCTGCAGCATCAGGCGGGGCCTGCTGCTGGGATGTCTCCTGAGGGACCCCTGCTCCTGCACATGCAAACTTGCAGTGAGGTTGTGGAGGCGGGTCAGCTAGGTCACAGTGTACGATGTGCAGAAAGGTGTGACAGAGCCAGGTATAGGGGTCTTGAGGCCCAGTCACATGCCTTCCCACAAGACAGAAGTGATCTCCTCAGGGCCTGACTCACTGCTGGCCCACCCCTGGTGCTGTCACTCACACCAGTGCAAAGTAAGGCACACAGAACAAGCCTCATTTGACGTTTTATGGCCACTTTGCTCTGGTGTTAATGATGCCGCAAGGTGCACGGCACTGGGGAATCAGGCCCTTAGGATGTTCCTAAAGCCACTACTGAAAGTCTCTGATTTGATCAAATGGAGAAGCCCAGTGCTTAATTTGTGCCAGGGCTGAGCCCCAGTATCTCCAGGCTTGGCAGTTCATAGCCCCGCACCTCTAGCTTGGCAGTAAATAGCCCCGGCATCTCTACGCTTGCCGCGTCACGTAAAAAAAAATTGTTTGAGCCCCCAGCACCTTTACAAATTAAGCACTGGAGAAACCAGTTATTCCAATCTTGCTCTGCATGTTAAGACCAATGGTTTCTTCTTTGACAGTTATTCTTTACAATTCTGTTCAAAGAACTAACTTCTCCGGTAGAGTTTTATGTTTCCTTGTGATCAGATGAAGTGATCAGAATCTCCTTGTTACACTAGCATGCTCCTTCACCTTCAGAATAATGATAATCTTTTGCCTCTGGAGATTCGTCTGCCCTGCTGCTCATTCCCTCTGCCCCGAATTCCTGTTCCCTATAGTCAGAGGGCCCATAAGGATGCCACAAACAGAGGATTATGATTTTTAAGATGTAACACAGAAGATAGAGGGAGGTTCTTAGCTCCACCAACTGTGAGCAATTTATCATGTAGGACAGAATTGTAGAATCACAGAAATGTAGGGCCAGAAGGGACCTCCAGAGATCATCTAGTCCATTCCCTGCACTGAGGCAGGACCAAGTTAACCTAGACCATCCCTGAGAGTTGTTTGTCCAACCTGTTCTTACAAACCTCCAATGATGGGGATTCCACAACCTCCCTTAGTAACCTGTTCCAGTGCATAACTATCCTTAGAGTTAGAAAGGTTTTCCTACTTTATAGTCTAAATCTCTCTTGTTGCCAACAAAATCAATTACTTCTTGGACATGGAGAACAACTGATCACTGTCTCCTTTATAACAATGTTTTACATATCTGATTATTATTGTCAGGTCCCCCCTCAGCTGTCTCTTCTCTACACTAAACAGGCCCAATTCTTTCAACCTTTCCTTATAGATCAGGTTTTTGAAACATCTTATTATTTTTTGCTCTCCTCTGGACTTTTTCCAATTTACTTACTTCTGGCAACATGATCCTAACAGGACAATTTCCATTCCCTGCTCCAGGGGAAAGATGAACATCCTCCCCAAGATCTTTGCCAAGACAATCTCAGAATCAGCTTAGCCTCACAAGCCAAATTTTGCTCCCAGTAACTGGTCTTAGTCTAAGGCATTACTAATGCACTAATGCACAATTTAGGCTCTCACATCAACTCCAGTTCCCATGAAGTCAGCGGAGTTGTTCCAGATTGACAGTGGTACAAATGAGATCAGAATGTGGCCCAGCATCTCAGAGCAAGGATCATCCCATCTAAACATTTCTTTAACCCTACTTCCTCTTGGGGTATTTCCAAGAGGCAGGAAGCAGACAGGAAGCAACCCCATAATCTCCTCTGTAGCTGGGCTGCTTGTGGAGAGGATCCCATTTGGGAGCCAGGATTACTGGCTATTTTAGTAGATGTCCATAAATCCACTTCAGAGGGATTTAGTCTCTGAACAGTCACTCTGGAAAAACATTGTGGGGTTCCACATTATAGCAACTTTGTGACCATCTCTGATGTCATGACTGTCACTCTACCATACACCATGGCCTTTCAAAACTCATGGCAACAGCAGAAGGCACAGAACTCTGATCCATTTGCCCAGGCCTCAACCATGGAATCCAAAGAAGAATCTATGTTAGCTGTTCGCAACATAAGGCCTATGGCTAACGCTACGATTTCAGCACAGAAATTTTTAGTAAATTTCACAACAGCGGTGTGGGAGAAAAAACAGTAAGTTATGGCAAGGTTACCAAATAATGTAGTTTGCACTACATCAACATGAAAAGAGTATAGTGAGGGTGCTGAAAGGGGAGGCCCGGGGTGGTGATGGGGGGCATGCTGTGCTCACCCTGCAGCGGCAGCTCCTGTCCTGCAGTACTTAGCCCGACTCCCCATTTTGGGCATTGGGACCTGGTGCATGGGGTCACAGTTCCACTCAGGTTTGGCCCGTCCACGCCTCCACAGATGGAGAAGGAGGGTCAGACGGGCCCAACCTGAGTGGGGCTGCATTCCCATGTGCCAGGTCACAACACCACTTGGTTTGGGGGCTAATCAAATGAGTTTTTACAGCCATATCCAAGATTTCATGGATTTTATTGAAATTCACAATTTCTGTGACCACTGTGGCAACAAAGTAGTAGCCTTATGACACACAATTGTGCATTTCAGATTCCAACCAGTAGAGGGCAGTGGTGCATTTACACACTAGCCAGCTTTATAGTATTGTAATATAATATAATAATTCATATTGTGCCATAAAGGGACATATTCTGTCCTATGTACACGCTGTCAAAGAAGGAGAATGGAGTGTAAATCATGGCAGAAACTGATCCCCACATAGAAGATGTGGGGAGTCAGATGGGATTATTTGATTTACCGAGTTGCTTTTACGGCTCTAGAAGGATGTTTATAGAAATAAGTTCCTCAGGACTCACAAAGGACTTTAACGGGGTCATCATCAGCGCTCACCAAGTCAGCCATGGAAACTGATCAGTGATCTGACCTACCTTCACATTCAGAGGACGGAAGTCTTCGTCCAGAGAGACGATCCGAAACAGAACTGCAGAGGGCATGATTGAGAGAGGAAGAGATTTTCACTGTTACACCTGCAGCCACTCACACAGGGACCATCAGTCATTGAGGCAGCTGCTGTGTGCATGCCTGGCCCAGATACAATGATCCATGGACACATGGCAAGGTTGGACGCATGCACCACACTCCCCTCTGTGACTAGCGGGGAGGCGGTGGGAAGGCAGGTTTACTGCCAGCCGTACTAACTTGGTGATGAGTTGTGGGGTCTCTGGGGAGGCAGGGAGGATTTCCTGCCTTGTATATAATTCCCCACCCAACTCCTTGTACCTGTTTGTCCCGGTTTGTAGATGGGTTTGTCCGTCTGGACAAAGACCAGGCTCTCTGAGTTCTTGACCAGCACCGATTTCCGGCTCCTGAACTCCAGTGTCGGCCCCTTCACCAGCACCGTGAGAAACGCTGCTGATGAGCTGCTGGACTTTGGAACCTGGAGAACAGCAAAAGAGCCGCTGCCTTAGAGGCTCCCCCTTCTGCACTGAGCCTTTGGAGGCTGGAGTTGTACATGAAACCCAACCAAAAAGGTCACCACATACCTACCAGAATCAGGGATTGTGGGGTCTGGGGAAAGAAAGCCAGGCTCTGCCAGTCTCACCTCACCCTGGTTTTGCAGGACTCTTCTCCTCCATCCCCACTAATGTCTCCTTTATGCTGCCAGAATCTTTGCAGTGATGGGGCCTCCACCATCTCCTCCAGAGGAGACGGTGCCTGCCACCCACTGCCATCCCCTCCCAACCAGGAGTCTCTGACTCCTCCACCCCAGTAGCTCATATCTTAAGAACTTCCCCCAGTGTCTTAGTCTCAGCTTTTCCTTCTGCCCATCACCCCTTGTGCTGCCTCTTGCCAAGATTGGGGGTCATTTCTCTTCCCTCATTATGCTCCTTCCTCAAAGGGATTGATGGACTGTGATCGTGTCCCCCCAGCTGTGGATCCCAGTGATGGAGGAAAATGGGAAGCTACATCTGATTCATTACTTCTGTGCTGGGTCCATTTTCTTCTACTGTCCCCGCAGCCAGCCTTGAGAGCTGCAGGGAGAAATCCTGGACTGGCCCCCGGGAGAGGCACCAGATGAGCTCAAGGACGTTGATGGTCTGGAGGAAGTTCTGTAACCTCCTCCGTCCATGGCTTTCTTTCCAGTCTCACTCAGAGGCTTGTGGAGCCCCCTGAGAAATGGGAGGCCAGCTGCAGCCATAAGGTTAGCACTGACTCAGAGAGAAAACCACCCAACAAAGCCAGCCACACCACAGCCTGTAGCAGAGCCTCTCCCAGCATTGTGCCAGGCACTGAGCTCAGCACCGACTGAAAATCACTCCTCTGAGTCACCCACAGCACTGCCGGCAGGAACTGTGGGGTTTTCCGTGAATGTCTCCTACCTGAGCCTGTCTCCGTTTGTGATTTCTGATGGTGTCAGGCCTTGCAGAGGTTGGTCCCAGGCTGTCACTATCTTACAGACTCAGGTAATAAACCCTGTGGGAGTCAGAGACTCACCGTGAATGGGATGCACTTGAACACGTCCTTCTCCGACACCACGTCTGCGATCAGGCTCCTGTTCGCCCCTGCGTATTCCAGCGTGGCGCTCAGCGTCACAGACTCGTTCAGGTGGGTCAGCTGGATACAGACCTTTTCAGGAACGTTGGTGTGGATCAGAAAGGGCACTAGCACCATGTACTGCCTGGGAAGGGGAAGGGCACAGGTCAGAGAGGCGGGGATGGGGAATGGAGAAGGTATTGATGAAAGGGCATGGGCTAGTGTGACAGCCGAATCCCCGACCATCCATCCACACTGTAATTTGTACATACAGGATGGTGAATTTCGTTTTGTTTTTGTAACATACTAGCTGGTCTGCTCAGTCAGCCAGGAACCTAGGACACCACCTGGAGCGAAGGAACTAGTTCTGTGCTAGCAGCGATTGCTGTCCAAGGGCTGTTTGTTCAGGCTCCCAGCAGGGCGTGGAGATGGCTTGAAAAGTTCCAGGCTGTTAACTGATGTTTGTGTATCCCACAGCCCCTCGCTGTATTATCTGAACAGCGGGGAGGGAGCTCAGATGAAATGCTTGTTGTACCTCCATGGAGACTGGCAGGCAGTTACAGAGGAGTGCGGATCAGGGCTTTTAATCTAACCCCCTCTCTAGCTGTCTGTGGATCTAGGTGTCACCAGCTGCCCTCAGTAATGGAGAGATACAAATGTAGGGATGGCTGTGTGCGATGACATCTGAATGTAGGGAATGGCCATTCTGCTAAAGGGGCAGAGTGACCTACTGTACAGGGATTTGGCCAGAAAACTCATTGCTATTGCTGGGTCTGTCAGTGATCTGCTGTGTGCTACTGGGCTTCACTTCTCTGTGCCTCAGTTTCCCCATTTCTCATATGGGGATCCTGAAGATGCTGCTTATGCCCCCCTTTAATGTACATGTAGATCTCTGGATGAAAAGTGCTAGCTTACAAGTTCAAATGTTAATGAGGACTTTACCCAGGTTGGCTCGCCCCTCACCAGCAATGACAACAACAGAGTAATTTGGGCTACAGAATAAGGTTGCCAACTTTCTATTTGGCAGAAAACCTAACACCCTTGCCATACCTCCTACCCCGCCCCTTCTCCGAGGCCCCACCGCTGCTCACTCCATCCCCCCTCCCTCCATTGCTTGCTCTCCCCCACCCTCACTCATTTTCACCAGTCTGGGGCAGGTGGTTGGGGTGTGGGCTCAGGGGTGGAGACAGAGTTGAGGGGTTCAGAGTGCAGGAGGGGACTCTGGGCTGGGGCAGGGGATTGGGGTGTGGGAGGGAGTGAGGGCTCCAGCTGGGGGTGTGGGCTTTGGGGTGGGGATGAGGGGTTTGGGGTGCAGGAGGGGGCTCAGGGCTGGGGCAGGGGGCTGGTGTGTGGGAGGGGGTTTGGGATGCAGGCTCTGGGCGGTGCTTACTTCAGGAGGCTCCCAGAAAGCTGCCAGCCTGTCTGGCTCCTAGGCAGAGGTACAGCCAAGTGGCTCTGCAGTCTCCATGCTGCCCCTGCATGCAGGTGCCACTCCGCAGTTTCCATTGGCCGCAATTCCTGGCCAATGGGAGATGCGGACCCAGTGCTGGGAGGAGGGAGGGAAGCAGCGTGCAGAGCTCCCCTGGCCACCCCTAAGCCTAGGAGCCAGATGGAGATGCCGGCAGCTTTCTGGGAGCTGATTCTTCCCTGCCTGGCACCTGGTGCAGAGTGAGTGCAAAGGGGGCCTGAAATCAGCCCTTCTGCTCTGATAGCATTTGACACCCACTCTGCCAGACACTGCATGGCACACACACTTCTCCCTCTGGGGTGAGGATGACAGAAGGAACAACATGTGACAGTCGTCTGGCTTAACACTCTAGTGGCAGGCTCGCTGGTACTGCAGTGATTAGCACACTATGAGAACCTACATAGAATAGAGACCAACGGCTGAGCCGTAAGAAGGCAGCAGGCAGTTTCCTGCAGTTGCACCTTATGGCTGCTAGAGGCAGCTGTGGCATTTGCTGAGCAGGTAGCCAGGTGCCTCCTCTGTCCCTGCTGGATCAGAGCAAGCGGCCTCGAGGTGATGGCAGAGGCTGTTAGGATATAGATATTCAGGCCTGTCTGCAAAGGCCTGTACTTTAAGAATTTAGGGGTATTCTTATCACTTGGCTAGTTCTAGAGGTATAAAAGAAAGAATCAAAATCACTGTCTGCTGGTGTAAGGGCCTTCTCTTACTGTGACAGTTTGAGGCCCTGTTCTTAGGCTAAGGCCTTTGGCTAAGCAACAGAGGCAGCCATAAGCTGTGAAGCGAACGGTCACATCCTCACATTCCAAACTAGTCACATTGAAAGAAGGTGCTATTGGGCTGTTAGGAATACACTCCTGTCCTGGTAATGCCTATCGCCTCCAGAGAAAGGGAAGTGCCTAGAAGATGTAAAAGGAAACTTAGTTTGATAGCATCCTGTCTGGCAAGAACTCACTTATCAATAGCTGGGATGTGAAATCCTCACTTCTGTATTGTTTTGTCATTATAGTTCCCACTTTGCTATTGTTTGTCTGTATAATCTCTGTCTGGTTCTGTGATTGTTTCTGTTTGCTGTATAATTAATTTTGCTGGGTGTAAACTAATTAAGGGGGTGGGATATAATTGGTTAGCTAATCATGTTACAGTATGTTAGGATTGGTTAGTTAAATTTCAGTAGAATGATTGGTTAAGGTATAGCTAAGAATATTACTATATAAATTAGGGGCAAACAGGAAGTAAGTTGGGATTCGAACATAAGGAAAAAGGAACTTGTATTTAAGCTTGCTGGAAGTTCACCCCAATAAACATCGAATTGTTTGCACCTTCGGACTTCGGGTATTGTTGCTCTCTGTTCATGCGAGAAGGACCAAGTGGGAGAGTGAAGGAATAAGCTCTCTAACAGAGGCTGCAGAAGCTGACTGGGGCAAAAGCACAATGTGAATAGGGTTACCATATTTGAACATTCAAAAAAGAGGACAGTCCACAGGGTGGCGGGGTAACCTTCGCTGTTGCAGCTGCCCTCCCGGATGTTTTTAAATATTTAAATAGGTCCATATTTTCCCGGGAGGAATTTTTAAAATTTAAAAATTCCTCCCGGATGCTGATTTAAGAACCAAAAAGCCGGACATATCCGGGAAAATATGGACGTATGGTAACCCTAAATGTGAGGGGTCTGATATTGGCCGCCACCACCCCCCTGTACAACCCCTCAGCCCCCATCAATCTGTACAGCCCAATGCATTGCAGGAGTTCCAGCCCCAGCAGCCTTACCACTCCAGCAGCTCTGCCCCCAGAGACCTTTCAGCACTGACCTTCCATAGCGGCCATGTGTTGTTGAGCTCCTTGGCCAGCCCTCCCCCCCTCTGCTTGGGGCAGGGTTTGTCGACCATGAGCTTAAATTTATGCTCATATGCAAAGTATTCACAAATATGCAAATTATTTCATTAAAATGTGCATAAAATGCCTCACACAGAGCAGAATAGACTTGGTGACAGTGCCTCATATTGTGTTCTTCCTCTGCCCTTTCAGCAAGAACAAATTTTCGTCTAGACTAAGAGAATGAGATAGGACAAAAGGCAGGTCTTGGTAAGACAGATGGAGAGAGAAGAGCGGGGCCTCTCCTGTAGGATGCAACTGAACACAAAATGGCAGCTGCTTCTGCAGCACAGAGGGGGGTCTTCTCTCCATTTAAAGGTGCAAGACGCAGACAAGTCTGACCAGATGAAACTACATGCTCAGAGTGGAACAGAGCGAGGCAAAAGAATTCAGAGGGAACCATTTTCTGTCAGAAAATGCAGTTTCATCATAATGGAGACAATTTGCAGGAGCGTGTCAATTTTGACAATATTTTGAATGGGAAAATGTCTAAATGAATTGTTTTGACATTCTTATTTAAATAACGTAAAAATGTTTTGACTTTTATATTATAATATGAATGTTATAGAATATTAAATATAATACATTATGATGTGCAACATTTTATATTACAGGTTTCAGAGTAGCAGCTGTGTTAGTCTGTATTCGCAAAAAGAAAAGCACCTTGTGGCACCTTGGAGACTAACCAATTTATTTGAGCATGAGCTTTCGTGAGCTACAGCTCACTGTGAGCTGTAGCTCACGAAAGCTTATGCTCAAGTCTCTAAGGTGCCACAAGTACTCCTTTTCATTTTATATTACAGTACAATGTTTTGACATTATCAAAAGGTAAGTGTTTAGATTTTCTGAATAAAATTTTTCTGGGATTTCCATTCCATGAAAAATTTGGACTGTGTGTTCCAATTTGCAATGAGACCAATTTTTGAAATGTCAGAATTTCTGGCAGGGTGGCAATTCAAAACAATATGGAGTGAATTGGATTAAGAGATCTGACATTGGAGTTATGGGTCTAGATCTATCTAGAGTGACCAGGTGACCGGAACACCTGGTCGAAAAGGCATACTGGTGGCTCCGGTCAACACTGCTGACCGGGCTGCTGACTGTCTGGTTGGCGGCGCCACGCAGCGGGGCTGGCAGGCTCCATGCTAACCTCCACTCCACACGGCTCCCAGGGAGCAGCCAGCATGTCCCCACTCTGGCTCCTACGTGTAAGTGCAGCCACGGGGCTCTGCACTCTGCCTCCGCCCCAAGCACCGCCCCCAGAGCTTCCATGGGCCAGGAACCATGGCCAATGGGAACGGCAGGGGCGGTGCCTGCAGATGGAGTAGTGCTCAGAGCTGCCTGGCCGAGCCTCTGCGTAGGAGCCGGAGGGGGGACATGCTGCTGCTTCCAGAAGCTACTTGAGATAAGCGCTGCCCGGAGCCTGCACCCCCAACCCCCGCCCCAGACTCGATCCTCCTCCTGCCCTCTGAACCCCTCAATCCCAGCCCGGAGCACCATCCTTCACCCCACCCCATCATCCTCAGCCCCACCCCAGAGTCCGCACCCCCAGCTGAAGCCCTCACTTCCCCCCACATTCCCCAACCTCCTGACCCAGCCCTCCCGCTCTCCAAACCCCTCCCACTCTCCAAACTCCAAAACTCAGTCCCAGCCCGGAGCACCCTCCTGCACCCCAAAACCCCTCATGCCCAGCCCCACCCAGAGCCTTACCCCGCATGCCTCAACCCCAGCCCAGAGTCCCCTCCTGCACTCTGAACCCCTCAGCCCGGAGCCCCTTCCTGCACCCCAAATCCCTCATCTCCAGCCCCACATCAGAGCCCTCACCCCCAGCCGAAGCCCTCACCCCCCCCACACCCCAACCCCTACCCAGGCCTGGAGTCCCTTCCTGCACCCTGAACCCCTAATTTCTGGCCCCACCCCAGAGCCTGCACCCCCAGCTGCAGCCGTCACCCCCTCCTGTACCCCAGTCCCCTGAGCCAGCCTGGTGAAAATGAGCAAGTGAGTGAGGGTGGGGAGAGCGAAGGAGAAAGGGAGGGGGGATGGAGTGAGCAGGGGGCGGGACATGGTTGGGGCCTTGGAGGAGGGGGAAGGGCAGAGGTCAGGGCAAGGGTGTTCAGTTTTGTGCAAATAGAAAGTTATCAACCCTAGATCCATCGCCTGCTGAATCAGGGCATTGTAAATTGTACCTGCTCATGTACACCAGCGAGGAGGGGTGCTGCCCCCAGGACAGGGCAGTGCCCACTGGAGGGCAAATGTTCTAATCTATGCCGGGCTCCAAGAGAAGTCTCTGCCAGTCGACACTGCCAAAGGGATACCCTGAGTCTGCCCAGCTCCTGGCTGAGCTTGGCCACGCGCCCTCTTCAGGCCCCTCAATGGAGGCGAGGTTGCAGCCAAGTTGCTAGTTTGCAGTGCCCCAGGTGGATATTCCGGCAGAATGTGCCACAGCCAGGGTCTGTGCTGACAGACAGGAATCTAGGTCACTGACTCTCTTTGGGAACAAGCACAGTCTGTGGCTGCCAAGGGAAGCAAACTGGCTTTAAAGAAGAGGAGAAAAGATCAACACTTTTCTGAGCTCTCCCTCACAGGCAAGGAAACTGGAATAACAGGGGGGCTGCAGGGCAGGACTGAGGGGCATTGGCAGAGCTGTGTGGGGAGCCCAGGACTGGAATGGCAGGGGGGCTGCAGGGCAGGTCTGAGTGGCATTGGCAGCGCTGTGAGGGGGATGAAGGAAAGAAAAGAGAAGACAGCACGAGCCCCCTCTGCGTGTGCAGCTTACGGTTCGGTGGTGGGTGACGTGTCTACAGGGAGGAGGAAGAGGAGCAGGAGGAAGATGTTCGGGCCTCCGGGCAGCCTGTCCTTCCCCATGGTGCAGAGCGAGGATGGTGAGTGAGGCAGACACACAGCCTTGTCCGCTGGCTCCCTGCACCCTGGCTGTCCGCTGGGTCCGCCCCTTTATACCTCTCTCTGCAAACAGCCCCCGGGAGGGGCGAGACAAGGGCAGGGGACCAGGACCATTTGGGCAATGGAGAGAGGTACGTGAGGAGGAGCCAGAGCCAATCTTAACTCATGGCACAGAAAATATCCCTGGCCAGACCCTGAGAAACTGATCACTCTGGTTACAGTGTGTATGGTAACACCCATTGTTTCATGTTCTCTGTGTATATAAAATCTCCCCACTGCATTTTCCACTACATACATCCGATGAAGTGAGCTGTAGCTCACAAAAGCTTATGCTCAAATAAATTTGTTCGTCTCTAAGGTGCCACAAGTCCTGCTTTTCTTTTTTTGGGGAGAAGAGTATTTATTGGAGGTGTTCATGTGAGACACTGTCCTGTGTCTGAACCATTCACCCCCATCCCCTCTTTGTATCCCTCCAGCAGCACTCTGCGGTGGTTGGAGAAGCCCTTTAGCTCATTACTGGGCCAGTCCAGCATTCTGTGGGGACTGGAACAAACTCCCCAAATCCTGCCCAGCGTTTCCAGAGAAACCTTTTCCGTCCCCATTCCCAGTACTACCAACCACAAGAGATCAAAAAGCGCAAGTCAGACCCTCAACATCATCAGATTGGCCTCCCCAAAATCTAAGGTTCTATATAAAGAAAGACACCATTGTGGTTTTGGTCTTTTGAACTCCCCGTGCCCCTCCCCCGTGTGTGTGTGCAACTGTCAGTCTGACCCACTCTACCAGAGGTTTGGGTTAAGGGGATTTGGGGCCCTGCTGCAGGAGCTCTCACCCCCACATCTGCCTGTCCCATGTCCAGGCATTAATCCTGTTCCCCAGCCCCCATCAGTTCCCCAAGCAGCCCCCTTCAGCCTCATGTCAGTTCTTACTGGGTCTCTTCACCCCTCTTTCTCCAAGGCCTGAGGGGGAGGGGCTTGCAGTGGGGTCCCCACCCCTTCTCCCAGGCTGGAGGGGTACCAGGGCTCTTCCCCCCTCCCCCTTCCCAGACCAGATGCAGAAGGGAGGGAAGGGGAGTGGGGAGGAGCAGAGGAGCCATCTGGAGCGGCTGGGCTCTTTGCTCCCCTCTCCCCGTTCCCCTCCTGTGAGAATGGCGATGGGAGGGGAGAGTCTCCAGACCTCTGGCCCCAGGTGGGTGCCTTGTGTCAGTGTGAGGCGAGCTCCAGCCCCTCTCCCCCTGCTCCCCCCCCCCCCCGAAGTCCCATCACTCACAAAAAAAATCTCAAGTGTTGGCAATATTGCATATCACATTCCACTGGCAGCTTAGCCAGTTACCTCTAATAATAGCCCCCTGGCACACATGCAGGCAGGCCCGTTGAGAGAAATTGGGGCCCTGGGACATCACGTGTGTGGGGGCCCCTCCCCTTCCCATTTACTTTATTTATGCAGATGTTACCAAAGTTTTGGGGACCCCTGAGTCTGGGGACCCCGTACAATTGTCTCCGTACAATTGTCTTTCCTGCCTCTAGTCAGTCCTGTCTGTAGGGAATGACAGTGAGAGACCATTTTGTGTACCATTGCCCCCTGCTGCATGGTGAGTGTCAGAGCTGGCCATGGGTTTAAAAGTGCCCTTTGCTGGCTGAATGAGTGGAGCTGCCCCTGTAGGGGTGTGTTTGTGCCACTGCCCTTGCAGGAGTGCATAGAGCACACTTGCTCACGTCCACAGTACTTGCCTATCCTCGCTGAACAGCTGTGCTAGAGTAGGAGCTGGGATGCACCATATTCCAACCAGTGGGAGGCAACATCAGACTAGCTCTGTGCATATCAGCGCCCTCAGTTGTTCAAGGGAGTGGGACTGCTTCTTTAGCTCCCCAGGAAGCTGGTGCTAGTTGTGAATGGTCTCTTTGGAACACAGTAAGACTGGCACACTGGGGCTCTAAATGGAGAAAGGAGAGTCTTGTGAGCAAAGACATTGGAGTTTGGAGAAGTGGGTTCATTTCTCAGCCCTGCCACCGATTTACTGTTTGACCTTGGGCACATCTGTTCCCCTCTGTATCTGACTTTACCCATCTGAAAAATGGAGGTAATGATCCTGACCCACCTGGCAGGGGCGTGTTGGGCTCAACTGATTAATGGTTGTCAAGTGGTTTAGGATCTTCTGGTGGGAGGTGCAATAGAAAGGCAAAGGAAGAAGCCCTTTTTGTGGCACATCGGAAAACAGAAGTCAGACATTCTGATGGTTAATCCCTTACCCCATTAGTGAATTAAGGTCATTCAAGGAGTGTGGGAAGCCCCTGCCCTGCTTCCACGAAACGGAGATCTGAAATACAAGGGGAAGCCTTAGTCAGGAGAAGGATGGATCCTATTTAGACCAATAGACCTAGGAGAATAAGTAATTTTTTGATTTGCTGACAATTGCAAATTTTTTTTAATTGGTTTGGATTGAACCAAAACCAAAAGTTTTCTAAACACTTAGTGAATCAAAAGGTTGAAAAAAAAATTGGGGTCAATTGAAACATTTCATTCAACCTGAAAGAAAAAAATTCATTTTGATTTTGAGTCTTTTTTAATGTATTTGAGTATTTTTAAAATACAATTAAAAGAACTGTTGCAAGGAAAAGCAATTTTGAACCAAAAAAATCAAAACATTTTATTTGAAAATGTCAGAACAAAATGTTCTGGGGGTTTTTTGGAATTTGGTTTAAGGGTTTTTTTTAACCAAAATAATTTGCAAAAGTTTTGCTGTTGCCCAATCTTCATTTTTCACCAAAAAGGAGTTTTGTGTAAACAATGTCACTCTGCTGTAAACCCCAACCTGCACGGGCCTAGCTCTAGTCACTTCCAGTACAAACAGTTGGAAAAGGTTATGCAATTGGCTGTGGATGATAACCCAGCCTTCACCTCCCTGTGGTCCTGGCCAAGACGTGGGAAGTGAAAACATGTGAAGAGTTAGCACTTGAATAGTCCTTGGAGCATGGACTCAAAGTGCCCTGTTAACAGTGGGTTAATACCCTGCTGCACCCTATTTCCTCTCAAAGGAGATTTTTTAATTCCCCAGCTGTCAGTTTGTGTGAGATCGACCTTGCTTCCACTATCCAACTCCTGAAGTCATTGGCTGATTTTTTTACGGTACCTGAGGGAAGCACTTGCACTCCTTGAGTCCCAAAACATAAACAGCAGACATGTGAATCCAACACACCAAATACAGAGCTGCAGGGGCCACAAAAATGTGGAATAGAAACTTTTAACATCATAATTGACCCTGACATAATTGAAAATGCCCCTGCAAAGTCGTCTGGAAGCTTATTGTGATGGATTCCCCCCCAGGGTGCCACCTGGAACTGGGGTACCACTTAGCCCTGTGACACACCAGCTGGGGCTCCCTCTCACACTGTGCTGCTGTGACAAGCTGCAGACACGCTCCTGATTTTACAGTTCCACCAGCAAACACACAGGTAGGGACACACCCAGCTGCAGTTACATGCAGGCTCTCTGACCAGCCACTGCGTGTGAACAAACAATAGAGGGGCTACCGCCAAAATAACCCCCAGATCCCCAGCCTAGGACCCCAGAGCGGTACCATGCTATCCTGGTCCAAACCCCAAACAGTATGAATTTATTATCCAGTTCACTTCCCACCTGCTCAATGTGGAGAGGAAATGCAACAGCCCCTGCCCCTTGAGCTAAGATTTCCAGGCACTTCACTCTAAACTCACTGGTTTAGATTGAAACAAGTTTATTAACTACAAAAGATAGATTTTAAGTGATTATAAATGATAGCAAACAGATCAAAGCAGATTACCTAGTAAATAAACAAAAAATGAAAACTAAGCTTAATATACTATATAGATTGTATATGAATAGCAGATTCTCACCTAAGAGATGATACAAGCAGACGTGTAGATTCTTAAGGCACAAGCTGCATTAGCTTTACAGCTTGGGTTTCTCAGGTCTTCATATACAGGCTAAAAATCCCTTTAGCCTGGGTCCAGCAATTCCCCCAATTCAGTCTTTTTCCTCAGGTGTTTACAGGAGTCTTCTTGTGTGGGGAGTGAAGACCGTAGATGATGTCACTCCCTCCTTTATATAACTTTAGCATATGGTGGGAACCCTTTGTTTCAAAACTTGGTTCCCAGACCGATTTGTGGAAAAATACTGATATCCGAAGATAGAGTCCAGAATCATATGACCTGATCACATGTCCTTGTAGAGTCTTAGCAGCCATTACTTACAGGCTGTCTGGAGTGTTCTCAGGAAGGCATACCAGGTAGGAGATAAGCTTCTCCTAAGGCCTATTGTTTTGCATAATGGTTCATTGCCCTGAATAGGCCCTTCCCAACCAGCTATCTAGACTGAAAGCATCTTGTCTAGTGGGTGTTACCCAAGTGTAACAACAATTGAAGTACCAATACATAGTCAGTATTTATAACTTCAGATATAAAAATTATATCTGCATACAAATAGGATAATCATATTCAGCAAATCATAACTTTTCCAATGACACCTCACACGATATCTTATACAAAATGCATCATAATTATGCCATAACCATATTATAATAATATTACTTTGATGAATATGGGGTGCAGTGTCACACTTATTTTCATTTATTTAAGGATTTTGGCTCCCTAAACAACTTCAACAATATGCCGCACACTGAGATTTCTTCTGCAGCTGCAGCTTTGTTTGCAAAATATGCATCTGATCCCGAAGCAACTTTTGAAGATGAGTTTGAACAGTTTTGTTCTTTTGCAAACAATGAAGATTGTTACTTGCCAGCTAACCTACTAGAGCAGCTGAAGGCTCCCTACCCAGAATCCACTTTTCCAAATGTGGGCATCACTCTTCGTATTTACCTCACATTGCCGGTTACAAATGCTGAAGCGGAACAGTCATTCTCCAGGATGAGGAGAATTAAAACCTCAGACCGCGCAACAATGGGGACAGGCCAGAATAAACACCCTAGCCTTAATGTCTGTTCAGAGTGATGTGACGTGAACCCTGGATTACAGTGACATAATTGAAAATTTTGCAAGCCACTGATCTGGGAAGAAGCCTCTGCAGTACTATAGTTAAGGCCATGTTTCTGTTGTGCATTTATATAGTCAGTTTGAGTTGTTTGGATTTAATGATCTAAGAATTCAATAAACCAGCAGTTCTCAAACTGTGGGGCAGGACCGCATTTTAATGGGGTCGCTAGGGCTGGCTCAGACTTGTTGGCGCTAGGGGCCAGGGCCAAAGCCCGAGCCCCATCACCCGGGACTGAAGCCAAAGTGCAAGGGCTTCAGCCCTGGGTGGTGGGGCTCAGGTTACAGGCCCCCTGCCTGGGGCTGAAGCCCCTAGCCTTCGGCTTCGGCTTTGGCCCCTCCACCTGGGACAGTGGGGCTTGGGCTTTGGCCTCACCACCCGGGGCAGCTGAGCTCAGGTTTCGGTCCCCCCTCCTCGTGTCATGTAATAATTGTTGTTGTCAGAAGGGGGTCGCGGTGCAATGAAGTTTGAGAACCTCTGCAATAAACCAATTTAATGAAGTACACTAGGTGCATGTTATGTTCTGAAGCTATGCATCCTATAAAAATAATTATTTGTTGAAAAAATGTAACAAAGTGAACTATATTGTGATTGTAAGGTTAACAAAAACCCCAAACAAACAAAACATTTTAAAATATATTAAACATACATGTTTTCTTCTGGTTCATGAATGTGCAGCTCTACACACTGTAATGCTTGTTCTCACTCAGTGAGGCACTATACAATTTTTATTCTTATATTCAAATTCTGCTTGTATTCTTTCTCATACTCAGAATACAGTACTGCTCAAGTTACCATAGGAGCAAACTCTTTTCACTGCCAGTGGAGCTTCTGTGTTTTCTGCTCAGAAAGATCTAGAAATAATAATAATGAATGAAGGCGTTCTCATATTTACAGATGTTGGTTCACATGCGCGGTCTAATTTCCATAGTGCACAGGGCCGCAAAATTCTTTAACCCATCGTTGAATATGCCAGACTCCTAGGGTGCTAACAGTTGTACCACAGCTCGGAGGCAAACCATGTAGGTGCTTCAGCAGCTAGGCCTTTGCATGCTAGCCCTGGTGAGTCCCACTAACCACTCAGACACGTGGCTAAGGGAAAGGGTATTTTACTCGGGCTGGCAGGAAAGGGGAAGATTGTAGATGCCCTAGGTCCAGATGCTTAAACAGTTACAGCTCCCAGTGAGCAATAGTGATAAATGTTTGAGTCTCTGGGGCTGGCCAGTTGAGAGTCAGGGCTCTTCTTGCCTAGTGCCTGGGGTGACCTCTTTCAGTCCATTCTCTATTCAAGAAAATGAGTGAGTGAGTGAGGTTGGGGAGAGCAAGCGATGGAGGGAGCGGGGTGGGGCCTTGGAGACGGGGCGGGGCAAGGGTGTTTGGTTTTGTTCAGTCAGGAGGTTAGCAACCCTAGCAGGTTTCCAGGCCAGGTTTACTTAGTGTCTCTCATTGGGGCCACTCTGCACTAGCTCTCTGCTGCTGCTCCCTCATAAGCCCCACACAGACCTGCACCCATCTGTAACCTCCTGCAAACACAGACTGTTCCATATGCAGCTCTGCATCTGTTCCTGGGGACTGCCCTCTGCATCCAGCTTCCTTTAGCTCCTGGCTAGCCAAGCAGCCACCACTTCCCAGGCAGATTCTGGTCCTTTTCCTGCACCTGGCCGGGAGGAAGGGGAAGTGCAGTGTGGAGGTGGCTGATGGGAGTTACAGTCCCCTGCTGAGCAGAGCCATCACAAGAGAAAGGTTCCATTGGAGATTTTCACCAGCTTTAGCCAATAGCTGGCTGGTCCACCTGGACACCTTGTACTTGTTGAGCATATTGACGGTGTGGGAGTTTAGGAGAAGACAGGAAAGCAGTGAGCAGATATCAGAGGATTTGGAAAGTGGGACAGGACAGAATTTGCTGGTTCATCACTTAATTACTTGGCTTTGTTACAACAGGGGCCACGGGGAGCACAGTGGATTTGAGCCAAGCAACAGAGCAGCCAGCTGCATATTTACAACTGAGGCATTGACTTGCTGTAGGGCCCTGGCCCACATAACCTGACTTTGTTCTAACAGGAGGGACATGGAGTAAACAACCAGGAGACTCAGCAAGGACATGCAGGCTGCCTTTGTGCCAGCTTCCCTGGGGCCAGACATTATGCCAGTGGGTCCTGCAGCCCTTTCATTCTGGTGCCCACATTGGGAGGAAGAGAGGCCCACGCAGAACTCCCGTCCCTCACCATGTGGCTCTCAGCACATTCCATCCTGCACAACACTGGGATGGGCTCCGTGATGCAAGCCTACGGCCCAAACCGAGGTATAAATAAGAGTAGTTACAGCCATCATTAGAATTTGGGCCAGAATCTGGGTTACTGGCAGCAGTTTGTAATGCTGAGAAGAGTCCCCTCCAGTGAGGCAGTAGGGTTAATGGATAGGAAGTTCAGAAGTAGATTTATGATCTACTGTTACATTCCCCAGTGGGGATACTGCTAGTGGAGGTGGCAAGGGCCAGTGTGGTTCCTATTAGCCCTCTCCGCCATGCCTCTAGCATGTAGAGCTCTGGCTCAGTTACACCTTTGAGAAGGAAAAGCCGGACTAACTCCTGAGTGTGTGGAAGAGGGATAGTGATGATCTTTAGAGACACCTCAGAGACAAGGGGAAGGGAAAAGGTTCTTTGGACATGGGCAGTGGTGGATTTAATCCATGGAAGGATTCTATAGTCCTGTGGGTTTTGTCCTGCCTCTGTAACCTCAAAAAATCGGCTGCTTTTTAGTCGTACAAGCCCATATCTCAGTGCCTCATCTTGGCACTTCTAAAGAAGTTTTGGGCAGAGCTGTGGGGGGGACTGGACTAGCAGGGGCTGCAGGGCAGGACTGAGTGGCATTGGCAGAGCTGTGTGAGGAGCCCAGGACTGGAATAGCAGGGGGGGGGGTGTGCAGGGCAGGACTGAAGGGCATTGGCAGGGCTGTGTGGGAAGGACCGGAATAGAAGGGGGGTGGGGGAATACAGGTCAGGATTCAGGTGCAGTTAGCAATTTAGCAGATTTTTGCACTTCAGTGTGTCAGTAGTATTGCTGTCAGCCCAAGAACCTTGGGCAACTCTTCTGCCCTTTTGTGACTGCCTGGGTTGCTGTCTCTTTGAGATGGCCTCTAGCTCTAACTAGAAGTCGCACGTTTTGCTGTGTTTGTAGGCAGAGGTGTACACCCACTGAAGATATGGCGACACTTGCAGCCATGGGCAGAGTACAAACAGTGCACACCGTGCTAGCACGGGTATAAACAGCAGCATACACAGGGAGGCATGGCTTGGACGGGTAGAGTGGAGTGCTCTACGTACCTGAACCTGCAAGGTGTATAATCCACACAGATCTCTACACACCCGAGCTGTGCCTCCTATGTCTACACTGCTACTTTTAGTCGTATAGTTCCTGCTGCTTCCCCGCTTGCCAGGGCCTTTCACTGCAGTGTATATGCCAAGAGACTCCAGCAGATCAAACCTGTGACCCCTGGAGCTTAATGCATGAGGTTCTATTTCTGAGCTAAAAGATACTGCTCTCTTAGCCAAGGCTGCAGCAGGCTCATCAATCTCTAGCTGGTCTAGCCTCCACTAGAACGGGGCAGAGTGTCACACCACACAAGCATTACAACTACCCTTGCAATGCATGTACTCTACGTGCCACCATAAGCAGACAGCCTGTGAGCAGCACATTAAGCTGCTGTCTCTGATGTGGGTATGCAGCAGCAGGGGGCACTCCAGATATTCCTCTGCCTGCAGCACCAAATGGGGCGTGCTGTTAGTTGATTTTTCCCACACACTGGTGGAAATCAGGATTTTCTGGTTTTCTGAGTATCACCAAAATTAAATAGGCCTCTTCTCATTGATGCCTCGAACAGTTCCAGAAGTTCTGGAATTGATCAGCTGTGGTGTTCAAAAGTTATCCTGTTACAGACAAAAAGGGAAGTGCCACTGAGTTACGTGCAGGGCCCCACTTTGCTTAGTCAACGAGTGATAAATGTGCTTCAGTTGCAGGTTTGTGCTGCTAAAAAGTGTGTAAATAACTAGGGCCCAGGCACTTGGAATTTGAGGATTGGGGTGCAGGCTCTGGGAGGGAGTTTGGGTGAGGGAGGAGGTCTGGGGTGCAGGCTCTGGGATGGAGTTTGGGTGCTGGGTGCAGACTCTGGGATGAAGCAGGGGGTGGGGTTTCAGGAGGAGGGGGTGGGGGTGGAGGCTCTGGGAAGGAGTTTGGGTGCAGAAGGGGTGAGAGGTTGGACTCTGGGAGGGAGTTTGGGTGGGGGAGGAGGTCTGGGGAGCAGGCTCTGGGATGGAATTTGGGTGCTGGGTGCAGACTCTGGGCTGAGGCAGGGGGTGGGGGTGCAGGAGGAGGGGGTGGGGGTGCAGGCTCAGGGAGGGAGTTTGGGGCTGGGGTGTGTGGGGTGGGGGTGCAGGCTCTGGGAGGGAGTTTGGGGGCCGGGGGGGTACGTGGGGAAGGGGTGGGGATGCAAGTTCTTGGAGGGGGTGGAGGGGTGCAAACCCCGCAGCTTCCCATTGGCCACAGGGGCGCTTGGGGCAGCATGCAGAAGAACAGCCCCACCCCGGGGCCGCAGGGAGGGACCAGCAGACAGGTGGAGCAAGCAGGCAGATGCCACTCAGCTCCGCTGCGCTGCCAGGACCCCGGGCCACTGTAAATCACAGGCGGTGGCAGTGGGAGCTCCCGGGGGCGGCAGGTGGGGCCAAGGGAGAGACCCGGCCCCAAAACTGCTGGAGCCCAGCGGGCCACATTGGGGAGGTTCGCGGGTCACAGATGGCCCAGGGGCCGGGAGTTTGAGACCCCGATCTATGTAGATGTAAGGGGACTTTTGGCCACTTACTGAAACTTAGTGGGGTTTATTGGTTGGCTAGCTCCCAGTACAGAAAGAAAGGGGAAGGGCCAATGAGAAATCAGGACCCTGAGACAGTCCCCAAGACCAAAGGGGAGAAGCCAGTGCTCCAGGTCAGCCTGATTGACAGGGCAGGCAGGCTGCTGAGGGAGTCAAGAGGCTGGGGGTCCTGTCCTCTATGTGAGTGGGAGCTGCCTGGGCCAGAGCGGGCGGAGCTATGGGGAGAGCAGGAACCCAAGCTGAGCTGGGGAGCAGAGCCGCACCAGCCAGAGAGAACCAGAGAAGCAGCCTGAGCTGAGCAGAGCAGCAGCAGCCAGAGGGGCCAGAGAAGCAGCCCAGGGAGCTGTGCTGAAGGCAGAGCAGCAGCAGTGCTGAGGCAGAGCGGAGCTGGAACAGTCGGGAGCTGAGTGCAGTGAGCAGCTGGGGAGAGTGAACGGGCTCTGGGCAGAGGGCCCAGCACAGGGAGATGCCACCAGCCAAGAGGGCTTGCAGGCTGGATTGGGAGGGAGATTGTGACCCTCACGGGGAGGGAGAGGGAAGGGCGGGGCTGATGCCGAGGAGAAGGTCCTTCATTAGCTTCGACATAAATGGGGTACTTTGGTCTGTTAATATCTCCTTTGGTAGCCCCACTCGGGAAAAGATCCCCACCAACTCTTTCGCTATCATTTTATAGGCCGTCTTCCACAGGGGGACGGCTTCTGGGTAGTGAGTAGCATAATTCAGAACGACAAGTATATATTGGTGGCCCCGGGCTGTCTTCTCCAGGGGTCCCACTAGATCCATGGCTATTCGCTCGAAGGGGACCTCTATGATGGGAAGGGGTACTAAAGGTGCCCTCAAGTGGGGACAGGGACTGTGCAGCTGACACTGCGGGCAGGATGCACAGGACCTCCGCACTTCTTCATATACTCCGGGCCAGAAGAATCGTCGCAGGACCCGTGCCAGGGTCTTCTCTACCCCCAAATGCCCCCCAAAAAGATGACTATGGGCCAGACTTAATACAGCATTCTGGTGTTTTTGAGGTACTCGGATCTGCTGTACCTTCTGCCCCTGTACTGGTGCAACCCAGTATAAGAGATTCTTCTTCGTTATGAAGTAGGGTCCTGGTCCCTGGGTTTTCCCTTCTGCGGGGACCCCATCTATTTCGGTCACCTCCTTCCTAATGTTGTCGTACCTTGGGTCTTCAGCCTGGTCCTGTCCAAAATTTCCTTTCCCGGGGCTAATCTGCCCGAGATCTACGGGGCCAGTCTCTGTTGCCTCTACTGGTTCAGAGGCGTTAGGGTGTGGGTCAGACTTGGGTGCTTCTCCCTCCTGGATGGCCTCCTTTTCAGCTGCTCGGGTCCGCCTACCTACGAGAGCGACCCTCTGGCTTTGGGCCAGTATTCGGGTTCCCAAGGCCTTAGCTGCCCTTCTTTCTCTTTTTGTCTTTCTACACTGTCTGGGAGTGGAGAACAAATCTGGGGATATTTCAGAGAAGGTTGGGGGTTGACAGTCTACTGTGGATGCCTCACTACTTTCAGGGCTTCCCCCTTTCTCCAATTCCCCTACCGGGAGTAAGTCTCCAAACCCTGGGAAGTCCCTCCCTATGAGCACTGGGTATGGGAGTTTAGGGACTACACCTGCTGCTACCTCAGTAGTGTTCCCCTGAATCTCGATTTTTACTGGGATGGTGGGGTAATAACCAACTGTCCCATGGACACGTTATCCCCGTATGCTAAGCCCACAGCAGCTGCCTATGCTTCACGAGCTTCCCCGAGACAAGCATGATAGCACTCCCTGAATCAACCAGTGCTGTTGTCTCTACCCCATTTAGCTTCACTGGTCTAGTGTACATATGTGGGGTTAGTGAGACCCCCACAAGGTGGATTACGGAGCATGGGTCTGCCCAGTTCCCCAGGTTACACTGCATAGGCTCCTCGGCATTGGGACACTGTGCAGCTATGTGTCCCCACTCCCCGCAGGCGTAACATCTGAATGGAGCCCTAGGCATTCCCCGGTCTCTTGGTTTGGGTAGTCTAACATCACGATCCTCTTCCCCCTCAATGCTCCGACTCTTTGTGGCTTCTGGTGGGCCTTCAGCTCCGCTCTTTTTCCACCTGGGTTCTTCCTGGAGGCCCAGTCACCCGAGCTCTAAGGCTTGGTGCTGCTAGTCTAACCTGGGGTGCTTCTTCCTTAACTGGTCCGATCAGCTCCCTCACCATCCTTTGCCTTTCTACAAGTGCAACAACCTCTTCATAGGTCGAGGGTTCATTCTGGCCTACCCAGGCGCGAAGGTCTGGCGGTAGTCCTCTCATGTACCGGTCGATGACCAGAACCTCTAGAATCTCCTCCGGACTCCGGGACTCAGTTCGTAACCACTTTCATGCGAGATGGATGAGGTCATATAATTGGGACCGCAAGGTTTTGTTTTCCTGGTACCTCCACTCATGATATCGCTGGGCCCGCACTGCGGTCGTTACCCCAGATCTGGCCAGGATCTCTGCTTTCAGCTGGGGTAGTCTGCTGCAGCCTCTTCAGGCAAATCATAGTAGGCCTTCTGGGCCTCCCCACACAGGAATGAAGCGAGGATGCCAGACCACTGTTCTTGGGGCCGAGCCTCCCGCAGGGCTGTCCTCTCAAAGGCCAGGAGGTATGCCTCTACATCATCCTTCTGCATCATTTTCTGCAGCCAATTGCTGGCCCGCATGATCTGCGTCCCATCATGGCTGCGGTTCAGCTCTGTAAGAGCCTTTACCTGGTATAACAGTTCCTGCAACATAGCCTGGTCTTGAGCAGCATGGTCCATCAGCAGGTGATTAGTCTCTTGCTACAGCCACACTGCCTCCTGTTGGGCGGCTGCCTGGACACAGGTAGCCTCCTGCTGGGCAGCTGTGGCTTGTATCAGTGCCCGCAGTACCTCCTCCATTGTGGTGAAAAAAAATAAAAATAGACCCTCTTCCCTTTTTTTTTCTTTCTTTTTCCCTTCCAAACACCCTCCTTCTTCTGCCACGCTGTGGACACCAGATCCCACTTCCGACACCAGTTGTGACAAAGTTCCTGCTCTACCTTGGTGGGTCTTGCGCTTATTGGCGGATTTGCTCACCTTGGAGCTTCACGGCAGCCCGCAGCTTGGCCGTTTTTCTGAATTCACAGTCCAGGTTGACTCCTCCTGTGTCTGACCAGGAGTTGGGAGGAACCTGGGCCCGCCCTCTACTCCAGGTTCCAGCGCAGGGCCCTGTGGAATGCAGCTGTCTAGAGCGCCTCCTGGAACAGCTGTGTGACAGCTACAACTCCCTGGGCTACTTCCCCATGGCCTCCTCCCAACACCTTCTTTATCCTCACCATAGGACCTTCTTCCTGGTGTCTGATGATGCTTGTACACCTCAGTCCTCCAACAGTCCATGTTCTCACTCTCAGCTCCTAGTGCCTCTTGCTCCCAGCTCCTCAAATGCACACCACAAACTGAAGTGAGCTCCTTTTTAAAACCCAGGTGCCCTGAATAGCCTGCCTTAATTAATTCTAGCAGCTTCTTGATTGGCTGCAGGTGTTCTAATCAGCCTGTCTTAATTGTCTCCAGAAGGTTCCTGATTGTTCTGGAACCTTCCCTGTTCCCTTACCCAGGGAAAAGGGAACTACTTAGCCTGGGGCTAATATATCTGCCTTCTATTACTCTCCTATAGCCATCTGGCCCGACCCTGTCACAGTAGTTATATAGTAATATATATGCTACATTAGAAAATTTTAACCGTAGGCCTAATATAATGGCAGAGGGCAAGCGTCAGTATTCCTACACTGTAGAAGAAAAGCTAGCTGCAATAGATCGAGTAAATAGCGGAGAAACTCAGGCCAAAGTTTCAAAAGATATTGGGATTGCCGAATCTACTCTCTGAGGATGGCTAAAAAACTAATCTAAACTGAATGGCTTTGTACAAAATATCGATTCTGCCACGGGGCTTAAGCGAAAACATATGCGCTATTCAGCAAAACCCACAATAGACAAAGCCATGCGCACGTGGTTTGCTGAGGAAAGGCTGAAAGGAATGCCGCTAAGTGGGCCAGTTCTTCAAGCCCAAGTGATAAAATTCGGAAATTTAACGGGGGATGAATCATTCCAAGCCAGCAAGGGGTTTATAAGTCGTTTTAAAAAGTGTCATGGCATAGCGCAGGTATCGATTTCTGGAGAAAGCCGATCAGCCGACGAATCGGCCGCAAACACGTTTCCCGCCAAGTTAAAATCTATTTTACAAAATGAAGACTACCACGAAGAACAACTTTATAATTGTGATGAAACAGCTTTATTTGCAAAACTGCTACCTGATAAGACTTTAACCTTTAATTATGAGACACAGAAAACAGCTGGATTTATAAAGATAAAAGTTCGTGTGGCTCTTCTTTTTTGTAGTAATAAGACGGGCAGCCATTAGCTTGCCCCTCTTCTCGTTGGCTGCTTTCATAACCCTCGCTGCTTTAATCACCTCATTAGAGCCAAATTGCCAGTAATATATGCTAACAGCAAAAATGCTTGGATGAGGAGACACATTTTTGATGACTGGTTCTACAACAGCTTTGTTCCAGCTGTTGGTAAGCATCTGCGGTCAAAGAAACTCAAAGCCCTCAAAGCCAAAGCACTTTTGCTACTTGACAATTGTCCAGCCCATCCTCCAGCCAAATCACTGGTATCAAGCGATGGAAAAATTCGAGTGCTATACCTACCATTCAACATAACATCAAAAATTCAACCTTTAGACCAGGGCATTATTCAGAATTTTAAAAACAATTATCGACGGGAGCTGATTTTGGTGATCGTGTCATGCTCGTCTTCAGGCATTTCTGAATTCCTGAAACAGTTAAACATGAAGGAAATTATTTATTTAGTTAAAAAAGCTTGGGACGGAGTAAAACAAAAGTCCATTGAAAACTGCTGGATGAAGGCTCTCGGTGATGCCTTTTCTGTCAAAGATGGCTCAGGCTCAGAAAACTCCAGCAGTGGCACTGATTCAGAGCCAGACTTTGAAGGATTTTCAGAAGAAGACATCGCTACAAACACGCATGCAGACAAAAGAGGATAACGGTAAACTTCTCTTTCAAATGATAAAAGATTTTAGTTTGTATACGTCTCTGGAAATCATTACCGAGTGGCTGGAGATGGATGAAGATTGCCCGACTTCAGATTTCTGTCCGAGGAAGAAATATTAACGGGCTGCGAGGCTACGTCGGACCACGAAAGTGATGGCGAGGATGTCATTGAAAAGGTCAAAATTTCGCCCACCAAAGCCCTTAGTGCTGTAGAAACTGTTGTAAGATTTATGGAGGAGCAAAATGCGGAAAATATTGAAATAGTTCATCTGCGGCGAATGACAGACTTCATAAGAAAGAAAAAAATGCGAGCCAGAAAGAACAGAAAATAAGGGTGTTTTTTTCTAAGTGAATCATAGACACTTTTTTCAGCATGGCCCTCTTAACCCGCGGTCCATTAACATGCGGTCGTGACGGCTTGACTCCTGACATCTGTGTGTAAACAGGTCTGTACTGTAAATTGTATTTGCTTATAAGTATATCTAATGATCAGTGGATCAGGGAAGTGTCCAGATTGGAGAAAGTACCCCGGAGTGGGGATACTCTAGTCTGTGTCCTAACCGACCACGACAACGTTGGGGCTTGTCAGGGTTCCCTCCCCACTCTGAACTCTGGGGTACAGATGTGGGGACCTACATGAAAGACCCCCTAAGCTTTTTTCTACTAGCTTAGGTTAAAAACGTCCCAAGGCACAAATCCTTCCTTGTCCTTGGATGGGTACTGCTGCCACCACCAAGTGAGTTAGACAAAGATTCAGGAAATGGACCACTTGGAGTTCCTGTTTCCCTAAAATATCCCCCCCAACCCCCTTCACCCCCTTTCCTGGGGCGGCTTGAATATAATCTACCAACCAAATAGGTAAACCAGGTGAGCACAGACCAGACCCTTGGGTTTTTAGGACACTAAAAACCATTCAGGTTCTTAAAAACAAAACTTTATTATACAGAAAAAAAGTAAAAGAAGCACCTCTGTAAAATCAGGATGGAAGGTAACTTTACAAGGTATTCAGATTCAAAACACAGAGGATTCCCCTCTAGACAAAACTTTAAAGTTATAAAAAACAGGAATAAACCTCCCTCTTAGCATAGGGAAAATTCACAAGCTAAAACAAAAAATACTCTAATGCATTTCCTTGCTATTACTTACAATTTCTGTAATATTAGATGTATCATTTCAGTAGGAGCTGGATTACTTGCTTGGTCTCTCCCTTTGTCTCGGAGAGAGGCCCCCCCCCCCCAGCACAAAGCAAAAACCTTCCCCTTTAGATTTGAAAGTATCTCTCCCCTTATTGGTCCTTTTGGTCAGGTGCCAACCAGGTTATCTGAGCTTCTTAACCCTTTACAGGTAAAGGAGGGATTTTATGCAACCCATAGCTGTATGTTTGTCAAGGTTCCTTCCCCACTCTGAACTCTAGGGTACAGATGTGGGGATCTGCATGAAAACCTTCTAAGCTTACTTTTACCAGCTTAGGTTAAAACTTCCCCAAGGTACAAATTAATTTTACCCTTTGCCCTTGGAATTTCCACTGCCACCACCAAACTTTAACTGGGTTTACTGGGAAATGTAGTTTGGACATGTCCTTCCCCCCAAAATCCTCCCAACCCTTGCACCCCACTTCCTGGGGAAGGTTTGGTAAAAATCCTCACCAATTTGCATAGGTGACCACAGACCTAAACCCTTGGATCTTAGAACAATGAAAAAGCATTCAGTTTTCTTACAAGAAGACTTTTAATAGAAGTAAAGGAATCACCTCTGTAAAATCAGGATGGTAGATACCTTACAGGGTAATTAGATTCAAAACATAGAGAATCCCTCTAGGCAAAATCTTAAGTTACAAAAAAGACACACAGACAGGAATAGTCATTCTATTCAGCATAGTTCTTTTCTCAGCCATTTAAAGAAATCATAATCTAACACATACCTAGCTAGATTACTTACTAAAAGTTCTAAGACTCCATTCCTGTTCTATCCCCGGCAAAAGCAGCATACAGACAGCCACAGACCCTTTGTTTCTCTCCCTCCTCCCAGCTTTTAAAGTATCTTGTCTCCTCATTGGTCATTTTGGTCAGGTGCCAGCGAGGTTACCTTTAGCTTCTTAACCCTTTACAGGTGAGAAGATTTTTCCTCTGGCCAGGAGGGATTTTAAAGGGGTTTACCCTTCCCTTTATATCTATGACAATGTTTATGACAGGGCTCAAGCACCCAGGAATCCTGGGTCCAGCCTTGTCAGAGTTACAAGGACAGGAGAGTCCTCGAGGTCAGGCAGGCTTCTGGGTAAAGGAAGTGCAAGCAAGGACTCAGATTCTTTCACTAGCCAATTCCACCAGGATAGTGTATTAACTAGGAAAGTTCCCCACAATAACAGGACCATTCTCCCCCTTATATAGCGTATCACTTGCAAGTAACGCCACCTGGAGACTTGTAGCAGGTTTCAGGTGGGACGCCTGACCACAGGCTGTATTGTGCTCTTCAAGACATGCTCGTCCTCAAAAGAAGAAACCCAAACATCACATTCAGTCAAACCATTGCTGTATCTACCACATAAATATCTTCTGCCCCCTTACAGAATATTCCCAACTCACAAACACCTTTGAGAACCTGAAGCCTCCCTGAGAAAGATTTCCTTTTGCGAGTCCTGGAAATGGCAGGACAGAGGAAGGTGTCATATTTTCCTTTAATATCAATTTCTCTCCACCAAAGACCCACAGTGGTGGATTCCAAACACATGGAGCTCCCGCCTTGACACAATCCAGCAAGAGAGTCCCAGTTCACCTAACTCGGTTGCTTTACAGTTGCTTTATTTGGATTTTTGATCTTCAGGAAAAATTTTAAAAATATGTACAAAATCAAAAAAAAAATCCCTAAAACACACCTTTCCTTGAACTTATGTTGTCCACAAAGAAGAGGAGATGGTTTGTTCTTAGTTTCCACCTGCATCACTGTACAATCATCCTGGAGCTTTAAACACAGAAATGGGAAAGAGGTTCCATTATTAACACGTGACATCCCAGAACCTGCAGAAATGGGGACCTGGTGGCACCAAGAGACATCACATTCTTAGCCCGACTATTGGCAGCTCTGTTCTTATGGGATTACAGTGGCATCTAGTGGCCAACATTGGAACTGCAAAACAATCACTGGGGGCAGATTTCCAAAGGTGTTGTGTAGGGGTTATAGACACTGCAAAGACCCCCCTGCGTAGAGAGACTGAAATCATACTATGCACACAGCAAACAGATTCCAATACACAACGACAGCCCGCAACTCATCCCTCTCCCACTAGGAGGAGAGGGGTCATACTGCAGCCCCAATAGCCCCATACCCCCCCCCAAGGACTCCAAAGAATCTCCTTGAATCACCTCCTGACTGGAGCTGGCTTTTCAGCCCCTGGACACCCTAGAGCAGTGGCTCTCAACCTTTCCAGACTACTGTACCCCTTTCAGGAGTCTGATTTGTCTTGCGTACCATACCTCCAAGTTTCACCTCACTTGCTTACAAAATCAGACATAAAAATACAGAAGTGTCACAGCACACTATTACTGAAAAACGGCTTACTGTCTCATTTTACCATGTAATTATAAAATACATCAGCTGGAATATAGATATTGCACTTACATTTCAGTGTATGATATGTAGAGCAGTATAAACTAGTCATTGTCTGTATGAAATGTTAGTTTGTACTGACTTTGCTAGTGCTTTTCTTGTAGCCTGTTGTAAAACTAGGCAAATATCTAGATGAGTTGATGTATTCCCGTGGAAGACCTCTGCGTACCCCCAGGGTACATGTACCCCTAATTGAGACCCACTGCACTAGAGAGCCCAAGAATGTGTCCCCAGAATCCCTTGCAACTGCCCAACCCCTTGCCAGCAGAGAGAAAGTACTGTCCCAACCCTCTCCTCCTTCACTGTGTTGCCGGCACCCAGTGCCGAGAGGCTAAACAACAGCTTGGGTTGGTTCGCTACCCGGTGTGCTACACCCAATGATCACAACGGGGTGGAGAAGCAGAAAAGTTTATTTGCAGCTGCAAAAAGGTACAGGGAGAATAGAATTTTAAATCCTGCATATAGAGCAGGAAGTTACACAGGCTTTTATACATTCTTTTTTTTAGCATACTTATTGAATAGAAAGCTGCCTTAAGTATTTATATAGCTAGCCAATCCAGTTCCCAGCTAGTTTTTTTGTTTTTTGTATTATTTGTTAAACCATACATAAACCTGCTTTATTTAGCATTGTTTTTTTATATTTGCCCTGTTTGGCCTTGCTTAGTTTTAGGCAGTCTGACTCTGCAACATATTGTTGCAGATTCTCAGCATAACTGCTGTGAGTGCCTCCAGGCGGGAGGGGGGGCCAAGGACACCTGGGCCTAGTGCGAGGGGGCTTCATCGACACTCATGGTCTTCCATTCCCTCAAGTTACCTAGTGGCCATGCCCCAGTGTCCCCAACAATTCCCTTCTTTGAGAACACTTAAGAGCCTTGGCTTTGAGTTTTTTTATTTGGGCTATTTATTTTTTAATAATAGGATTTTGCATAAGCACTTTGTGATAGCCCTGAAGAGAATGACTTATTAACTTTTGCAAAAGGGCCCTGACACATGATACTGCAGAGCATAATACCAGTAATACAAGCAATACAGGAAAAAGAAGTTTTAATAACAGGCTAAATAAACCACCAAGCCAAAACGACAAACCCCAGCCTGAAAACAAGGTTTGCAACCAATCGCTCTCTGGGGCAGTATAGGCAAACTGTGCTCCGGCTCGGGCATGGGCCTTAGCCTGTACCACTTTTTTATAGATTTTATAATTGGTACTATTTACATATATACAATATTGGGGCCCGACGAGGGCACAAACCCCTTCTTGGGATGCCAAGAGATAGTTCAAAGCCAGCCTGTTTTGGAGGGAAAACGTCCTGAGCTGCTGTACTTTTTTATTTAATGTTTTTATTGCTGATTTTAAATTATTAACTGATTTTTTTAACTTTAAGGCTATTTTTTTAAGTATCATTTGCAGCCTTACAGTATAGCGGCCTATGCATGCCATGGCTGGCCTGGTAAACAGTGGCGCTATTTTTAGTACAGAGCACCCTACAAGCTTCTTGGTTGTGAGGGAATTTTTTATAATGCCCTCCAATGCCGTAGTCAGTCGCCGCAGGGTTTTTTTTTTTGTGACGTAACAGAGGTGTCCTGGGCATTTCTAATTTTTTTTTGGGCAGTGTGGCAATTATGGAAAGATGAGGAACTCCATGAGCTATATAACAGCTACCTGTCCAGTTGGCTGGCAGCACCTTGTAAGCCTTTCGGCCACATACAAAATAGTGACCCTGTAGGGCCCAGTAAGGACTGTTTTTTAAGAGGATTTTTGGGATATTTAAGGCTGCTTTGGCTGCTTTTTTAAACAGTTTATATGCCCCTAAGGGGGCATCCCAGTTTTTTGATTGGGTACAAGTGGGGGCGTTTTTAATTGTGCCGTTTAAATTACACTTGCCATAGGGACCACTATAAACCCACCGTTGGCTTGCTACGTTGGAGATATTAATTGGACGGCAAGTTATATTTTTAGACCTTTTTTTTTGTGGTAAGATTATTTGTAAGAGTTTTTTTAAAAGGGAAGGAACCATTACACCCACACTACTGGCCTCCCCTTTTGGTCTTTATCCAATACCCATCAGCCCACTGTGTAATAACACAGGAGCTTTTTTTTACAGGACGCTCATAGTGATTAGATTGGTTTTGGGTAAAACATAATACTCCCTCAGTGAGTACTGCAACTGAATACTCCTGGTCCTGATAGGTGGCTTGCTGTAAAGAGGTCTTATTTTAGAATGGCGAGTCCGTTCTTTCCTGCTCTTTGGTGGCGGCTAATTCTGCTAGGATCAAGGGCTGCATGTCAAGGGGCATTCCCGTTTTGGGGGACAGTGGAGTAGGAGCACATACCCAGCAATCAGTCTGGTTTGTTAAAGTAGCAACATGGTGTGCAAGCGAAACAAAGGAGTTACGCTCCCGATATGCACAGTTTGGAAATACCAATACAGAGAATAACAATGTTACCCAATTAATTATCACCAGAGTTTTTTTAACCCAGGGTCTCCAGTACCTGGGTGGGCCCATTTTAACGTTAAGGTGCTTGCTATTTGTGTCTTTTAAACAGTAGCTTTAGCCCGAGATCGTTACTAGATGAGGAGTCAGCAGGTTGGACGGTCCACTGTCCTGCTGACGAGGGGGCGGGTACTGCCTTCAGACGAGAGTGATGGATCCAGTTTTTGTGTCCCTTGATTTTTGCGGCTGTATGGGAGATCAGCAGGATGGTATAGAGTTTTTTCTACTTTTTTTTGGAGAGGCTTGTCTTTCCAGGTACGAACAAGCACAGAGTCACCGGGCTGTAAGGAGTGGATGGGAGAGTCCAAGGGGAGAGGCTGGGAATCCTTGGTATACCTGTGAAGAGATAAGAGAACAGCAGACAGGGAACACATATACTGTGACAAAAAAACATTACCCAGCTCCCATTCCCGTGACAGAACTGGGGTGCCATTCATAGGCCATGCCCTTTTAATCATAATTTTAAAGGGACTAAGCCCTAATTTACCCTTAGGGAGAACATGGATACGAAGTAGGACAAGGGGCAAAGCATCAGGCCATCGCAGTGAGGCTTCTTGGCACACTTTTGAGAGATGCCGTTTAAGGGTCTGATTGGTACGCTTCACTACCCTACTGGCTTGCGGTCTCCAGGGCATATGGAGTTTCCAGGGGATCTGTAAGGCATGCGAGATGCTTTGAATGATTTTTGATGTGAAATGTGTCCCGTTGTCAGATTCCATTCACAGGGGGAGTCCAAAGCGAGGAATGATCTCCTTAACAAACTTGAGGGCCACTGTTCTGGAAATGCAATTACGGCATGGGAAGGCTTCTGGCCACCCGCTGAACTGATCCACTATGACAAGGAGATATTTGAACCCTTGAGTCCGGGGAAACTCAGTAAAGACTATTTGCCACACTCGTCCGGGGCCTGGAGTGGGTTCTAGGGCAACTGGTGGCACAGGATGTCCTGGTCGGGGGTTATTTTTTTGGCAGACTAAGCAGTCCGCTTGTACCTGGGCAGCCAGGGGTCGGACTCCGGAAGTGATAAAGTATTTTTCCATTAGCTGGATAAGTGCTTCCCTGCCAGCATGAGTGGTTTGATGTAGTTTCTGCAGTACCGGCCGGATTAGGCCCTTTGGTAAGAGGACCTTCCCTTCTGGGGAATGGAGCCATTTCTTCTTTTCCCGGAGACTGAGTTTGTCAGTTATCTGTCTTTTCTCCCCAGAGTATTGAGGGGTTGGAAGCTCTCCTACTGATGGGATAAGGGCATGCATATGGGCGTTCTTAGTCTGAGGGGATGGCAGGGTGGCAGCATGCTTAGCCTCTCTATCTGCCCGGGCGTTACCTCTGGCCACATCTTGATCCTCCCTTTGATGGGCTTTACAGTGAACCACCGCCACTTCCGAGGGAAGTTGTACGGCATCTAGGAGCCAGAGGATTTGGGGCCCGTACTTGACTGGGGAGCCTTGGGCTGTCAGCATTCCCCTTTGCTTCCATAGGCCAGCATGAGCATGCAGCACACCAAAAGCATACTTTGAATCAGTAAAAACGTTGACCCGCTTTCCTTTTGACAGTTCAAGCGCATGGGTCAGGGCTATTAGTTCGGCAAGCTGGGCAGAGGTCCCAGCAGGCAAACCTTCAGCTTCCACAGTGTCATGGAGGGTCACAACAGCATAACCCGTCCTCCTTTGCCCATCTATTACAGTACTGCTACCATCAGTGTACCACTCACAATCTGCATTTGGGAGAGGTACATCCTTTAAATCCGGACGGCTGGAGTACTGGGCATCTATGATTTCTAAACAGTCATGCTTTTGTTCCTTTATTTTTGGCAAGAGAGTGGCTGGGTTAAGGGAGGGGCCAGGCTGTAAGGTGACTTCAGAGTTCTCTAAGAGCTTAGCCTGGTATGGAGCAATCCGAGCCTGGGTGAGCCAAAGCCCTCCCTTTGCATCCAATAAGGCTCGGACCATACGGGGAGTTTAGATTTGCATAACCCCTCCCAATGTTAGCTTCTCGGCTTCCTCAAGCACTAGGGCAGTAGCTGCGACCGCCCGTAATCATGCCGGCCAACCCTTTGCAACCTGATCCAGTTGCTTAGAAAAATAAGCCACTGGACGTCTCCATGCTCCTAACAGCTGTGTGAGCACTCCTAGGGCCACCCCCTTTCGTTCATGTACATACAACTGAAATGGCTTAGAGAGATCCGGCAGGCCCACTGCCGGGGCTTCCATCAATTTTCTTTTTAGGATTTTAAATGCCCTGTCAGCCTCTGGGGTCCAATAGAAGGGGTCATGATCTGCTCCTTTTACACAGTCGTACAGGGGTTTAGCCCACAGTCCAAACTTTGGGATTCATATCCTGCAAAAGCCTGCCATACCCAGAAATGCCCTGAGCCGCTTACAATTACTTGGGGTAGGAACTTAGAATCATAGAATCATAGAATCATAGAATATAAGGGTTGGAAGGGACCCCAGAAGGTCATCTAGTCCAACCCCCTGCTCGAAGCAGGACCAATTCCCAGTTAAATCATCCCAGCCAGGGCTTTGTCAAGCCTGACCTTAAAAACCTCTAAGGAAGGAGATTCTACCACCTCCCTAGGTAACGCATTCCAGTGTTTCACCACCCTCTTAGTGAAAAAGTTTTTCCTAATATCCAATCTAAACATCCCCCACTGCAGCTTGAGACCATTACTCCTCGTTCTGTCATCTGATACCATTGAGAACAGTCTAGAGCCATCCTCTTTGGAACCCCCTTTCAGGTAGTTGAAAGCAGCTATCAAATCCCCCCTCATTCTTCTCTTCTGCAGGCTAAACAATCCCAGCTCCCTCAGCCTCTCCTCATAACTCATGTGTTCCAGACCCCTAATCATTTTTGTTGCCCTTCGCTGGACTCTCTCCAATTTATCCACATCCTTCTTGAAGTGTGGGGCCCAAAACTGGACACAGTACTCCAGATGAGGCCTCACCAATGTCGAATAGAGGGGAACGATCACGTCCCTCGATCTGCTCGCTATGCCCCTACTTATACATCCCAAAATGCCATTGGCCTTCTTGGCAACAAGGGCACACTGCTGACTCATATCCAGCTTCTCGTCCACTGTCACCCCTAGGTCCTTTTCCGCAGAACTGCTGCCTAGCCATTCGGTCCCTAGTCTGTAGCTGTGCATTGGGTTCTTCCGTCCTAAGTGCAGGACCCTGCACTTATCCTTATTGAACCTCATCAGATTTCTTTTGGCCCAATCCTCCAATTTGTCTAGGTGTCAGATAGCTTGACAGATAGCTTTTTTTTTTTTTTTTTTGCTTGAACGCTGACGCTCCCCTTGCCTTAGCTGTAACCTGATTCCTTTACCTCAGACAACAGAGTTCTTATGAGGATATTACAGTCGTCTCAATCCGGCTTGTGACTACTGAGGCACCCCTCAAAGACTGAAATAAACCTGCTTGGGTTCGTTGAGAATTCCCCAGCCTGTGTTTTAAAAGCTGCTAAGTCTATGGGATTGAATGGCACATGGGTGTAAACTTGCATAGTGGTAGCCTGACATCCGTCTGCCCCTGGGCAAGCCACAACAGTCTCGGTAATCAAAGGATAGAGTCCCACCGAGGGGGCAATCTCTGTAACCCGAGGCATACTACCCTTATAAGGTGGGGGTGTGGAGGCTGAAGGGGACACCGGCTCTGCCATTACAGTGGGGGTGGGGGTCTGGGGACTAACATTAGCTACTACTGAACCAGTCGGAGTCAGATTACAGCTCTGCAGAATTACAGCTCTGTTCTATTTCTTAAAGCCATAAACACTTGTGCATACAAATATTCATTCCATTTACCCATTCGCTGACAAAACAAAACTAATTGGAGGATCGTGTTGTAATTAATTGACCATCCTGGTGGCCACCACTCCTGGTCCTCTAGTTGATATTGAGGCCAGTCAACTGTACAGAATCGTTTTAATTGGCTCTTAGCTATCGGATCCGCACCAGATACCTTCCAGTTTGCTAGAATGCATTCTAGGGGCGTACACCGTGCCCTAACCCCCAAGCTCTGTCCCTGTCCCATACCTACAGGGTAACTCTGGACGTCCCCAGGTTCCAACAGAGCATACAATCCGGATTTCAAAAGGTTCCTACCTTATCCAAGGGACCGGTTCCTCACCGTCATCCGCAGCTGCTCCTCCCCCATGTCCAAGGGACTGGTTCCTCACCGTCGTCCACAACTGCTTCTCCACTATATGAGTGCATTGCACCGTTGTGCCCTCCGGGGTCGATCAAATCGCGTCTCCTCCAAGGCCCCCGATGAACTCACCGGTGCGCGCTGGGCATTGGTTCTCGCCGCAATCCTCGACCTCCAGGAGGGGTCCGGGCAAGGCTAAATTGCAGCCTCGTCGCTCACCCAGGGATGCCAAAAGCTGTTGCCGGCATCCAGTGCCGAGAGGCTAAAAAACAACTTGGGTTGGTTTGCTACCTGGTGTGCTACACCCAATAATTACAACGGGGTGGAGAAGCAGAAAAGTTTATTTGCAGCTGCAAAAAGGTACAAAAAAAAATAAAATTTTAAATCCTGCATACAGGGCAGGAAGTTACACAGGCTTTTATACATTCTTTTTTTTTTAGCATACTTATTTAATAGCAAGCTGCCTTAAGTATTTATATAGCTAGCCAATCCAGTTCCCAGCTAGTTTTTTTGTTTTTTGTATTATTTATTAAACCATACATAAAGCTGCTTTATTTAGCATTATTTTTTTATATTTGCCCTGTTTGGCCTTGCTTAGTTTTAGGCAGTCTAACTCTGCAACATATTGTTGCAGATCCTCAGCATAACTGCTGTGAGTGCCTCCAGGCGGGGGGGGGGGGGGGGGGGGGCAAGGACACTTGGGCCTAGTACGCAGAGCTGCTGCAAGTGCCTCCAGGCAAAAAGGGGAGCCAAAAACACCTGGGCCTAGTGCGAGGGGGCTTCATCAACACTCGTGGTCTTCCATTCCCTCGAGTTACCTAGTGGTCATGCCAACACTAGGCATACAGTGTCCCCAACAACTGTATGCAGCACAGCTGCTGGTACCTGTCCAAGGGTGGCGAGGCTGCTGCAGCCAGTCCTCTTTGGGTCAGGCAGAGACCCCCTTTGCTTATGTGGGTCTGGAAAGTCCTCACACAAAGACCCAGTGGCGTTCTGAGACCATTGCTCTAACAAAATATTAGTCAGGGGGATGGGAATACACCAACCAGCCAACCGGCAATCGGGGAATTCACAGCAACAGTGAAACATAGCCCAGTCCCTCCCTCCATCTCTGGAGGTGGCCAAAACCTTCACCCGCCCTCTGAAGCCTCTAACTCCACATAAAGCTGGATGTGCTAGCCTGGCGAGGTAGCAGCTTGCTGGCTGCTCAGTCAGAACTCCAGGTTAGCGGGGTATGTTGCTCCCTAGCCTCTGCCTTCCCTCAGGACACAAACGAATCTGAGCCCAAAGGATTCACTCCCGGTCCGCAGCCCCAGTCTAGCAGCATCCATCACAGCCCTTTCCCCAGGATTGCACATCCCCACACCCAGGCCAACACAGTCCTTAGTCCCTCCACAAAGGCTCCCCCCACACACACACACACACTACACCTAGAGCCCCACCCTCCGACTCCTCCCAGCTGTCCTGGAGTCCTGCTGCTTCTTGCCCCTCTCAGCTGCTGCTCGTCCAGGGCTTCGTTGCTCCCTCTGACATCATCTGCTGCCTGATGACACTGCCACTAGGAAACAGTAGGGCCCATGCTGGGCAGTGACCAGTGCGGTGCCCACAGACAGTTTCAGGCCCCTTTTCAGTTCTCATCTCCATTCCCGAGTTCTGCTCCCGTGGGACCCAAGAGACCCCTCCATGCAGAGCTCTTGCCCCACTGAGGCCTGCTCCTAGGAGGCTCAGGAGCCCTGGATGATAGCTGTCTCCCCCTGCTGCCTCCCAGCAGTGCTTAAACCCTTCTGCAGCTCACACGCCATCGCTAGGGTTGCCAGGCGTCCAGTTTATGACCAGAACGCCCAGTCGAAAAGGGACCCTGGCGGCTCCGGTTGGCACCGCCAACTGGGCCGTTAAAAGTCCAGTTGGTGGCACAGCAGGGACTCAGGGCTAAGGCAGGCTCCCTACCTGCCCTGGCTCCGTGCTGCTCCCGGAAGCGGCCACCAGGTTCCTGTGGCCCCTAGACACTGTGGCGGCCAGTGACTGGGAAGCTCAGCGCACTGCCCATACCCCAAGTGCCAGCTCCACAGCTCCCATTGGCTGGGAACCGCTACCAATGGGAGCTGTGGTGAGGGGTGCCTGTGGGCGTGAAGGCAGCATGCACCACGTAGAGCCACCTGGCTGCCCATGCGCCTAGAGGCTGCAGGGGCCTGGCGGCTGCTTCCTCAGAGCTGCAGTAAGCACCGCCAGGACCCAGCACCCCAACCCCCTGGCCCAGCCCGGAGCCCCCTCCTGCACCCCAAACCCCTCATCCCTGGCCCCACCCCTGAGTAACAGAGAACGGGGGGAATGGAGCGAGTGGGTGGAAGGGGCAGGGCATGGGCGGGGCCTCGGAGAAGGGGCAGGCAGGGTGTTTGGTTTTGTGTGATTAGAAAGTTGGTAACCCTAACCATCGCCTGGCTTCTCCTCCACCAGTCCCTGCCAGATGAACCCTCCCCCAGCAGTGGGGCTCTGTAAACAGAGGAGGGCCACGCTGAGGAGCTGAGAGAGGGAAATGCTCATTTCTGGGACTGTGTTGTACATGGCTCTGTGATGGGGAGTAAAAACCCTACACGGGAGAGGAAGGGGTTAAGGAACACCTCTGGGCCCACTCCACCTGCAGTGCAGGGCCAAGCAGGAGCTGAAAAGGGGCAGAGAAGGAAGCAGAGTAGCTCATTGGCAGGAAGCCAGGGGAGATGAGCTGACACATGCTCTGCAAAGGAGCACAATGGGAGGCCCAGCGGCTGGGGTCCTGACTATTGATGGTCTAGCCGACCTGCTGAGGGGAAAGAATTCTGGACATTTGTAACGTTGGAGATTTATTCTTTGATTTATTTCATTTACTGGCTTTTGCTTTTCCTTCTTGTGTGGGTAGGCTGGGAGGAAGTGATCCAGGGAGGCAGCACATAGCACTCCAGGGGGCAGGACTTCGCTGCCTAACTTTGGGCCCTGGATTGGAACTTGGTGGAGAGGGTGGGGCTGGGTTCCCCTACTCACCAGGGCTGGAGGTGAAAAGCCTATCCCTGGTACCAGAGACCCAGCACTAGGGAGCCCCCATATCCCAGAGACTCCAACTCTGGGTCTTTGGCTGGGTGAGGCCTGAAGCCCCTGGCTGGACAGCAGAACCAGCCTTTGTTGGACTCTTTAGATATCCTGGAAGGGTGGAAACAACTTGTGGCCCAGCTGGAGGTCCGAGTCACAGAAGAGGAAAGCCCATTGCAGGACAGGGATGGCTATCAACAGTGGGTGCCAAGACAGAAGAGCACCCACCACTCCTTTGCCTTACCACTAGGTGGCACCTGTGGGGAGCAGACCCCTTCACAAGCATCTAGACAGATTTACGCAGCCCTTAGTGAAAGGTGAACTCTGCAAACATTTGCACAACCCCTGCTCTCTTTGGACACAGGGCCCAGACCCACGGAAGCTGGGGGAAGCACCCCTGTTTGAATTGCTCAGAATTGGAATAAACAAACCTGCTTTCACCACCAGGGGCAGGGCACAAAGGGGCAGGATAAAACCCTCTGGGCCCAGCCCATCTCCAGCGGCTGTGGAATCGCCAATTCCCAAGGTTCAGAAATCAGGAGTCCAATCAAAACTCATGGCATTGGCTCAAAATTCATGAGATTTTTAAAAGTTATATTGTATTTTGCACTCCCTAGTCCCCACATCAGTTCTGCCTCCCAGTCCCGGTGCCACATTGGCCATCCCCGCCACCCAGGTCCCAGGAATTAGTGCCATGGCCTACCCAGCCCCATCTCTACCCATTGCCCCTCGGTGCACCTCTGCTCCTCCTGCAGTAACACAGGGTCTTCACTTCCCTCTGACTCTTCCCGCGTTGGGTGCTGCAGGGACGCAGAGGGGAGGAGCAGGGAGCAAGCTGACCCATTGTTCACAAGAAGGGGGAGCAGGTTCATCCTGAGCTGCTCTTCCCCACCCCCCTTCTGTGAGGATGGTGTCAGTGCTTCCTCTCCCACTCCCCTACCTGAAAACAGCTCTGTCCCTGATGGGAAGGGGCAGGGCCTGTGCAAGGAGGTTTCACGCCCTAGGCGAAACTTCCACCTTGTGCTCCCTCTCTCCCCTCGACCCAGGGAGCACCCCCTGCGGCAGCTCTCCGCCGCCCCCTCCCTCCCCTCCCCTCAGCCCGGGGAGCCTCCCCTGTAGCACGGAGAGAAGCAGATCGGGGCGGTGCTCAGGGGAGGAGGTGGAGCAGAGATGACCTGGGGCAGGGACCGGTTCCCCGGTGCACCACCCCCTCACCCCCCGTTACTTGCTGCAGGCGGCCCTCCCCGCGCCCCCCTGCCCCAGCTCACCTCCTCTCCATTGCCGCCCCCAATCCACTTGGCGGCCTAGGCGACTGCCTAGTTCGCCTAGTGGTTGCACCGGCCCTGGGAGGGGGGACAGCTTTGTCTGCAGCAGCCCTGGTTGGCTGCTATTCCCCAGGAGGCGGGCAAGTGGGGAAGGCAGCCAATCAGAGGGATTTCCCCTGGGCAGGATTTGAAATTCATGGGAGCTGGAACCTTGAGTCACTCCCAGACTGGCTCCAGCTGGGGCTAAGATTGTGTCACTGGCCATGAAATCCCAGGCATTGGGTGCTGTGCTAGGAGCGCTGCAGTGGTGGAGCAGCAGCCCCGGCTGCAGATCCCAGGATGGGTGACTGAGGGTGGCAGCACCTACAGGAGGAGCAGGAGACATCTCCCTCCAGGACTGGAGTGATGTGGGTGCAAGGGGGGAGGAGGGGTAGCACTATCGCATAGGCTCCAAGGGAGATGGGGCCCAAGCAGGAGAGAAAAGAGAGCTAAATAGCTAAACGTACTGCATGACAATAGCTACCAAGGATTATTAGATGTGGCAGCATTTCCCTTTCTGACATGGTGCCATGGGCAGGAAAAGGCTATTGCAGTAAAATGCTGCTGAAACAGAATCTCCTTGCTGTCAGGTGGAGGCTGAGCAGAGGCAGTTGATGATGTGACCATTTCAGGTGGTCCCCAGAGGCCGGATAGAGCTGACTGCCAAAGCCCCTCAATCCTGATCTGCAACCCCCTTCTATTCCAGTCCTGAGCTCCCCACACAGCTCTGCCAATGCCCCTCAGTCCTGCTCTGCAGCCCCCCTGGCCCAGCCCGGAGCCTCCTCCTACACCCCAAAGCCCAGGAGACCCCAGTTCCACAGGTGCACAGCACACAGGCATCCACAATGTAAGCAGAGTCAGGATGAGCTCCACCCTGACATCTGGTGGTGAGGTGTGGCAAGTTGTGGAAAAGAACTTCAGGGGCCGATCTCATTTGCATAGGCACACCCACCCCGCCTAGCATGAGGCCATAGCTGCCCAAATGGTCACTTTGGCTGCTGTGGGATCCCCAGTGTCTCTGTTATTGGGGCAGGAAGAATAAATTGCTATTACCCTGACTATGGGAACTGTGCTTGGAACTGTACTGGGCCTTTTGTTATGATGGAGAGACTCGCCATCAACTAAGCAGCACTCGCTAGGCAAGGGACATGGGTTCCAGAACTCTGTTAATAGAGAGAGGTTGGGGATAAGTATTAATACTTGGTGGCATGGGCCTCTTAGTGAGGGCCTTACAAGCTAATTGCACTTCCTTCTCTCTCCACTGTGGAATATCAGAGCTAATTTTGATTCTATTGGGAGTCTAGTTACAGGCTGCTGAGCTCACTTTGGGCTAATGGTGCACCAGCACTGAGGCTCCCCTACTACAAGCTGAATTCACCTAAGAGCTGAAATCACTGAGTGTTAAGTAGTGGTGGAGCCTGAAGATATATTGTGGAGCAATTTGCGGGATAGCTGGAGTGCCTCGTGGACAGGCTGGTGAAGCAATTCATAAGATGGCGGGAGCTGCTTGTGGGACGCGGAGCAGTTTGTGGACCAGCTGGTGGAGCAGTTCGTGGGACAGCGGGAGCTGCTTGTGGGCCGCCGAACCGAGCCGAGTGAAGCAGTTCGTGGGGCGGCTGGTGGAGCGGAGTGAAGGCCTATGGAGCTGTGGGGCGGTCAGCTTCAGATCGTGTAAGGTGCCCCTTACCTCTCTCTCTCCCCCCCGCCCCATCTCCACCCAGGTTGGGAAGTAAAGCTCTGCAGATAAACTTTCGAACTCTAAGGCTGCCCTGACCAGGGACAGAGACTTTTGGGCCACTGATCTTTTGGGACTTCGAGTGATTTGGAGTTGCTGGACTCAAGAACCAAAGGGAAAGGGCATGCCCCAATTTGCTTGGGGTAGGTTTTTTGCTCATGTGTTGTGTTATGAATCCTGTTGGTGGTATTTCCCCAACATAATGCCACATTGTTTCTCTCTGTTATTAAAAGGCTTTTTGCTACACTCAGACTATGTGCTTGCGAGAGGGGAAGTATTGCCTCTTGGAGGCGCCCAGCGGGGGTGGTATATATTTGTCCCAGGTCACTGGGTGGGGGCTCGAGTCGGTTTGCATTGTGTTATTGGAATGGATCCCCTAGATATTGAACCCAGCCCTTGTTGCTGCCAACTCTGACGGGCAGAAGGGTTATAACAATACAGTTTATTCATTCTGATTTTAATACAGTAGGGACTGAACCAAAATGATAGAAGCAAACTCCTTGCTGCTCTGGGGGAATCAGGATCCAAATCTGAACTCTGCAGCTCAGGCCTTTCCTTGATTCCTAAAGAATTCCCACTCAAAGGAAGAAACCAAGGCAAGGAAGCTAAACGTACTGCATGACAGCTCCCAGCGCATCTTGAGGGGACTGTTTTCTCCCTCCTTCTTTCTTATCTCCTTGCTTCCAGAAGACGGATCCCACCTGGATGTGACCCCCAATGGCTTTGCTCTCCTCTTCGCATGCCCTGACCCATTAATTTGGCTCTCCTGGGTTACAGCCCAGTTCCACACTATTGTACCTCAAGCCAGGTTTCCCCTTGAGAAGATGGGTGCAGATCAAAAGAAGGAGAGAAAGCAAAGGGGACCAGAAATGAGCCTCGCAGGAAAAGGAGACCAAAGCAGAAAAGTTCTTCCCCTATCAGCGGTGATGCCCAGGTTGAGGAATTCAGGGCCCAGAGCCAGAGGGCTTTACTGGGAATCCTCCTTCTTGACATCTGCAGAACAAAAGAATAAAAACATCCACGATGCTGAATGAATTTAAAGGACTCGGGGAATGAAATACTCTGTCTTCACTAATATCCATCTGGTCAGTTCCAGTCCTGGGCTAAGTTGGGATGGTGTGAGACTGCATCATTAAAGCTGATTGGAAATGGGGGACAGAGTCTTTCATCTCTAGGTGGCATGTTCAGATCCAGCCCATTAACCAGGTCTCAGGGGCTTGGATACAGATCCCACAACCTCTCCATCACTGGTTGAAATTCAGTCCAACATCAGAGAGGACTGAATGGCTAGGGTCATGCAGGAATGAGATGTGGAGCTTTGCACCACTAGGGTACACAGCATATGGGGAAACTGAGCAAAAGGAAGTGCAGTGATGTGTCCAGTGGCAGAGCAAGGAATAGTACACATCTGTTCTACTTCCGGTCCCCTGCTCTAACCACTCAATGTGCTGCCCCTGTGGGGGTGTATCCATGCCATACCTACCTGAGCTGCAGGGGGCGTTGTATTCTGTAATCACACTGTCACCTGTACGACGGAGGATAATTTGCTGTGAAATGCAGAACTGCTCAAGACCCCAGGCTTGCACCCCTTTAGGACAGCAATCCCTAGTGACTTCAGTTCCCTGCCACATTCTCTTCAGTGCCTAGATGGCAGGACAAGCATCTTCCCAACATCCCTTGGGAAAGGAGACTAATCAATCATCACTGGGGTGACGACAATACTCATGAGAGGCATAAATTTAAATTCTGCCTCCTGATTGGTCAGGGTTTGCAAGGTTAAAGGCCCCTTTAAATGTAAAGTCCCATTCCTGTCTCATTAAACAAAAGCTGAATATTGCCAGGAGACCTGAGGAGCTGGAGGTGACCGAGCAGATTAACGAAGAAGCTCCATTTGTACAGAGACCTGAGTTAAGAGCCAGAGCAGGCCACAATTGCATCAAGTTTGGTTTTCTCCACATCACAAAACCAACATGGTGACAGCCTGCCTGCGCTCAAGAGAGGAACAGGACATGATCAAGGCATTATGCAAGTCAAGTCTGGGAGGTTGTATGTGAGGGCCCCAGGACTGGAATAACAGCAGGGCTGCAAGGCAGGATGGAGAGGAAGGGACAGAGCTGTGTGTGTGGGAAGAGGAAAGGGTGGTGACTTATATCTGATAGAAAGATCCTACCTGGTTGGTAATAATCATAGACCGTCACTGTTGCTGGCTTCAGGTTCTGCACTTCGATCTCTTGTTTCACTGAGATGGTGAAGCTGAGCGGAGACTTGTCCAGCTACAGAAGGACAGTGAAGGGAATGGGAAGATTATGATCATGCTCACCCCATCCCCAATCCCAACTGTATCTCTCCCACCCCCAAGAAATTCCCCTCCGCAGAGTCAGGTCTCCCATTCATTCTTTCCTGCTCGCCCTTAGATCAAGCTGTACCCACCACCCTGTGCACCCTGGTTGTCTCATGGGCACCTGCCGACTCCAGGTTGAACTGATAGAGCCTGCACTGCACTCACCTCCTCCAGGTAGATGGTGACCTCACCGGGCTGGACCTCTGTCTTCTTCACCAGGGGCATCTTCTCCAGCTGCCAGGGAGCAGGAGAGATGAGTGCAGTTTAGCATCAGCTCATTGGGCTTTATTGTGAGCCCACACACGCCAGTGTGAATGAGGTGTCCATGGTGTTACATATGTGTAAAACTGCGATGAGTGACATCACAGCCAGTGAATGAATGACAATGAATCTCATGGTCCTGGCCTATGGAGGGTGTGACACTTTAGAGCCTCTCCTTCCTCCATGCCCCCCGGCCTCCCATGACTGTATTTCGCAGATCCCTTTGCTCCATTAGATAAACAAATTTTGCCTCATAGATGGGGGAGGAGAGTGTGCTGGAAAACTTGCTGCCCCCCCCCCCATCCATAAGGCAGAATGTGGCCTCCCTGATTACAACAGCACTGGGTTTGCAGGGAGAACACAGGATACAAGATGCGAGCCTCTGTCAGGTTTAGAACATACCCCCATAAATAAATGCAGCCCAGCTCGATCTCTTCAGCAGGAGCACACAACAGAGCTTCCTGGTTTCCTTCTGGTATAGTGTAACTGCCTTGGACTCAGTGTTGCCTTAGGATAAATCCCTAGACATCGTGACAGACCGCATGGCAATGCTGACTTTCGGAGATACACTGGGACGTGTCATGCTGCAACTCCTTTGGACTCAATGTTGCCTCATGATGTAACTGAGAATATGGCCCCTCTCTGTGTTTAGTGGGGTCTCAATACACAGTAGATATCATGGGTGTAAATCTCTCCATAAACCGTCCTGAAGGGCTGGTGGTTTCTGACTGAGCCATGCACGGAACATAGGGTCCTCATATGATCAGGGAAGGACTGTTGGGGTAGGGACATCTCACCTTCTTCACGGACTTCTTCAAGGGGACGAACCCCGAGAGCATCGTCACCTCTATCAGGGCGATGTTGCTGCTCTCTCGATCTCCGACGTAGCTGAAGGAAGATGGGAGAGAAGGTGCAATGAGGAGGACGGTCAGTGTAGCAGTCCTTGGAGTGGGTGATGAACATCCCCTATCACACAGTTCCGGAAAAGGTGAGTCTGGTTACCGGGTAAAAATGGGATCCCTGCACCAGACACAGGCTGTGCACCAGACACAGGCTGGTTCCACCCTGACATGGCAACCAATCGTCCCCTCCAGCCAATGGAAGAGAGAGCGAGAAACCCCTCCCTCCTACTCTCTACCCTGCCTGATCAGTGTGGGAGAGGGTTTGTTCATCTTGAAGTAACATTGGTCAGACAGGGTTCGTGTTTCACTCTCCCCTGTCCCAGTCTCCATTTTCCAGGGACGGGGTCACCAAGCAAGAGGTGATAAGAGATCTTAGGCTCCATAGCTGGTGACAGGCCTGGTCCCCAGCCCCTTGCCTCTTGCCATCTGGCCTCAGGAGGGAGAACGGTTGAAGCTGTTTGAGGTCAGAGCAGCCAGTAGTCTCAGGAGCATGGGAAATACGGACCAGGATACTCCCCGTCCAACAGATTGAGGGCGGGGGGAACTGGACTTCCCCCTCCCTCCATGTGTTTTCTCTCTTCCCCAACGCTCTCATGGTTCTCAGACAGCAGCGGGGTTGCATAAGGACTCCCCTGAACAGCAGTGTCCTCCCTATAGACTCTGGGCTGCTCCAGCCCGTGCTGCCATAAGCTTGCAGCAGGAGGGGAGCTCCTGCTCCTAGAGGCCCATTACAAGCGTGATGCTCATTGCTCAGGGCCCCAAGAGCTGCTTCATGCTGACTGAAATCTCTGGGAGGTTACTTGAGACCCTCAGCATGATGCAAATTGCCGCCTTCTCCTAAGTAAAAGGAAATCTGCAGCTGCTGTCCCCTACGCCCTTCCCCCCCCACACACACACACCAGTTCTGAACACATTACAAGGGCTGACGTGATATGGGAGAAGCAGGGGAAGAGGAGACAGGCAGTGCATCTCAGGCCCCACTGCCATAGAGTTCCATTGGGTAGCTTTTCACAGGGTTGCCAATGTGCTGGCCCCAGCCCTGTTGCAGAAAAGGGAGCCAGGGGAGAGACCCTCAGGAAGCAGTGCAGGCAGGGATCCCATACCTGACTTGCACATTGAGGTCAAAGTATTTCCTGGCAGCATGGTTGCACTCCTCAGGTGCCGTCTTCACATTCAGGACAAAGGTCGCTTTGCTCTCTGGGGGAGGGACATTATAGTGCAGCGTCGTCTGGGGGGAAGAATATGTCTATGTAGTGCCCTGGGGGCTCGCTACGTAAACAGACCCATCTACACCACAGGCTTCTCACTGGTTTGTGCCAGCTGGTACCTGGCTGACCCCACACAAGGGTTTGTGTCCATATACAACATGGTTAACCTATGGAGCCAAATACATCCCTGGCATAAGGCTTTTGACTTCAATGATTACACCAAGGATAACTCTGTGGTGAAGCTGCCCATGAGCCTGGCTTTGCACAGCTGTCAGATGGTAGCCGGGTCGAGGGAGATAGGCAGGACTAACTGTGTTAGTGGATCAGGCATTGTTGCAGCCATGTTGGTCCCAGGATATTAGAGACAAGGTGGGTGAGGTAATATCTTTTATAGGATATTAGGTTGGTATCATTAGGTTGCTCAGGGGTGTGAAAAATCCACACCCCTGAGCAATGCAGGCAAACCGATCTAAGCCCCGGTGTAGACAGTGCTACACCAATGGGAGAATGCTCCTGTTGACATAGGTACTGCATCTCAGGGAGAAGGAGTACCTACGCTGACAGGGGAACCTTTCCTGTCCATGTAGGTAGCGTCTTCACTGACACGCTACAGCAACGCAGCTGCAGTGTTTTAAGTGTAGACAAGCCCTCATAGTGTCAGCTAAATACAAGAAGGAATTGATAGTTTAGCATAAGTAGTTAACACATATTTCAAGGGACCATTCAAGGTGAAGCAGCCAGTGAACACCTCTCCAGTCATAGGTGGGAAAGGAGAAGAAAAAAACGGAGTGGGGGGAGGAATTAAGGATTATAGATTGTTGTAATAAGGCATAAATCTAGTATTTGGATTCAATGTTTGTTTTTTTAGCATCTAGCAAAGTTATGAATTTCAGCTCCCAGGCTCATCTTCAGAACGTGTTGTGCAAGTTTCCTTTGAGGACAAGGACTGAGAGGTCAGATACGGAGTGACTGCTTTGTGAAAAATGGTTTCCCACGAGTGTTAGGGTGTTTTGACTTTTATCGTTTTCCTTGTGAGTTCATTCGAGAGTGTAGTGATTGACTGGTTTCACCCACATAGTTGTTATTGGGGCATTTAGTGCACTGGATGAGGTACAAAACGTGTTGTGATAGCCATATGTAGGACCCCGGGATCTTGAAAGGTGTGTTGTGGGAGTGCTACACAACTAAAGATATTATCTCACCCACCTGGTCTCTCTCAGTGTATCAGGGTTAGACAGCATTCCTCCATTCCCCATCTCTGTAAGGGATGACATCCCCAAGGGCCATGCATCATGGGAAAGGTAGCCACAGTCCTCAGCCTCATCGGCAGTTACAAGGATTACTGGGACTTGATGCAGGACCCACGGGTGAAATTATATGGCCTGTGTTCTTCAGGAGGTTTATCATAGCTGCATAGAATCGAGGAACAAAGAACTGCTCATATTCACCCAGAACACACTAGGGCACAACACAATAGTTGTGGATAGGCCAGCAGGGCTGACACATGCTCCTGCAGGGAAATGCTGTCGTGTGGAGGCACTCAAGCCATGTTCGCTGTAACTACCTCAAGTGAGCATGCCAAAGCCCCCTGAGGCTCAACCTTTAGCATAGACAGGTTCAAAGGCAGACCCAGACACAGAATAAAGACCGAGAGATACAGAGAGTGAGTTGGGCCAAATCCTGCTCCCTTGGGAGTCAGTGGCAAAACTCCTATTGACTCCAATGGGCCATCACTCACCTGCACATACACACAGCCATTCCCGACTGCTTGCACCACGTACTCCCCTGGGACTTGCTGGAGAGATGCCTGCTGCAGCACCAGCTGGTTATTCTTATCGACATGGAACTCCTGCTGGGAGCCCTCCTTGGATTTCACCATCACCTTTACCCCTTCTGCCTCGTGGTATGTCAGGGCTGCATATCTGGCCAAGGCCTGAAGGGCAACCACTGTGTCCTGGGGAAAGAGAGACAGGCACCTTGCTGTGTGTGTTGCTTCTTTGCAATCAAGAGTCAAAGCTTTGGAGTGAGGGGGTCTGTGCGCTGTGGGGCACTCACACCAGCATCCACACTCCAGCCCTGCCGTGTGGTGAGATCCGCACCCCTCTCAGCACCAGTACCAAGATTCCAACTCTCAGCTCCCAAACAAACAAGATCTACATCATCCAGGCCACAAGCTGCCAGATTCCCACCCCCAGCCCTCATTACAGCGTGATCTTCACCACAGGTCACCAGCATGGGGATTGACACTCCAATCCTCCAAGCACTGCAAGTTACTTGTAACCCCCCCCCCCACCTTTAGGGTTTCATTGCCAGGTTAGACTCATGGCCCCTGATTCCCCAAGCATGCAGTGTCTCTCTCTCCCTCCATTTCTGAGGGAGCTGGGTGGTACCTGAGTGGAGATAAAGCCCCCATAGGGGTTCCGTTGATTGGTGAGCCAGCGCACAATCTGGGAGGTAGCTGTGATTTCTGCAGCTGACACCTCTGGTTTGGAAATGTGAGCTAGGAGGATGTAGGCCATGGTCTCAATTGATGACAAAGAATCTTCCATCACCTCTTCAGAGGAGTCCTCATCTTTTGCCTGGGACAAGTACCCTCCTGAGGGGGGAGGGAAAGAGTGACAGAGAATATACGTCTGACAGAACAGCAGCTCACTATGTTCTGGAGCCCCCCAGGGGCTGAGAGTCCACTTCCCACTTGCCTGGGGCACTTCCTATTGCAGTGACTGTAGCTCCTCCTGAACCTCTTGTTATTACATTGCACACTGCTGGGCCTGGTTTCACTTGTCCCTTGAGAGCACCGATCCCTTCACTTCCAGGGCCACACAGGTAGCTGCTCTGGACCCAAATCCAGATGATAGTGGCCTTTCAACAGAGGGTGGTTTGTATTTAAAGTGCAGTTCTCTGAACAGTGACTACGTGAAAATGGCCCCTTCTCACTCAGGAGCTTTGCTCCATGACTTCAGTGGTAACAACAACACGTTTTTCATCCCCATCGGCCCTGCAGAGCCAGCATGGCTCAGACAGAGAGAGCAGGATTCCAGTCCTTCTCAGGCAGCCATGGAATTATTGAGTAAGGTCCCTTCAGGGACACGAGAGCAAACCCACAAAAGACTAGGGAACTGCCCTGGCATCAGCGAGGGCAGAGTTTGTCTCACTGGACCTTCGTAGCAGATGATGATGTGGGAGAAGGAAAGGGCCCAGCTAGACTCTCAGAGCCAAGAGGGTGTTTGCAGGGCTGGCAGCTCAAAACAAAAACTTTGACATGGAACCCATTTAATGCTTAATCACTGAGAGACAGACATGGGAACCTACAAGGCGAACAGTAGAGTCATTATTCAGAGCAGGCCATGCACTTTAAGAAAGAGAGAAAAAAGAATAAAAAAGCTTTTACAGTGACTCGTTTAGGTGAAGGCTGTGCAGACCTCATGACGACAAGCTAGAAAACAGAGCTAGAAAGGGCGGAAGCTGGTAGCTCTCTGGGCCACATTGTGGTCTCAGGGTACGTCTGCACCACAATTAAACATGGGCGGCTTGCCTGGGTCAGCTGACTCGAGCTCGCAGGGCTCAGAGTGTGGGGCTGTAAAACTATTGTGTAAATGTTTGGGCTTGGGCTGGAGCCCAGGCTCTGGGACCCTCTCACCTTGTGGGGTCCCAGAGCTCAGGCTGGCTGTTTTATTGTAAAGCCCAGTAGCCTAAGTCCCTCTTACCAGCTCTCCCCTCACTTCTAAGGAACGCTTCAAGAACTCCATGTAGGTAAGGTAAGAATATATGGAATCTGGTAACACCTATATCTGGACATCGTTAACTGGAGGGTCTTTGGGGTCAGTAACTATAGTCACACCTCGGCCAAGACATGGAATTTGATTTTAAACTAACAGAACCCACCAGAGATTTTAATCGGCCTGTAGTCCATATAACAACACATCCCCAGAGTGATTTCCATGTGGTCTTTGTTCACATGGAAAGGACAGAATCCTAAGGAACTGACCCTGCAATGCGCAGAGTACCCTGGCCACCATTAAAGTTGATGGAAGTTGAGGGCCCTCTCTACTTTCTAATCTCCACTTTCTAACCTGACGTTTTCATTCAGGCAAACCTCCCGCTGGCTTCACTGAGCATTTGACGGAGCAAAGACTAAGTAAAAACCAAGTAAAGACAATAGGGTTTGGCCCACTGACTCTAGGTACTGTAATTTGCTTAATTATATTTATATGGGATATTTACCATGGCAACAAATAATGTTCTGGCATGAAAGATTAGTGATTAGTTACTTCCAAGGTGACACAAGCAGAACAGTCTTTCCAAGAAGCAGCAAAGGGTTTTCTGGAGCCGATACAACTCATCTGACCCACAGTTTATCTCTGAGGTCTTTCAGTAAGAGGCTCTGGCTTCAACTACTTGGGTGCCAATTGTAATTATAGTCATTAAGTGAACAGAAACCACCAGCGAGTGAAACCAAGGGAGGAAGAGAAAAAAGGTTCGGTTTCATGACAGCAGAGGATACAGCCCTCAAATGTAGTCTAAGGTCTCTAAAAATTACCCGGGGAGCACTAAAATGCTTGGATAGACTAGGCAGTATACACAGTCAGAGAGCTAGGATTTTCTCCTCTCACATCTGTTTGACTCTAGTGTAACTCCATTGTTCTCAGTGGAGGTACTCCCAATTTAGTTCAGTCCAAATGAAGCTGAATATGCCTGTCGCTCTTTAATTATATGGTGTATATTTACAGTGTGCCACATCCTGTAAATTCAGTTCTTTATTTGGTTCTTACTGGGTGGGATTTTCAGAAGAGCCTAATCAGGAACACAGAAGTCTAACTGAAATTCTCCAGGTCTTAGCCCTTACTCAGGCAGAACTCTCACTGACTTCACCTCAATGGGGGGCTTGCCCAACGAATAGCAGAACAAACTGAATAACGACCTCAGGATTTGGCCAACTGACACCCCAGGAAGTTGCCAGTGCTCAGAACTTGTCAGGATCAGGTGTTACCAACAGCCAGAGTAATTTTCTTTGGGAACAAGTAGCTACTAAAAGAAGCCACCATACCAGGTTTGCCAGCCTGTTGATCTAATGGTTCCAGGAGCTGCTGCCTTGTCTCCATGTCCTTGGCCAGTGTGAAGACATAAGCCATCAAGGCCTGGGCGTAGGTGCTGTTCACATCATGTGATGCCTTCTTGAGGCAGAGTAAAGCGTCATCCACCATGGTGCCCTTAGAAAGGAACATGAAGGCGGTTAGGCCACGTATAGCTTCCAGGAATTGTTCTCAATCCCCCAGTCACGCTAGTACATCTAAGGAACATGTCGTGGAAGGATCTCCCCTCACGGCCCTGAGTAAAGCTTGGAAACAACTGAAGCAGAGTATGTCTTTGTTGGAGTTGGAGGTGTAATTTCCTATTTGGGTAGACATACTCTTACTAGCTCTCATTGAGCGAGCACACCAAAAATAGCAGTGTCGTAGCCACAGAGGCATGAGTGGTGTCCAAGTCCGTATCTTGGGTTTCAGGTGGGATCACATGTGGAGCATACGCAGAGTGCTGCCCATGTCGCCACGGCAACACTTCCACTTTTAGCGCACTAGCTTGATCAGAGCCAGCCAGGTATGTCTGCTCGAGCTGGGAATCATACCCCAGCCCCACGTAGACATACCCAGAGACACTGCAGACAAAGAATCATCCTGGGTTTTCCACGAGAAGCACTGTAACCTGGGACAGGACTCTAGCCGTGTGTGGTCACTTCTGTACAGCATTCATGTCAGGTGGATGTACCCAGTAATGCTCCTGGAAAAAAGTTTTCAAACCTGCATGTCTAAGATGAGGCTCCTAAATAGAAATGATCTTATTTTCAGAGGCACTGAGCACTCACTGTTCCCTTTGAAGTCAATGGGAGTGATGGGAGTACTGTAGCTTGGAAAACTGAGCCTTTTTTTTATTAAGGACCCTAACTTTCAGCACCCAGGTTTGGAAGTTCTGTTGGCTGGCTCTTTAATATTGAGTCAGAGGGCCAGATTTTCACGCCAGCATTAACTGAGTTTCAGGTTTTGTATCTGCAGTTTTACGGGCACATTTGAAGATCTGAGCACCTGACTGAAGCCAGTAGCTAGATGTTTAAATGATAGCCGAACACGCACCCCCACATAACTGTAGGTAAAAACTATACTTCTGATTATTTACACTACAATTTACAGGTGCGAGAATGAAGGCCAGTGCTTGACAATCTGGCCCATGGCCTATTAATTCCAGCCTCCCAATAATGGAGGATACTAACAGTTCCCATATTTAATTAAGGTATTTCTCAAGGAAGCGTGGCTCAGATATTGCATCTTGCATTGGGTAGGTGGATGCTATTTGTATGTTATTTCCCAAGGAAGTTTGACTCACACACAGAGTCTGCTTTCCAGTGAGGGCCCTGCTGTTTATTAGGGATAGGGGGATTTCTTTTGGCTAAAGCACAGGACTATGAGATAAGGCCATTGCAGTCATGTCCTGACTCTGATCAGATTATCTTGGTCCTCCAGTCCCATGGTAACAATCAGCAGCTTTGGGGGGAAATGAGAACCTGGGACTTTGAATTTCACACAAAATCCACCAAGCAGGGGATTGGCAGATTCTTCCCCAAAGAGATGCTCTTCAGGTCTGGATCACCAGCCCTTTGCTTTCTCCATACTGGTGACGTACAAAGCAGAAATGAAGTGGCAGTGGATTTTTCTAACTCGGGCCGACCATTCCCTGTACTCTGGGGCTCTGGAAGGAGGACGGGTGGAGGGTTCCCCCAACGCCTGTGAATGTTCAGGAGCTACTCACATTCTTCTCCAGGTGGAGCTCCAGCAGCGCAGCAGTGATGTAAGCTGTCAGCGAGATCTCATCGTCCACGCCACCCTGTGGGGTGCACAGAGAGGCAGGAGAAAGAGGTGAAACAAGAGCAGAGGGGGCATGCATTACTTCCTTGCCATGTGGAAAGTGCTTCCAGACATTCCTCAGTAAGACACAGGGAAAGCTCTGTCAGATTAACGGTAGTGCAGAGGATGTGTCTCAGAGCTTTGGCTTCTTCTTTACTCATCCTAGGTGCATAGACAGCCCCAGGCACATATTAGAGGAGGAGGAAATTCTTTCAGATCTGCTTCCCAGGAGGGGGAGTTGGGGAGGCTCAGTTAGATGGAGAAAGAAGGTTTAAGGCTCAGCTCTATTGTTTATGAGCCTAGCAAATCTCCAAGCTGCAACTGATGGAGCATTGTGTGACTCTTTGGAGCCAAATCCTTTCTGGGATCCCAGAGACCAAGAAAATCCAAAGGGCTCATGATTCAGGGAGATCAGGACCTAGTATTGAGATAAGGCCTCTGCACCCCCTCTCATTAACCTCTCTGGCTAAAGATTTCTCTAGCCCAATTTGCAGAGCATGAAAATGTGGCCACAGTGCAGGTTGCTTCTCACTGTTCGCACTTAGGACGGAAGAATCCCATGCACCGCTACAGACTAGGGACCGAATGGCTAGGCAGCAGTTCTGCAGAAAAGGACCTAGGGGTTACAGTGGACGAGAAGCTGGATATGAGTCAACAGTGTGCCGTTGTTGCCAAGAAGGCCAATGGCATTTTGGGATGTATAAGTAGGGGCATTGCCAGCAGATCAAGGGACGTTATCATTCCCCTCTATTGGACATTGGTGAGGCCTCATCTGGAGTACTGTGTCCAGTTTTGGGCCCCACACTACAAGAAGGATATGAACAAGTTGGAAAGCATCCAGCGGAGGGCAACAAAAATGTTTAGGGGACTGGAACACATGACTTATGAGGAGAGGCTGAGGGAACTGGGATTGTTTAGTCTGCGGAAGAGAAGAATGAGGGGGGATTTGATAGCTGCTTGCAACTACCTGAAAGGGGGTTCCAAAGAGGATGAATCTAGACTGTTCTCAGTGGTAGCAGATGACAGAATGAGGAGTAATGGTCTCAAGTTGCAGTGGGGGAAGTTTAGGTTGGATATTAGGAAAAACTTTTTCACTAGGAGGGTGGTGAAGCACTGGAATGTGTTACCTAGAGAGATGGTGGAATCTCCTTCCTTAGAGGTTTTTAAGGTTAGGCTTGACAAAGCCCTGGCTGGGATGATTTAGTTGGGGATTGGTCCTGCTTTGAGCAGGGGTTGGACTAGATGACCTCCTGAGGTCTCTTCCAACCCTGATATTCTAGGATTCTATGCTCGGTGGGCTGGTGTGTGCCTATCTCTAACCTGTAGAGTGACAATGAGCCTTGCAAAGCCTAAAGGGGAATACTCGTGTTGCCAGTGGAGTTGGGAGCTGACCCATGGCAGGCACAGACAAGGTTTCCTCACACTAAGGGCAGGTGGTAGAGAGATGCCTCACAACCCTGTATACTCCGGGAAGCGTCACAGCAATATATGCCTTACAGGAGTTTCTGCTTCCTCTTGGGGACATATTGGGAAAGGAGATTGGAGACTTAGATCTCTTTGTGGCTGGGTGCAGCCACCCTACCTGAAACACCAGACAGCAGACAGGGAACTTCCCGCTCAGGTCTCTCCCAGTGTAAAGGAACAAGGCAGGGCTGAGCCTGCAGGGCCAATCTGGCATTCAGAGGAAAGCCAGGGAATGTGACAGTTACAGCTCCATGGTACTCAGAGAGGGAGAGTGGAGCTCCCCATCTTGTTGATAGAAAGCTGGCTTGGAGCCTGAGCTGCACCTTTTCTCTCTGACAGACTCAAGGAACTCTAGCTGATTAGAAAAAACTTTCGCATCTTTTGTTACAAGCTGCGCACAGTAAGGGCCAGATTCTCCTCTCAGTGAGACCGGCACGAATCTGCAGTAACTCACTCCACTAATATCAATGCAGGGGCTCCACACTCACCCGGGAGTAAACGAGAGTAAAACCCAGGTTTAAGGCTCAGGCAGTACTGCCTCAGGGAGGAAAAACTCACTTCACACAAGGTTTATTTGCTGCTTCACTCCACCAATTTGCAGTCAGTTGTTCTACTGCAAGTGCAGTTCTACTCTGAAAAGTGACTGTGTAAAAATGTCCCTTTCTTCGACCGGCTTCCTGTGTGTCCTCAGTCAGAACTGCTGGCTTTGATGCCTTCTTCTGCTAGCCCTGCAGAGCTAGCATAGCCCAGAGAGAGAACTGGGCTCTATTCCTGCCTGTGTGTCATCAGCAGAATGGTTTTTCTCAGTCTCTATCATTTACAGCCATGCAAACTTAATGAAAAGGGTCTGCACAGGTGTCAAAGAGAATTCAATGTGCTCTGCAGAACCTTTATGGCAGGTGATGATGTGAGAGAAGAAAAAAGCCCAGATTGACTCTCTGAGCCTAGGTTGGGCTTTCTGAGGTATTAGTTAGAAAAAGTATCTTTATTTTGTAAACAGAGCCCATTTGATGTGGATTCTCCCAGAGACAATGAACATGGTACCCCATGGTGCCATTCTGATAGTCACTTTTCAGATTCAGAGGTGATCCCCTGAGGAGATCCAGAGGAGATCAAAGCAGTAAGGGAGAGGACACTGATGTTATAACACACTCATTTCAATTACCATTCATTCTAGCTAGCAATGTGGTGGGAGAGTGTTTCCCTGTGGCGAGTGGGAGCAAAGAGCTGTTCTGTGGGCACTGCCGGGGATCCAGCTCTCCTCCCCACTACTAGGGCTTCTCCCACTCCTCCAGTGTCCATACCTTCAGGGCATTGTTGAAGAGCTTCCCCACACTCTGGAAGCAGCCGCTGGGCAGCTGGTTCTGTCCCAGCCAGCGGACAGCATCCTGTATGTGCTGCTCATCGATGTACAGGTAGGAGCTGGCCTGGCCGAAGGACCGGGCCACAAAAGCTGTCAGCCTGCAAACAGAGAGCAGAGGAGAGAGGATTTTTGTATCTATTGGCCTCAGAAGCAGGAAGGTTCATACCATTCATACTCCTGGCCATGGGTGTGGCTGGATGGCCCCAGTTCTGCTCACTTACCAGGTGTTGCCCTTGGCATCGCGCTTCCCAAAGGCACTGTAGGAGCCATTGTCATGTTTGTAGAGCAGCTGGCGCTGGTAACCTGGGGAGACAGGAGAAATGGGGATGGTCTCTCAATCCTGAGGTTCTTTCAGCACCCCCTGGATTATAGCCCGGCTGTGGAATGGCACCGGATTGCCCCACACCTATAGCAAGCAGCTCATTCCCTATCAGATCCTGGCAGCTTGAACAGGTGCCTGAGCCTTAGCACACCTCACTGGAGAAGCAAACTCTTTTTCAAAACGCATTTAAATCTGATTTCCCCCAAAGGGCTGGTCGGTATCATTCACTGTTGAGGTAACCCTTGGGTGTGGAAGACCCTGGTGCAACGATCTAAGCCCTGGTTTGAGCTCTAGCTATGAGCAAAAAAATGTTGCCAGAACGTGTGAATTTTCAGAAAAGCTGATTTTCTTCCTGGTGGCTGTATCTCAGGAACCCCTTGGTCAAATGGCCCCAAATTTGGATCTCTGCCCTTACACCAAATCCCCAAGATGTACACCAGTTTTCAAGGCAATCTGCTTAACTGTATGGATTTTAGAGCACTTAGAACAGTCAAGCTTTAAGCAGGAAGCTGGTCTTAATTTTAACTATAGAGGACTTGTCATTCTGTATAACGGCTGCTTGTTAGAAAGCATGGTCTTTCCTTCCATGAGGCTTATTCCTTGTGGCATCTTGTCATGGAACAGATCCCCACAGTTCTCCCAATGCCCCTCAGTCCTGCCCTGCAGCCCTGCTATTCCAGTCTTGGGCTCCCCACACAGCTCAGCCAATGCCCCTCAGCCATGATGTAGAGCATCTTCCTTATACCACAGGAGGAGAAAGAAGGGCACTCCTTACCAGTCTTCATGAATTCCAGTGCCTTGTTTCTGATCTCTGGTGTAGCCTGTTTTGTCTTCTCCAAGTATTGGAGTACAAAGATGTTTGGAGCAAACATGACTATGTTCTGTTCACCACAGCCAAAGGGCAAACGAAGTAGCTGGTGTAAGTTCTGTAAGGCTGTGCCCATGATATCTCCTGGAGGTTGAGGATGGAGAGAAAACCTGTGAGATCAGCTCTATCACCCAGTGTTATTCCTCACACTTCTAAACCATGAAGGGAATCTGGATATGCCCTGACATACCATCACGGAACTGGGAGTTGATAATTGCTCTCTCTATGGACCTGGTGCGGCTCTCCCCTGGAATACTGAGTTTAGCTCTGGACACCATGGCCCAGGTCCTCAGAGGTACATGGGCTCCCAACTTCCACTGATTTTGAAGCAAGTTAGGGGCCTAAATACCTTTGAGAATCTGGGCCCAGAGCACAAATAATACACCAATACTCTGCAGGGAATTCAGTGAAAAGCAGGGGTGGATGCAGCCTCTGGTTGAGGTGATGCACTATCCTAAACTGCTGAGAGGCAGAACACCCCACTCTGGCACCCCAATCCTAATGCCAGCCTGGTGCAGAGGGGAGGCCCCCAGAGGGAGCGGGGCTGGAGCCCAAGCCAGCCCTGCACTCCTCCCACAGTGGCAACTCTTGCCCAGCTCTCTGCTTGGGGTGTCGTGACCTGGGAGTGGGCCCAGCTTCGTGGGACAGCAGCTACCACTGCAGGATGAGTGTGGGGCAACTCGCTCTCCAAACCACATCCCACCCCAGGACCCCCCACTCCAGACCAGGCCAGGAGAAGTGTATGTTTGCCTGTTTTCCCACCCTGGTTTTCATGATTTCTGTGGGTGCAGTTGAACCCATGAACCCACACGAGAGCAGCCCCTGGAGAAAGAAATACACTAATTATGGGGCTTGAGGGATTATTTATAAGGAGATACTAAAAGAACTAAATCGGTTTCCTTTGGCTAAGCAATAACTAAGGAGAGTGGGCAGATGAAAACCCTCTACAGTTATCTGCAGGGTGAGAGGATTTATTTGTGGCAGGGATTGCCAGAGACTGAAACTGGGATGAAATTTGAGCAAAGGGTGGATTTCTCAGGCTTGGTTTCAAGAAGTCTTTCCTAATGTTAAGATCTGTGGCATGGTCTCCCCAAAAGACTGCCTTTCCCGGTCCAACCATTGGGGGTTCTTTTCATTCTGAATAGTTCTTCTGGGAGGGCGGTGGCTCCAGAAAAGGATTTTGGTTTTTTGTATAGCTTTCAGGGGCAATAAGCTTCAGCCATGTCTGACAGAGGCTTGGGTTGGTGCAGCATTAGTGCCAGAGGCTGCATGAAATCTTCCCCCTGGGAGCGAGGAAATAGGGAAAGGGTCTTCACCAATGACAGAGACAGTGGCTCGGCCTGATCCTTCCAAGACTCCTTCTGGTAGCTTCAGGGAAACTTCATCAGTAACTGGATCCTCTGAGAGAGGCAAAACCCAAGAATTAACATTGTGGGAGATTGGGGAAAGTGGGAATCATGGGCCCAACACAGCAAGAGGAGGCGCCACTCAGAGTGTGTGAAGAAGGAAGAGACTAAACGTGATAGTGAAGACCCTGGCAGCATGATCTGCCCATACAAACAGCATGCGCTTCTCACCCCGGGCAGTTGCTCCTCACAGCACTGAGTGCAATGGCAACATGGGCATGGTACTCATGCCCGAGAGCGCCTCTCTCTCGGAAAGGGATGGTGCTCTCAGTGCTTTCTTTCTGAACAGTTGTCTCCACTATTTGAGGCCCTGAAATAATACAGAAGACTCCATTACAAGCCTTAGCAATCAGGGGACTAGTCCATCCATACCTGTAGCACACAGGAAGACATTGTGAGTCTTCTCTTCGAGGACACCACCCGGCTATGGAAGGAAAAGGAGTGTGAGTCTGAAAGGAGATGATAGAAAGGCAAACCGCTGTCCCAGTGCCAGCCTGTCTGTGCCTGCGGGGGGGCTACTCACCCCCGATATCTCATTTCCCCTCCGTAATCCCGCTGCCTGAGTGTCGTTGTACCAGTGCCAGAGGGGAACTAATCTCTCCCCACCGCCTCATTTCTCCTCCCTGAACATGCTGCCCTGTGCTGGTCTATCTGTGCTTGAGGGGCTGAGGTCCCCCTGGAGCCTCTCTGACCATACTGTCCCAGGGCTGGACGAGTTGCATCCGAGAGTGCTGAAGGAACTGGCGGCTGTGATTGCAGAGCCATTGGCCATTATCTTTGAAAACTCGTGGCGAACCGGGGAAGTCCCGGATGACTGGAAAAAGGCTAATGTTGTGCCAATCTTTAAAAAAGGGAAGGAGGAGGATCCTGGGAACTACAGGCCAGTCAGCCTCACTTCAGTCCCTGGAAAAATCATGGAGCAGGTCCTCAAAGAATCAATCCTGAAGCACTTGCATGAGAGGAAAGTGATCAGGAACAGCCAGCATGGATTCACCAAGGGAAGGTCATGCCTGACTAATCTAATCGCCTTCTATGATGAGATTACTGGTTCTGTGGATGAAGGGAAAGCAGTGGATGTATTGTTTCTTGACTTTAGCAAAGCTTTTGACACGGTCTCCCACAGTATTCTTGTCAGCAAGTTAAGGAAGTATGGGCTGGATGAATGCACTACAAGGTGGGTAGAAAGCTGGCTAGATTGTCGGGCTCAACGGGTAGTGATCAATGGCTCCATGTCTAGTTGGCAGCCGGTATCAAGTGGAGTGCCCCAAGGGTCGGTCCTGGGGCCGGTTTTGTTCAATATCTTCATAAATGATCTGGAGGATGGTGTGGATTGCACTCTCAGCAAATTTGCGGATGATACTAAACTGGGAGGAGTGGTAGATACGCTGGAGGGGAGGGATAGGATACAGAAGGACCTAGACAAATTGGAGGATTGGGCCAAAAGAAATCTGATGAGGTTCAATAAGGATAAGTGCAGGGTCCTGCACTTAGGACGGAAGAACCCAATGCAGAGCTACAGACTAGGGACCGAATGGCTAGGCAGCAGTTCTGCGGAAAAGGACCTAGGGGTGACAGTGGACGAGAAGCTGGATATGAGTCAGCAGTGTGCCCTTGTTGCCAAGAAGGCCAATGGCATTTTGGGATGTATAAGTAGGGGCATAGCGAGCAGATCGAGGGACGTGATCGTTCCCCTCTATTCGACATTGGTGAGGCCTCATCTGGAGTACTGTGTCCAGTTTTGGGCCCCACACTTCAAGAAGGATGTGGATAAATTGGAGAGAGTCCAGCGAAGGGCAACAAAAATGATTAGGGGTCTGGAACACATGAGTTATGAGGAGAGGCTGAGGGAGCTGGGATTGTTTAGCCTGCAGAAGAGAAGAATGAGGGGGGATTTGATAGCTGCTTTCAACTACCTGAAAGGGGGTTCCAAAGAGGATGGCTCTAGACTGTTCTCAATGGTATCAGATGACAGAACGAGGAGTAATGGTCTCAAGCTGCAGTGGGGGAGGTTTAGATTAGATATTAGGAAAAACTTTTTCACTAAGAGGGTGGTGAAACACTGGAATGCGTTACCTAGGGAGGTGGTAGAATCTCCTTCCTTCGAGGTTTTTAAGGTCAGGCTTGACAAAGCCCTGGCTGGGATGATTTAACTGGGAATTGGTCCTGCTTCGAGCAGGGGGTTGGACTAGATGACCTTCTGGGGTCCCTTCCAACCCTTATATTCTATGATTCTATGATTCCTGTTGCCTTTGAAGCCTGACTGACCTTCACGAGCAGGGCTTGTATCACCGTGTCGGTCCGTCCCCGTGGGGGGGTCACAGCGATCTCATTGCCGCACAGCTCATGTGACTCCAGTGCCTCGGTGCTCACGGTGACATTCCCCTTGCCTGGGGAGGCGACAGGAGAGCATCACTGAGGGCTCACAGCCGAGACTGGCAAAGAGGAGGGGGCAGGAGAGATACATGGAGAAACAGATGGACATTCAAATTTCCCACCGCCCTCTCAACTGCCTCACCCAGTTTGGTGGCTGTCACGTTCCAGGAGAAGGTCTTAGCTTCATTGGCGCAGAGGCAGCTGATGTATTGGCAGCCTGTGCAAGACTCCACCTGGAGCTCCAGAGACTCTGCCAGGCTGGTGTGCACCTGAGCATGAGGGGAACAAACGTACGGGCAGCATGTTAGTACTGGGCACACATAGGTGCAGGAAGTAGGGGCGCGGGGGATGCTGCAGCACCCCCAGATTTTGCGCCCAGGGTCCCAGCTGCTGGCCCTGTGTCCCAGCCGCCCAGGTTCCCAGCCACCGACCCCGCACCCCTGCTGCTTGGGATCCTGGCTGCCGACCCCGCTACTGCCTGGGGGTCACTGCCAACCCTGGGTCCTGCTTGGCCACTGGTCCCGCTCGGCCGCCAGCCCCATGCCCCGGGGCTTGCTGCTGGCCTAGGGTCCTGCTCAGCCACAGCTCCCCAGCCGCCGGCCCCACATGCAGGATCCTGGCCGCCTTACTCCTGGCCGACTTACCCCTTCCCAGAGCCACGGCCTTGCTCCCTGTGCCAGCTCTAGGGGGATGTGAGGGCGTGGATAGGGGTAAGAGGGGTGCATCTCAGCACCCCCACTCCAAAAAGTGTTCCAGCACCATTGTGGGAACCTGGCAGCTGTTTAAGGGAGAAGGAACCTCTGGTACTATGAGACATCAGTCTGCATGGTGTGAACCAGATGTGCAGGACCAGGGCACTTCAGAGCCTAGTGTACTCAGTCTCTGGACGAAGAGCTGTGGGTACGTCCTTGTCAGGGCACATGGGGTGGTGTAGGGTGGAGAGCACTCACCTGGATACAGTCCTTCAGGTAGTTGAAGACGGTGGCCTTCAGGGTGAAGGTCTCTTCCCGGACCACAGAGTATGGCAGCGTCACATCCACAAAGAAGGGCTGGAAGACCCTGAACTTGGCTGGCTCTGAGAGTCCAAAGCCACTATCCGCAATGCAGAACATGTCGGCTTGCCACTCTGTGATGGTGTCAGGAGCAGTGGCCTGGAGAGATGCCTTTCCTTCCTCACTGCAGAATGGACAGAGACAGCAGATCCTTCAGCATCACCACAAACCAGACTGGGGCAGCCAGTGCACTGGAGAATGGGGCATGGAGCCTTTCACCTCTAGGGCACTGGTTTCCATCCAGTGCCAGCTCAGGGGCATTGGCCGACTCAGGGGGATAGGGCAATTGGGTACAAAACCTTTCATCTCTAGGGCACCAGTTTCTTTAATGCAAATTATTTCACATAGATCTCTTCATAAACCCCCAAATAAAAGACAGGGAGCAGAGACTGGGGGGGGGAGGAACTGAATTGTTTCCCCCATTTTGAAGACTCAAAGAGGTCACTAAATGTTTCAGTCAAATTTTGGGTGCCTATTGTGTACGTGTGACTATGATATATTGCTTGGGAAACATGAGCAGCCCGCTGGGTATAGACAGAAGCTTCCACTTCCTACAGTGGCACCGTACAAATAATGAAGATAGGGATTTTCCAACAAAGGCTTCTCCTCAGCCCCTATGCTGGAGGAGTATTTGAATCCCACCATGAGGCACTGCGAAGTGAGGCACAGTACCCTCTGGAGATGGCAGAGGGTTTCATGCTCAGGGATCACCAGTGATTTTCTTCCGAGGTGGACTTGTGGGAGGTCACTCACCCAACAGGGACCAGATCCCAGATCCAGGTCTCTTGAAAACGTGTCCGTGGTTTTGTCTTCTTTTCCTTCTCGGGGCTTGGCGCCACACCAGCATGTGGCTGAGGAACAGGCAAGGGAATGACTGTGGAGAGTAAAGGGGCGGGTCAGTAAAGATGTACGGGCTACTGTGTTTAGTGTTTCAGGGGGAGATTTTCTCCTCAGTCACAGACAGCCCAGCACTTGGACATCAAGTTCTGGCAGAGGAGAGGGGTGTGCGAGGGCATCAGCCCCTCAGTAGGACAGTCTGACACCAGGACAATGAGTTCAAGGGTTGGTCACAAAGAGATTGGCATATCGGGGAGCCATTCTAGTACCTATCGCTGTTTGCGTGGTTTGGACAAAGTGTTTGTTGTTGGATGTAAAATTGTTATGGGTGAGGATGAAATGGATGAGTTTGGAGATGTGTTGGAGGTGGATATCTGAGCAGTGTCCATTGTCCTGTAAATATTTGAGGAAGTCTGCTATGCTGTCATTGTGAGGAATGCTGGTGTGTAGGGAGGTGACATCCATGGCGACAAGGATGCTGTTCTGAGGGATGTAGTTAATGTTGTTGAGTTTCTGGAGGAAGTCACAGAATCATAGAATATCAGGGCTGGAAGGGACCTCAGGAGGTCATCTAGTCCAACCCCCTGCTCAAAGCAGGACCAATCCCCAACTAAATCATCCCAGCTAGGGCTTTGTCAAGCCTGACCTTAAAAACTTCAAAGGAAGGAGATTCCATCACCTCCCTAGGTAATGCATTCCAGTGCTTCACCACCCTCCTAGTGAAAAAGTTTTTCCTAATATCCAGCCTAAACCTCCCCCACTGCAACTTGAGACCATTTCTCCTTGTTCTGTCATCTGCTACCACTGAGAACAGTCTAGATTCATCCTCTTTGGAACCCCCTTTCAGGTAGTTGAAAGCAGCTATCAAATCCCCCCTCATTCTTCTCTTCCGCAGACTAAACAATCCCAGTTCCCTCAGCCTCTCCTCATAAGTCATGTGTTCCAGTCCCCTAATCATTTTTGTTGCCCTTCGCTGGACGTTTTCCAATTTTTCCACATCCTTCTTGTAGTGTGGGGCCCAAAACTGGACACAGTACTCCAGATGAGGCCTCACCAATGTCGAATAGAGGGGCACGATCACGTCCCTCAATCTGCTGGCAATGCCCCTACTTATACAGCCCAAAACGCCATTGGCCTTCTTGGCAACAAGGGCACACTGTTGACTCAGATCCAGCTTCTCATCCTCTGTAACCCCGAGGTCCTTTTCTGCAGAACTGCTGCCTAGCCATTCGGTCCCTAGTCTGTAGCAGTGCATGGGATTCTTCCGTCCTAAGTACAGGACTCTGCACTTGTCCTTGTTGAACCTCATCAGATTTCTTTTGGCCCAATCTGCTAATTTGTCTAGATCCCTCTGTATCCTATCCCTACCCTCCAGTGTATCTACCACTCCTCTCAGTTTAGTGTCATCTACAAACTTGCTGAGGGTGCAATCCACACCATCCTCCAGATAATTTATGAAGATACTGAACAAAACCAGGCCCCAGGACCGACCCTTGGGGCACTCCACTTGATACCAGCTGCCAACTAGACATGGAGCCTTTGATCACTACCCGTTGAGCCCGACAATCTAGCCAGCTTTCTATCCACCTTATAGTCCATTCACCTGGCCCATAGTTCTTTAACTTGCTGGCAAGAATATTGTGGGAGACCATGTCAAAAGCTTTGCTAAAGTCAAGGAATAACATGTCCACTGCTTTCCCCTCATCCACAGAGCCAGTTATCTCATCATAGAAGGCAATTAGATTAGTCAGGCATGACTAGCCCTTGGTGAATCCATGCTGACCCTTCCTGATCACTTTCCTCTCCTCTAAGTGCTTCAGAATTGATTCCTTGAGGACCTGCTCCATGATTCTTCCAGGGACTGAGGTGAGGCTGACTGGCCTGTAGTTCCCTGGATCCTCCTTCTTCCCTTTTTTAAAGATGGGCACTACATTAGCCTTTTTCCAGTCGCCCGGGACCTCCCCCGATCGCCATGAGTTTTCAAAGATAATGGCCAATGGCTCTGCAATCACATCTGCCAACTCCTTTAGCACTCTTGGATGCAGCGCATCCAGCCCCATGGTTTTGTGCTCGTCCAGCTTTTCTAAATAATCCCGAACCACTTCTTTCTCCACAGCGGGCTGGTCACCTCCTCCCCATGCTGTGCTGCACAGTGCAATAGTCTGGGAGCTGACCTTGTTCGTGAAGACGGAGGCAAAAAAAGCATTGAGTACATTCGCTTTTTCCACATCCTCTGTCACTAAGTTGCTTTCCTCACTCAGTAAGGGGCCCACACTTTCCTTGACTTTCTTGTTGCTAACATACCTGAAGAAATCCTTCTTGTTATTCTTAACAGCTGTTGCTAGCTGCAACTCCAAGTGTGATTTGGCCTTCCTGATTTCAGTCCTGCATCCCCGAGCAATATTTTTATACTTTTCCCTGGTCATTTGTCCAATCTTCCACTTCTTGTAAGCTTCTTTTTTGTGTTCAAGATCAGCAAGGATTTCACTGTTAAGCCAAGCTGGTCGCCTGCCATATTTACTATTCTTTCTACACATAGGGATGGTTTGTCCCTGTAACCTCAATAAGGATTCTTTAAAATACAGCCAGCTGTTAAGTCGGTTGTGTCCTGGAGGAAGGTGGCCCTTTGAGTGGTTTGAGGATGGTTTCTATGAGTCCCGATATTCCATCAGGAATAAGAGTGCCATGGCCACATATAATGGGTCTGCCTTGGTTCCCTTGTTCGTGTACCTTGGGAAGCACGTAGAACATCCCTGGGGTGGGTTTGTGCGGGGATGGAGTTTGTAGAGTTTTTCTTGGAGTTGTCTGGGGAAGGATTTAATGATATCCTTAAATTCATGGGTACATTGTGGTGTGAGGTGTTCTTTGAGTTCATAATAGTAGATAGTGTCAGAGAGTTGTTGGTTGGCCTTGTTAACATAATGAATAGGGCCCTCCCAAATTAACGGACATGAAAAATGCATCACAGACCATGAAATCTGGTCTCCCCCGGTGAAATCTGTTTTTTTTTGTGTGCTTTTACCCTGTACTATGCAGATTTCACGGGGCAGACCAGTATTTATCAAATTGGGGATCCTGACCCAAAAGGGAGTTGCAAGAGGGGTCAGAAGGTTATTTTAGGGGGACCGCAGTATTGCCACCCTTATTTCTGTGCTACTGGTGGTGGGGCGCCGCCTTCAGAGCTGAGTGCCCGGCCACCAGCTGCTGCTCTCTGGCCACCCAGCTCTGAAGGCGGCGCCCCACCAGCAGCAGCACAGAAGTAAGGGTGGCAATACCAGACCAGGCCACCCTTACTTCTGCGCTGCTGCCTTCAGAGCTGGGCGGCCGGAGAGTGGTGGCTGCTGACTGAGGGCCCAGCTCTGCAGGCAACAGCGCAGAAGTAAGGGTGGCAAAACCACCCCATGACATCCTTACTTCTGCCCTGCTACTGGTGACAGCTCTGCCTTCAGAGCTGGGCTCCCGGCCAGCAACTGCCGTTCTTCAGCTGCCCAGCTCTGAAGGCAGAGCCGACACCAGCAGCAGCGCAGAAGTAAGGGTAGCAGCACTTGCAACCCCCGCCCCCGAACCTTGCTACTCCTCCAACTCCTTTCTGGGTCAGGACCCCTACAATTACTCCACCATGAAATTTCAGATTTCAATATCTGAACCATGACATTTACGATGTTTAAAATCCTATGACTGTGAAATTGACCAAAATGGACCCTGAATTTGATAGGGCCCTAATAATCAACATGGTTAAGGCCTATGCTGGCTTCCTCTTTGTCTGCCTGTTCATCCACTATCTGGTGGTTAGATTTCAGATACTGTATAGCTTTCCTCTTGATGGTAGAGACATTGTGGTGGATGTGATGTTTGTTAAGTACTTCACAGTCATTTTTTTCCTGGAACAATCAATGTCATGATCAAGAGTATGGTTTTGTCTGCTCTGTGGTGTCCAGTCAGATGATTCTTTTTTCTTACAGTTGTTGGAGGGGACATGGTAATTGTGAGTTGTGTCATCATTATTATGAAGGAATTCTTCGAGGTGGAGTTGGCAGAAGAAGTCTTCTAAATCTCCACATGTTAGTATGGTATCAGATTCTGTGATGGTGCAGAAGTTCAGTCCCTTAGAGAGAACAGATAATTCAGCTTTAGTTAAGGGCAGTCTTGATAAATTGATGATATTCAGGTAGAGTTCATGTGGTGGGTACTGGTGCCATGGTTTCTCCCGGAGGTGGTGTTCTGTGTGTTGTGGAGTAGTTGTAATTGGTTCCACTTTTTTGTGTTGGATAGAGTTTGTTAGGCTTCTGGTGGTGTTCATGGTGTTGTGTGATTCAGAAGCCACAAGAACCCACGCAGAGCAGCAATGTGTATACGTAGTTGGCCTTGCATGTTGCACATAGTTAATAAACATAGTTAGCTGGACCCCTCTTTGCCCATATGGGTCCTTCATAATATGTTTTTTTGTGTATAGAACAAAAGATGCAAGAGGCAAGGCTGTGGCAGCAGGTTCAGAGAGGAGAAAGGGGAGTGTGAGGTGGGGATTAGCCTCCCTCAGTCAGACACATTCTGGCAGGGAGTCGGCAGAAGACTATTCAGTTCTCACCATTATCACTGTCCTGGGTTCTGGCAGTGTGCAAAATTCTTCTCTTGTAGGTTGGCCGTTCACAGGAAACGGGCTTCTTCACTTTGGTGTTAGTTAAAATTTTCATTCTCAATTGCTGTAGAAAATGGAGAGAACAAAAAAATGACCAATAGGAGGGAAGGGGGAACAATGAAAGAAAAACCACCCCAGCAAATTCTAATTAGTGAGACTGTGGCAGCCAAAGTGTTGCAAAATTCTGTATGTTCAGATAGAATCCAAATTTCACATGGTCAGGCCCAGGAAAACGTATGACAAAGTGCAGACAAATTTGTGATAAATATTGGAGCTGATTCTTCTCTCTCATGGGAGTAAATCAAGTTCAGCTCTACCTAAGTCAATGGAATTACCCAGGTTTTACCCTGATAACAATGAGCTCAGAATCAGCTCCACTAAATCTATTAAAAAACAATTCATGAACAAAATCAACTTTACTATGTTATAAATCTGTTCAAAAGTTGGACCGTGCAGTATCGGAACACCAGGCCAGACTCTAGGATTTTTATGCAATTTATTACTCAGTCCTAACTCATGGAAAACTCCCATGGAAGTTACTGGCAACTTATCTGAATAGGGGCTTAACTAAACATGTGGCGCAATGGTTGGAATAAGGATTCCAGGGTTTGACCCCAGGAGAGGATGAAATGTTGGGCTGAATGCACACCTGGTGTAAGTCCAATGGACATGGATGTGACTCCACTGGATGTGACATCCCTTCAGGAGGGATGAATTTCACTCTTTATGTGTAACAGTCGCTTTTATACATGACAAAACCAAGTAGTTATTGCACAACTCCTCTAGTTATGTAATAACCTTTTGAGAAGTGCCTTAACCATTCATGTAAGGTATAAGCATCTGTAGAGTATATACGTTCCTGCCGAGTTAGAGTCTTGCCATTTGGTACACAATCATTCATTATGGGTCACTGTGAACAGAGAAAAATCCTCGATTTGAAAGGTCATTTTCCCACCACTACTCCCCCAAAGATCATTATTCTTGGGTTGTTTGTTTTTTCTTGTTATTGAGGATTCTGGGTAGCGTAGTCCAAAGGCATTTCCAGTATTATAAATCTTAGACTGTCCTGTGAAGCCTTTGGTATAAGTCACTATCACAAGTGGGATTCTGCTTTTGCTGAAGTCACCTGCAAAACTCATTTACTGCAATGGGCATATTGCCCTTGTAAAAGACCACTCACACATCACTGGAAAAACACAGCAAGATTTGGGAGAAGAATCCCTTGCAATGAAACCATAATTCCCATCCCTGTTCTCTCCTCATGTTCCGAACCTCACCTCTGACAGTGGCGTAGGCTGTAGAGGTCATAGAATCATAGAAAAGTAGGACTGGAAGGGACCTTGAAAGGTCATCTAGTCCAGCCCCCTGTGCCGAGGCAGGACCAAGTAAACCTAGATCATCCCTGACACATGTTTGTCTAACCTGTTCTTAAAAACCTCCAATGATGGAGATTCCACAACCTCCCTTGGAAGCCTATTCCAGGGCTTAACTATCCTTAGAGTTAGGAAGTTTGCAGAAAGCCCATTACTTTTTTCCCTTCCTTAAGGGGACATGGAGAACAACTCATCACCATTCTCTTTGCAACAGCCCTTAACATATTTGAAGACTGATCAGTTCCCGCCTCAGTCTTCTCGTTCCTACAATAAACATGCCCAAGTCTTTTGACCTTTTCTCACAGGTCAGGTTTTCTAAACCTTTTCTCATTTTTGCTGCTCTCCTCTGGACTCCCTCCAATTTGTCCACATCTTTCCTAAAGTGTGGTGCCCAGAATCAAACACAGTGCTCCAGCTGAAGCCTCACCAGTGCTACGTAGAGCGGGACAATTGCTTCCTGTGTCTGACCTACCACACTGCTCTTGATACACCCCAGAATGATATTAGCCTTTTTAGCAACTGCATCATAGCTTTGACTCATATTCAGCTTGTGATCCACTGTAGCTTCCCCCACCACTTGAAAGGGTAAGAGGGGGACCCTGCTGCAGCCCCCACAACCCAGGCTGGGGGTGAAGAGCCCCAGTAGCAGCAGAGGTGAGGCTAGGAGAGGCACCGCTGATGGGCAGATTGGAAAGCAAGAGGCAGAACTGATTTGAGGTCTGAGCCAATGGGAGGTGGGGGCTACAGGGCAGAACTGAAGAGGACTGGGGGACTGAATTGACGGGGGCTGGGCAGATGCACTTCAGTTTATTTTCCCTCTGTTTACCATTGTGCCATGTCTTTAGCTTAGAAACTTTTCATTTACGTTTAAACACACTGGAGCTAGACTGGATTGACGCATTTCAATGTACAGTGGTACACTTCTAATCAGGCACTTGATCAGATCCTTATGCAACATAAAGTGATCCAGTAACTGAGTGCGGCACCGTACTTTTCCGGGGGGAAAAAATAGTGTGAGCGAGTGTCAAATACATTTCTGGCAATGAGAAAGGAAAATTAGAGGGCTGTTCATTTCTTTTGAGTTTAAACTTCTAATTTTAATGGCATAGTTTGTACAGAATTAATATTAAAAGCATGCTGTTTTAATAGCACAACAGCGTATTTGTATAGCTATTTGTTTGCCATATTGTGTTGGAATATTTTCTTCTAGCACTCTTAACCTTTTATTCTGCGATTAATAAATACGATCTGGCACATCACTCTTGGAAGGTTGCGACCCCTGTCTGGTGGCAGGCTCACTAAAGAGCAAACACCTGACGGGCCCTTTGGCCCTGGAGATCACCCTTTTCCTGCCAAGATTTGGACACAGCCTTATCCGGCCCACTGGAAAACGTAAGTGAATACCACTGCTGTAGGGAATTCACTATTTAAAGACATACATCACCATGTGTATTACTACCAATAGGTGACAGGTTTCAGAGTAGCAGCCATGTTAGTCTGTATCCGTAAAAAGAAAAGCAGGACTTGCGGCACCTTAGAGACTAACAAATTTATTTGAGCATAAGCTTTCGTGGGCTACAGCTCACTTCATCGGATGCATTCAGTGGAAAATACAGTGGGGAGATTTATATACATAGAGAACATGAAACAATGGGTGTTACCATACACACTGTAACAAGAGTGATCAGGTAAGGTGAGCTATTACCAGCAGGAGAGCGGGGCCGGGGGGGGGGGGGGGGGGACTTTTGTAGTGATAATCAAGATGAGCCATTTCCAGCAGTTGACAAGAACATGTGAGGAACAGTGCGGGGGGGGGGGGGAGCGGAAGGGGGAATAAACATGGGGAAATAGTTTTACTTTGTGTAGTGACCCATCCACTCCCAGTCTTTATTCAAGCCTAAGTTAATTGTATCCAGTTTGCAAATTAATTCCAATTCAGCAGTCGCTCGTTGGAGTTTGTTTTTGAAGTTTTTTTTGTTGAAGAACTGCCACTTTTAAGTCTGTAATCGAGTGACCAAAGAGATTGAAGTGTTCTCCAACTGGTTTTTGAATGTTATAATTCTTGACATCTGATTTGTGTCCATTTATTCATCACCAATAGGTGATGGACTTAAAATGGTTTAGTTTGTTTTAACTTTCATTCAGCTTTACAACTGATATACCACCTTTCAAAACCGGGCCTGAAATAACCACAGGAATTTAAAAATAGAGTGTTTGGCTTTGAGCAGTGGTAAAACAGCAAAGGGAAGGACCCCCAATCTACAAGAACCCTGGGCCCCCATCAAACTTAATTTGGTCCTGGGAACAGAGGATTGTTAGCAAATCTCACAATTCTAGTTTTCCTTACAAACTCCCATGTATGTACAATACGCCATACCAGTGACCAATACAGGCTTAGGAGAAGTTTTGTGCAGGAGCAAAGAAGGTACCCACCTTAAACAGACTATAGACATCAGCTTCACTTTGATACCAGGGAGCTCCCATCAAGGAGCGTCTGTTCCGGGGAGTAGGGAGGAGGGGAAAGACAGGGAGCAGACAAGGATATGGCTCAAAGTCTTCCAAACGATAAGGAAATCCTCGGCCGCCAATCATATAATCCTCTTCAGATCCCAGCTCATACACCTGGAATGGGAAAACAGAGGTTACTGCACTGAACTGATTAGTTAGTGTGTGTGTGTGTGTGTGTGTGTGTGTGTGTGTGTGTGTGTGTGAGAGAGAGAAAACCATACACTGAACTGATTAGTGTGTGTGTGTGTGTGTGTGTGTGTGTGTGTGAGAGAGAGAAAACCATACACTGAACTGATTAGTGTGTGTGTGTGTGTGTGTGTGTGTGTGTGAGAGAGAGAGAGAGAGAGAGAGAAAACCATACACTGAACTGATTAGTGTGTGTGTGTGTGTGTGTGTGTGTGTGTGTGTGTGAGAGAGAGAGAGAGAGAGAGAGAGAGAGAAAACCATAGTCCTTTACCGGCAAGGAGCAGGACAGCTCAACTTTTGCATCATAGGCCCCATACTACTAAAAGCTCATGGCGATTCTCTTTTCCCTCAAGACCTCTTGGAGCAGGGAGATCTAAATTCTACCCCTGCTATCAGCATGAAGTTTTGAGTAGCCACAGTCTGCAGCACAGTGCCAAAGAAAGTCGTGGGTAGCACAGGTTTGTTACTCTAGGATACTATTTTGCCCATCTCCAAAGCTTTTCACACATGGGCCTCACAGAAGCATATGAGCATCAGTGAATTAAGTCTCACAACCCGCATACCAGATGAAAGGGAAACTGACGCACAGAGTGGTGTAGTGACCCAAGGGCCAAGGTCACCCAGCAAGTCAGTGGCAGAACTTGGACTAGAACCCAAGAGTCCTGGCTCCCAGCCCCTTGATATAACCATTGGCCCAAACCCCCTCATGGCAGAGAAATGTGGCATAGGTGAAATAGCAGGAGATGCCACATTGGGCAAGCAGAGGGCCAGCAGCAAACCCACTGCCAAACCACACCTTCCCTGGAGGGAGCTCCCACTGCTCCTGTGAAGCTACCCCTTCCATCTCTCTGCCTGCTGCCCCCACAGCCTTCGTTCCAAGGGTGGCCCCTGGAGCAGCCATTGTGGGAACAAGGAGGAATCAGCCACCTGCCTGGCAAGGGGACAGAGTGAGATAAAGGTCTGTTGGCAACCAGTGCATAATGTAAGGGGTCGGAGAAGCTGGTGGTGGCTGGGTGCACCCACCTCATGTGACTGCCCTGTTCCAGTACCTCAGAGTTCTCCTCTGGCCTGGTACCTCCTGCGGGGTTAGTCTGGCCAGGGTGTGGCTGGGACAGAGCAGGTTTACTCACACTCTTTGGTGTCATGACTCTATCATCCTTCAAGAGGACGCTCCTGTCCACGGCACGGATGGAGCACAGGGAGCCAGGGTCGGCCTTCAGGTACAGATTGACCTTCGACCCTGGGAGGTCCTCCTCCTCCGAGAAACCCCAGTGTCACCTATGGGAGGAGACAGGATGGGTTTATCAAATGGAAGAGGGGCACAAGACAATGAAGGTGTATGAGCCACGAGCGACAGAGAGGGAGAGAGAGACTGGGAGAGGGAGGGAGAGGTGGAAAGAGCCTGCTAGAAACACAGACAGAAGGGCACAGGGATTGTCGAGTGTATGTCATCCCAGCCAGATCGCCCCTCTGCCACATATCCCATTTCCTCCACTTCCTGGGTGACACTCACCTTGTGTTTGAAGCATCTGCTGACTGTGAACACGTCCACATCGGCTGCCACCTCTCCATCAGCGAATATGGCGTAAAGCAAAAGCCTGGCAGAGGGTGCAAGTTCAGAGCTGATGGGCAGAGTCAATGAGAAGGAGCCCTTCAGTGCTGTATGAAGGAGTGGGAAGCAAAGGAAATGCTTATTTAGACCCATGTGAAACATAAAAAAAGGGTGGAACTTACTGTTGCTGGATGTTATTGAGGCAGAGGATTTCATGGTTCCTGCATGTGGTTTGACACTGGCAGACCAGTGCCAACTAATGCCAAGGCCACAGGTCTCACTGAACACTGACAAATGCACAGCTGGAAACTAATTTGGCTTACCTGAGGGTTAGTATTGTTAAAATAGATACTAGAGTTATAAGAATGTGTTTAATGTTTAGATTTTATGGAATGTTCGTAGGATCCTGCATGTATTAATCCTACTTATAATATCTGTATTCCATGGTATAAAGTTAGATTGCATTATAAACCTCTCTAATTGTGTAACTCACTGTGATGGGGCATCTGCCCCACATTGGCAGAAAGGGGTTTAAAAGCAGCCCTAGGGAGGCTGCGCAGGAGGTAGCCAATCATAGAAGGGCTAATAAGAGAAGCCAATCAGGGCCGGGCTGGCCTGTATAAGAAGGGCTGCAGAACAGCACAGGGTCAGTTACTCCCTGGAACTTGAGAAGGGAAGAGGACTGACTGCCTTGCAGGCACAGGGTAGCAAGCACCCTGGGCAAAGCAGTGCTGCAGACAAAGACCTAGGAACCTAAAGGCAGCTCCTGGCAGGCTGCACAGATCTGCAGACTGAGGCCCTGATACAAGGGCAAGGAGGGTGCTGGGGCCACTGAAGGAAGTGGCTAGACAGTGGACTGCAGGTCCCCTGGAAGGGGGGAACATGGACAGTGGACTGCAGGTCCCCTGGAAGGGACGTGATCGTTCCCCTCTATTCGACATTGGTGAGGCCTCATCTGGAGTACTGTGTCCAGTTTTGGGCCCCACACTTCAAGAAGGATGTGGATAAATTGGAGAGAGTCCAGCGAAGGGCAACAAAAATGATTAGGGGTCTGGAACACATGAGTTATGAGGAGAGGCTGAGGGAGCTGGGATTGTTTAGCCTGCAGAAGAGAAGAATGAGGGGGGATTTGATAGCTGCTTTCAACTACCTGAAAGGGGGTTCCAAAGAGGATGGCTCTAGACTGTTCTCAATGGTAGCAGATGACAGAACGAGGAGTAATGGTCTCAAGTTGCAGTGGGGGAGGTTTAGATTGGATATTAGGAAAAACTTTTTCACTAAGAGGGTGGTGAAACACTGGAATGCGTTACCTAGGGAGGTGGTAGAATCTCCTTCCTTAGAGGTTTTTAAGGTCAGGCTTGACAAAGCCCTGGCTGGGATGATTTAACTGGGAATTGGTCCTGCTTTGAGCAGGGGGTTGGACTAGATGACCTCCTGAGGTCCCTTCCAACCCTGATATTCTATGATTCTATGATAACATGGAGTGTGACACAGCTGGAGGGCAGTGTTATGAAGAAGATGCCTCACTCCTGGGAGTGACATGGGTCCAGGAACAGAGATGACAGTGGGCGAGACACCACTAGCAGAGAGTGTAGTGCTAGTTCCCCAGAGAGCCAGCAGGAGGCACTGCAGGGGTGAGTTGCACCCTGTCACACTCACCAAACAGGAAAAGAAGCACTAATTAAGGTAAATTGCTTGTCCTGCACACAGTATGGCCCACTGAAGTCAAATGAGGCATTGTGTAGCACCAAAGGACAGAGACCTTGTTGATTCCATTTCTTACTCCCTCCAGGAAGAGGAAACTTGCATATGAACTCATCCCATCAGCTTGGATTCTGGCACAAAGGGGATAAAAATCCTTGACAAGGAGAAACCAGTCCTTTTATGCTCTCTGGGTTCAGAGAGGCAAAGATTCCTAAACATTAGCAAGAGATCCCCATGCTGCTTGGCATGGGTCAGCCCTAGCGAACATCTAAAGCTGTTTATTATAGAAGATATTACCTTTTTAAATTTAAGATTAAAACTCGTGTGTGTTTCCAGTTTTAACCTAGTAAATAACTCATTTCATTTCTTAATACATTTAAGTTCATCTATGACAGGATTAGCTATAGACATTGTCTTTGGTATGAGATCTGATCACAACTGATGTGGGGTAAGTGACTACTCCTTTGGGACTAGGAGTAATCTGAATATTATTGTGATTTTTGGTGTAAAGTGACCATCTATCAGATAGTCCAGCTTGCCTAGGTGGCAAGATAGTCTAAGGGGACTGTCTGACTCCATGGTCAGACTATTACAGGGATTTGGGAGTTCACACCTGCTACTGGCTTGGTGAAATCTAATCACAGAACATACTACCAGTTTGGGGTGTTTGCCCTGTTTTTTGGCAGTCTGCCCTGAGGTTGGCACTCATGGTTGTGAGCCACACTCAGGGCCGGTGCAACCACTAGGTGAACTAGGCAGTCACCTAGGGCACCAAGTGGTTGGGGGCAGCCAAAAGTGCGCTCCAGGGAGGTGGTGGAGCGGAGGTGAGCTGGGGCAGAGGGGCGCAGGGAGGGCCCACTGCAGCAAGTAACTGGGGGTGGGAGTGGCGCTCCCTGCCTCAGCTCACCTCTTCTCCACCTCCTCCTCTGAGCGTGCTGCCCCACTCTGCTTCTCTCCCTCCCAGGCTTGTGTGCCAAACAGCTGATTGGTGTTGCAAGCCTGGGAGGTGGAAGAAGCGGTGGCATGCTCGGGGAGGAGGTGGAGCAGAGGTGAGCTGGGGCGGGGAGTTGCTGCACGGCTCCCCAGGCTGAGCGGGTCGGGGGGGGAGCCTTGAGGCGGGGGGGGGTGGGGGTGCAATGTGGAAGTTTCTCCTAGGGCAAAAACATCCTTGCACTGGCCCTGGACACACTAGACAGTGTGACATGTGGATAAGAACAGAGACCTTCACCAGGATAAAATAGACACCTTCCCCTCCCCCCCCGATATACTGACCCCTCATTGTCTCAGGGTCAGTAAACCTTCCTCCCTCATTGAAGACTGCTGAACAGGCGAGGTGTGAGTTTTATGCCTCTCTATGACAGCATCTGCCATGGGCCAGTCAAGGAATCATAGAAACATAGGATGGGAAGGGACCTCAAGAAGTCATTTAGTCCATCCCCCTGCACCAAGGCAGGGCCAAGTATACCTAGACCATCCCTGACGGGTGTTTGTCCAACCTGTTCTTAAAAACCTCCCATAATGAGGAGGATACTACACTAGAAAGACCAAGGCAGCAGGTGGGACGCTGGACTAGATTGCCCATAGCCTGGCATGGCTGGAGCCTGCCTAACCATACTAAGATGTCCCAATAGCCTGATCCATTATGATGACTTCCATGGAGTTTATTTCATGTGCATCTTGGGTTTTTCCACTTACTCTCATCCTGGCCAACTGGCACCTGCGTCTGTCCACTGAGAACGATCCTGCCTCCTGAGACAACCTGCGGAAGAGATACAACAGCCTGTCAGGGGGCCAGGGTTCTGAGAAGAGAAAATGCAGAGAGAGAGACTGGAAGAGACAGTCACAGGTGCTTTACCTTTAAACTGTTAATGGACAAGGGACCAGCTGCCTCAGATTTCCTCTGAACAATGGGAGCCGTGGGAAATCCAAGGCCAGGCTGCCAAGGTGCTCACTGGCAGCCATGCCTTTCGGTACTACACACAGAGTCAGGCCAGACTGGCAACAGGGGAAAATAACCTGTCCCCCAAGGCTGGCTCAAGACATTCCTAGCTGGATGAGCTACCTGGGGTGGCGGTCAAAATGCTGGGAGGCTGGCGAGGGGGATTTCAGAGACATGTATTCCAGGTAGCGAGACATCTACAAAGACAAGCGTAAAATGGAACCCGCAAATTGGCCTATAGACCCATAAATAGTTACCCCTCTTGCATGCCACTGTTGTAGAAATATCATGTGATCCAATTGCCCTGGCTGCTCACCAAATAATAGAAATCCACATGATCTGCCCCAGGGTCCAGCTCATTCCGGTCCAAGATATAATCCACCCGCACTTCCTGTTCCTGGTCACAGGGCAGCTCCTCCTCCACCTGCTGGATCTCTAGGAAGCTGTTGCTCTCGGAGTAGAAAGGTTTCAGCCAGTTGAAACCAGTTGAAACCTCCTGGTGCACTATTGCAACGGTGTAGAGATCCCCCTCGGTTATGTTCACAATGGAGTATCTGCCCTTCAGAGCAAAAATGCATGGCAAGCTGTCAGAATTAACCAATGGAGGCGCCTACAAATGCGGGAAATACTCAGTGCGATCACCAGAGTTATATGTCCAGGGCCCCATGTAATCCACAGAGGCAGAAATTACAGCAGAATCTACCCCCAGCTGCAGAATTGAACTCCAGGATATGAGCTTCCTTTTTCTTTTCAACTCTGTTTTGAACACTCATGATTTCAGAGAACTTAAATGTGAACTGCATGCAGTCAGTAATGCCTGCCTGAGTCTGCAGACAGCCAGAGAGGTATGAACTGCCCATTCATTGCAATAATGTGTTATCTTGGAAACCTACTGATAACAGTTACAGGACAACATTGTTAGCTGGATATTTCTGCAGTGAAATAGTTAATGTACTTGTCCCAGAATCCCAGCCTGCCTTCTGCACTTCCCCAGGTGCCAAAAGTCCCAGTTATCCCCTGCTCAAATGCCCAAACCTCTAGCTTTCTCTAACATCTATAATGCAACTATGTGTCCTCAGTACCAAAATATGCAGCAGATTGAAAAATGAAAGTTATGAGCCAGAGTAAAATAAATTGAATTTAATATGAAAACAATGTTACCCCTTTTGACCCAAGCAGCTAGCCAAAAATGTGGAGTCTTGTAGTGTATTCCGGTGGGGAGCAGAAACTAGAGTCAGGCATTTCTTTGATGCAATGTTTTGTGTTTACAAGGAATGTACAAAGTCCAGTTTCTCTGAGCACAGGAGGAACCAAACCACGGGAGATACTTTCCTTGCTCACAGCCCCAAACCTTTTAGCCAGAATCCAACCCAACACCTTTCTCTAAACTTCTCCCAGGGCTGCCACTCCATGATCGGTCCAAGCTACATCTGTAGCCTCCTTCTCTGCCTGTTTCTATCAGTTTCTTGGCTCTTGTTCCTGCTTCTCTCTCCCACACACACACGTCTCCCCAAAACCGTACCCAGCAAAGCTCTCCATCCACATAGTTGTAATTCCTGGGCAAAGTGATAGATGCCTTTGTTTTGGGGGTGATGTGGGCCTGCATTTTGGGTTAGGCCCACTATTGTTTCTTCTTTGAACCCAAACAAAGGGCATCCATTAACCTCACCAGTTTCAGCAAGGCTATAACAATGAATGACATGGGCTACTCCAGGGGTTGCATTATTCATCCTCAATATTTATGTCAAGCAAAGCTTCCATGTCTAAAAATGACCTGCAGCTGCCCTGATATTTCCAGCTGTCTGCCCCAAAGTGCTGGAGGAAGCAAAGGGGCCTCGCCACAGAATTTAGGCCCAGTTTGCTGCAGAGCACTTGATGCTTTGCACATAGAATACATAGCCATGGTACTGGGAACAGGCTATGGAGACTTTCACTGGGAAGTCAATCACTGGTTGCAGTGTCAGGGGAACAGAACAGAGCCAGAGTGTCAGGGAAGACAATGTTGAGCACTTCAGTTGTAGAGCACTGGTTCCAATCCAGCTCCCAGGCTGTGGGGAATGGATGGCAGTGGGGGATCAGGAAAGGGGCTTTGGCACATATACCTCTGGAACACTGGTGCCCATTCAGTGACAGGTATGTAGGTGATAGCATTTCTTAAAATACATCTTAAAATCTGCCTCAGAAGCAATGAGAATAAAAGATATTGCCAAGGTTACAAATAGTGGAGGGAAACGGGAGACTGCAGAGGGAGATATAATTGTACTTAAGGAGGCTCCTCCTGCCCAAGGGAAGCACTTCCTTTGTTGGGACATTGGACATTGGGCTGAATTGTTGCGATGGAGCTATGAGTCTTCCTGGTCAAGGCAGGCAGCTAACAGGAAGGGCTCATTGAAGCTGCCAAGGCAGGCAGAGCAATGTGCAGTACTGGGAGCCAGGAGTCCAAGGTTCCACAGCCTGCTTCCACTTCCTCTGATCTTTCTTCAGATCCCCCCCCTAGCTCTGACCCTGCTTTGTCCACCTCTGTGACTCACCCTCAGAGAAACCAGAGTATTGTTCCATTTCGCAGTGTCTAGTGAGAAGTGGACTTCACCCTTCTCATCTGTGATGTATGGCAGGTGCGTCTCCACATCATTGACATCCACAGTCAAGTAGACAGTGTGGTTTTTGACGGGAACATCATTGATGGTAAAGCACATCTGCAGAGAAGAAAGGGAAATAAACACCACCTGTTCCAATAATCGCTGTGCTTGGGGGGTTGGGAGACATGATACCCTCTACGTGCTGGAAATCAGGTGAGTTCTGGCACTTAATACTAACCCTTTCCACATAAAGGCTCAAAGTGCTTGATAGGTTACAGGCAGAATATAGGGGTCCTAATGTCCATTGCTGAAACAACATCAGCAGCAGAGTAACAATATGCAGGAGTTTTGGACAAGAAGGAAAGGGAGAGACTACTGGGGGCATTTTAAGGACAAGAAAGATAATTATCTTGGCTACAGAGTTTAACACATCTTTTCCTTTACATAATAGTACAGAGTTAGTCCTTAAAGATTGGAAATGGTTAGGACTTCAATTTTAAATCTCATCTGAAACTCCAGCAGCGCAATTCTTCCTAGCCCACACTGGGGCATTAGGTCCGTACTGACCCAGAGGGGAAAGTATCCCCTATTGAGCCACTTGCTGCAGTACCATGCTCTCTAGCACTGCACTAGGGCATTGGGATCAGACGTGATTGCTGTCAAATCACTACACAGTCGTCTATGCTAGGCCTGACGTGACTGTGCAAAGACCTTTCTAAAGATAACACCATCCCCTGCATGCATGTCCTTACAGAGACAGATCTTTAAGAGCAGAAGAGTACATCGCTCTTGGAGAATGTTGAGAAATGCTCCTACAAGCACTCCAAAGACCACAGAATCCATCTTCCAAACAGTTAACTCCCCATACTTGGTGACTAGGCTAGGAGAGAGGAGGGAATGTGGGGGGGGGAGGGGTGTCAGAATTTCTCATAAAGGTGGACAGAGAGGATCCAATCCTCAGCTGGCATAAATCAGCATAGCGCCATTGACTTCAATGGAGCAACACCAATTTACACCAGCTGAGCATTTTCCACATAGTTTATTCCCAGCAATATTATTCTTGCCTCTCCCCCATGCCTGCCTCCCAAGTATGAAGAGAGGTCACTGCCTTGGGAAGGGAAGGGGGGAACGTGTGTTACCTTTCCCATGTATGGAAATCCAAGTTTGTAAAAGGGGTTGAGATTGACAAAGTTCACCTCCACCATCTTGGTAGCGATAGCAGCTGAGACTATTCCCATGTTCGTGGCTCCTGGGTGGAGAGAGGAGACATCTGTTAAATGCTGACTCATTTGTTAAGCACTCCGCACTAGAGGAGACAAAAAATAAGGCAAGTGTCCTCCCCATGAAGCAAAAAGAAAAGGAGGACTTATGACACCTTAGAGACTAACCAATTTATTTGAGCATAAGCTTTCGTGAGCTACAGCTCACTTCATCGGATGCAGCTCATGAAAGCTTATGCTCAGATAAATTGGTTAGTCTCTAAGGTGCCACAAGTACTCCTTTTCTTTTTGCGAATACAGACTAACACGGCTGTTACTCTGAAACCTCCCCTTGAAGCTTACAGTCAAAATGTTAGCTACATAACAAGCCTGAGCCACATCCATATGGACACTGAGGCTTGAACCCACAACTTTCAGCACCAGCCACTGTTACTAGAGCCAAAGGAGCAGCTCTGTTACTTGGGGGTAGGGAGGAGGCTGCTCTGGTTACTGCAGCCAGTCACTATGGGGAGACTTTGTCACACCAACTAAGGCAGTTGATTACTGGCTGATAAGATGCACTGGGAGAGCCAAGGGACTGTGTTACTTTAGTAAAATATGTCAAGCTCTGTTTACTCTCCCATGTCTTCCCTCCCATGTGCAGTTGGCCTGGAGAGGACTTATGACTGATGAAGGTTAGTGTTTGAAGACCATGCAGAAGAAGCAAGTCTTCAGGAGGGACCTGACTGAGGAGAGGGTTGGGAGGCAATCAGACTGGGATTGGGATGTTATTCCAAGCACAGAGGACAGCACGGAGAAAGGCATAGAGATGGCAGAGGGGGGACGTGGAGGGCTCAGACAGAACAAAGAAGGACACAATAGGAGATGATGTCAGAGATGTAGGCTGGGGTGGAGCTGTATCAAGCCCTAAAGGCAGGGGAGAAAAGCTAGCGCTCGATACAGTGCGCAAGGGGCAGCTGGTGGGGGTTTGGAGCGTGGCGTGTTATGGTCTGATTGATGGATGAGGAGGCATTTGGGGCAGATTAGGAGAAAACAGTGTTGGTATTGGGGATGCCAGAGAGCAGAAGAAGGACAGGAATATGTGAACAAGACTACATAGTCCTTAGCATAAGAACTTATCAAAGAGACTGTGGTGAGGGACTAATTGTGGGGGAAAGACTCTTATGCCTGACTGGGGACATAAGGATAAGAGGCTGCTTAGCCTACGGCTAGCTATGGTTCTGTGGCTGATTGAGAGTCACGTTTTGTGGAGCTGGAGCTTACTTTAGTGACTGGCTGGTGACTGTTGTTGGACACTATTTGGGGAACTAAGAAATCTAGTGAGCAGGGAACCTAGAAAGAGGAATTCTAATCAGGGGTATGGCAGAAGACTAGTGAGCCCTAATACACAACATAACCAAGACACAATGGAATTCAGTCCCCCTGAAGATACCAGAAACTGGAAGTGGCTGAGGCTTGGCTGAAAGATACGAGGTTAAAACACAATCTGTACTGGAAATGGAGAAGTGTGGAGGGAACCAAACACAAATGCAGTTAGTCAAGGGTTTCACAGCAAAAGAGTAGCAGAGGCCGCTGGCTATGTCTCCCCTCTCCTCTTCCCCTCCTGGCGTCCTCCCCTCCCCCGCACCTGTTCCTTCTTCTTCCAGTTCTGCTGCAATGAAAAAAGAGCTCCTGTAGGCAGTGCTGTTTACTTCTAGGTCATCCATATCTACTGTAAAATTGGCACAACCTTTCTTGTTCATCTGGGGACATAGATGGAGAGAGAGAAAGAAAGATGCATGAGTGAGGCTGTGGTTTATAGATGTTGGGTAGACTTAAAAATCCTCCCCTCTGTCCCATGACTGCTTAAAAGTTCAAAACCATGTACATCTTATCAAACCCCTGGTGGACTCCTCACTTAGGGAGAGGAGAAATGACATTGATTAGACAGGCACCGATGAATGATATATCCATGGCTGCAGACAAAAGGTATGTTTATTAGAGAAATCACACACATCCCTAGAGAGAACTGGGACTAAACCCCATGACCTTAGCTGTAAAAACACAGGCTTTGACAACTTGAGCTAGGCCGAGCTCAGCCAGCTAGTATTGGTAGAGGGTCTTTCCTATTCTCTGCCTGTTGTACATAATAGTTTAGTCTTTTAAGGCCAAAATACTTTGGTTCCAGTACAGTTGTTGAGCTTAGTGTGTGTGTGCTGGGTGGTGTTGGTGGCCTTTGATATACAGGACATCAGACTAAATGATCTGGTGATCCCGTCTGGCTTTGGAAATCTCTGACCCTCTCTGAGGGTATGTTCAGCCCCTCCGATGCAGAAGAGAGGTAGTAGTATTGTTATTGTGCTCTGTGTCTAACACACATGGTTTTGCTCCTGTTAACCCTGCAGAGCTGATACAGCAGAGAGCTGGAATCCAACCTGCCTTGTGCCTCTCTGGCAGAATTGTGATGGGGTTCCAGCTGCAGAGCCTTTACAGCTGGTTGGGTTGTTAGTGCTGCAAAGACCCAGTTGGACTTTCAGGTCTCAGCTTTGAGTACTGACATTTAGAAAATCCTCGTTTGACTTGTAGATTGAGTGAGGAGGATCTGGAGTCATTGGGAGAAGAAGAATATGGAACAAATTGTGTATGGGGGTTAGCTATGAAGCATCCAGTGCTGGCCCCTGTCAGAACCAGGATACCAGAAATTAGATCAATAATCTGTTTGATTATGGGAGGAAACACCCCTGGAATAGATGGAATAATTGGTGGTCTGATCTGGTTTAATGAGAAGTGAGCTGCGAGAGACCAGTGATCTGCTTCCATGGGATATGACGGAGGGTACTGGAAGAAGAAATTCCTCCTGTGGGATACTGCTGCACATTCTAGAGGGCTTAGCAAACACAGACATTCTGTTTCCAGGCTGTTGGTCCATTTACTTCCCTAATCCTGTCTCCCAAGAAATGAGACCTCACCCATGTCCAATTACTCAGGTCAAGCCAGCCCTACAATACTTCCCCCCGCCAACCATTCAGCATTGGCTTCTGTCAGTTATGGGAGACAGGAGGAGCAGGACCAGTGCTTTAATGTAGTAATTCAGGTGGCAAGATAACAGGACAGATCTATTTATGATCTGCTTCGGTGAGGCAGGAGAAATAATAATCAGACTAGCTGGACCAGGGCACATTAGAAATGCCTAGATACATTATATGGACTGACATTCTGTTCTTGGAGGTGACTGTCATCTCTCCTTCCTCATCTGCTCACCTGGCTCATATACTCCCCAATTCTCGTAGACAATATCCTGTTTTCTTCTTGTTTAGGGAGATCCATCAGGCTCCAAATCAAAGTGACCTTTATCTTCCCCTGAACAGGTTTCCCATAGGTGTACCTGGATCAGAAGGACAGAAAACACTGACAGATGTATCAGAGAGTTCAGCAAAAAGAGTAGAATGAAGGGCACTAGCAACCCCTTCCGAGGGAGAAGATGGATATTAAAAGTGTCTACCTCTCCAGCCACTGCACCCCCTTTGAAATAAGGAAGAGGGCCTGAGATGTCTGCAGGATATACACCCCTGGAAGTCACCTCACTTGCACTGTATCCTCTTTAAATGGGGAGCAGGATCTGTATGAAAGGATCCTCCCCAATCAGTATCTCCACTGAGGTCTGGGCTTTCCCCACGTAGCCCTTGTGGCAGAGCTAGTCGGCAGTTCTGTCAGAATGTTTTGTTGATGGAAAATTCACTTTCTGCAAATAAAGGCATTTTCTGTGGAAAATTTTCAATTGTCAGGAAAATTTTGATTTTTCCACTGGAAAGTCATTCCCAACATTTTGGCTCCCACACTTCTTTGCAGCCCCCCTGGCAAGCTGCCAGGGGCAGCCTTACAGGCTCCTACTCCCCAGCTCCAGAGACACCTGCTAGGTGGACTGCTGCAGACCTGGGGTTACCAGGGTTTCCAAGTTTCTGGCTTGTCAGAAGCCCTGGGAGACCCAATTTCCAAGCTCCCAGCATCTCCAAGCTGTCTGGCTCCCTATCTGGCAGGTTGTCAGGGCTCAGGGCAGCGTGAGGAGTCTTGGAAATGTTTCAAAATGGTCAAAACCACATTTGGAAGCTGTGGTTCTGTGATAAATTCAGATTGTTTTTGTTCTGTTTTGGAACAATGGTGTGGGGTTTTTTTTGTTTTTTGAAATTCAGGAATTCCAGGTTCCGAACACTTCTACTTTGTGCCTCTTCAGACATATCTAATGATTGGGTGTTGGAGGAATCTTTTCCTTGCTGTGATTTGGGCCCCACCACTAGGAGAGAGAAGACACCACTGGAGGACCTTACGCTCCTGCCAGTACATTGGCAGCAAGAGGCCACTCTCTGATGTGGGGGATGGGACAGCGACAGAGCAGTGCCACTCACCTGCCACAAACCGTGAACTGAAATTCCTCTTCTGAAGTGGTGACCAGTGGCGGAACGTTAAACACCAGCTCAAACTTGGGCAGCTCTGCAGAAGAGAGTTGGGAAGGGGGGCAGGTTGAGAGCATAAGCCAAATAGGGGAACTCACCCTCTGCATCCACAGCATAATCTCTGAAACACTGACCCAGCACTAGATGGATATGGAGAGTAACTCACCCTTAGGAGGGAATGGGTACCATCAGGCCAGGGGTCCCGTGGAGAGAGCAGTTGAGGGGTGGAAGGGAGCAGGAAGTCAGGACTGAGTTAACATGGTGACTGAATTCTGCCTCACTCCCAGGAGACTGGGATCCCTCCACACTAGGGGAGCACCGATTTTGTGAAAGCAAAGCCCTGGCCTGAATGAACATGGAGACTAAATTGCTGGAGGAGCTGTCAGCACAGGGCTAGGGCCCCATGGTGAAGGTCTGTGCACTGGTACATATGTGTAGTTGGAGCTCAGGACTGAATGCACATTGGAGCTGAATTCCACTCTCTCCCTCCAGGGTGGGACTGGGGTGCCACCAGGGGAGCAGTGTGTGGCTGGGTGAGTGAAGCACAGGATGGAAAGCACTAAGGACTGGATCAGGGGAGGGGGCTCTGTACCCCAAAACTGAAGTTTACCTAAGTGGAGAAATCCAATGAATAGAAACATGGACTCTAGCAGGGAGGCTCCCATTACAGACTTCATTCCCCAGCTCCTAATGCTGTCTCACACTTCCTTCCAAGACTAACCATATTCCTCCATCTTGAAGGTTGCCTCAAGCCCTCGAGGCATATCCTTGTCCACTTTGATGGTGTATTTCCCCATGGCTGCTTCAGAGGCCAAGGGGAAGGACAGATCCACAATGCCTTGTCTTGGCTTCACGTCCACCCACTGGCTAATCCAGTTCCCTTTGGGATCCTGTGCAGGAACACACATGCATAATCACATGTGTTCAGATATGCACTGCTGCGAACAGTCATGTATGCATGCACAGCCTCTCAGAAGCACAGTCACACACACACAGAATGAGTGAGGACAGTACCAGGGATCACAGCCCCATGCATTGCCCCGATGCACAGGCTGTCTGAGGCGGTCACAGCCCACCCTGAGTCTCCTCATCCTCTTTGGGTTTTTTTTGGATAGCTGGACATTCCCCTCATTTACTGTTGCTTCAAGTCATGCCTCTACTTTCGCCCTGGGCCATTAACTGCTGGTAACACTGCAGGGGCAGGGTGTTGGGGCAGGGTACAGCCAAGATGCAGATATCTTATCTCTGATATAGCAATTTAGGGCATGGCGCCCTCCTGGAGTACAAAGGGCATGATGGAGCAGAGAAGAAAGCTCCCAGATGTCAGCTCCTGGTCACTCACCTGCAACAGCACCAGGGGATACTGCAAAACACAAGAGAGAAACAACATCACTGTTACGTAGAGAGCAACAACGTCCACGTGCCCCAGCATCATTAACACCCAGCCACTGGCCCCACCTCAGGAGAGCCTGCCCCTAAACTCAGACCCAAACAGTCCCCATTTCACACCAAGGTCTCTGCTCCCTTTGCCACAGGAATGGAGGGGCTGGGGAGGTGACCCCCAGAGGTGTGTTCCCCATGGAGTCCCAGGCCCTGTTGTGGTCATTGCACTGACAAATGTACCCTAATTGTGAGCTCAACTGTGAAGTCATTCAGGCACTGTGTTAAGATCATGCTTGGTAAACAAGACAGTGAGACCGAAAATCAATGAACCAAAATTGGTATGTTGGAAATTGGACCTAACTGGTGGACAGAATAATAGGGGAGAGGCTATTCTACCCCTTGCTCCCTTTTGGAGAGAAAAATTGGTGACTGGAGTGAGCTTCACCATCATGGCTGCCATCCTCACGGTCTCCTGGGACCCTGGACATTCTTTATTCTAATCCTGAGAGAAGTCCTAACCAGACTGGGACAAAAAGGGAAGCCAGATGACACTGTCACATCTACCAGCATCAGCTAAATCCCAAACACAACTTAGGATGTGAGACTTTGTCACACAACCCCCACCCCCAGTGCCCCGCCCCCTTTGTGTGCTCTTTTCCTTGCCTACCTTATTTCTTCTCTTTCCTACCCCTCTCCTCATGGCACTGAGTCACAGAACACAGGTCAGCTGACTCAGGCTTGCAAGACTCCGGCTCATGGGCTAAAAATAGCAATGTAGACATTCAGCTCAGGCTGTAGCCTCATCCTCTACACAGGGTCTCAAAGCCTGGGCTCTAGCCCAAGCCTGGTGTCTACATTGCAGTTTTATGACCCCACAGGCCAAGCCCTGTGAGCCTGAATCAGCTGACCCGGGCCAGCTGTGGCTGTTTCACGGGTCTTTTATTGCAGCATAGACACACCCTCAGAGTCTGGCTTAACTGGCCAAGACTGTATCTTTTGCAGCACTGCTGTAAGCCTGTGACCAGAAAGAGGCAACTAAAAGCCTGATGTTGATAAAAGTTTGCCAGGTCTTGGGAGTGGCTGACAAACCCATGTGCCAGGCCTGTGTTTTTCTAGCAGTGAGGTTGCAAGTGAAAATCAACCTCGGAGACAGAAGCTGCATTTTCTGTCGTTGCTGGTCTTTTCTCTTCTTAACAACAGCAGCAGCAACAGCTCCAGCCCATTTCAACTAACTTCTCTTTTCCCCCCAAAAGAACAGCTATTACCATCTTTGATGCTACCTAAAAGCCTGTCAGAAGGGGGGTTTCCTTCTAAAAACTCTCTACAGCTAAAGGGAAAGGGAACAAGGGATATTATTTAAATGAAAGCCTTACTTAATACTTTACATTTAAAATGCATTAACTGTCTTTCCTTCTTTTCTGGATCTTTAATGAAAGGTTAGCTGGATTTTTAATGGTGTGTGCCTTGGTAATAAGCAAGGTGTCCGTATGCCAAACTCTGAACCTTGTTTGACACTGTTTACACTAACACCTTCGACTCTCTGGGCCCCTTTATTCCAGTTAAATTAAAACAATAGGAGCTCTCCCAGCCCTGTTCTCTGTTAATAGTGAGCACACGGGGCAGGTTAGGTGTCTCTCACAAGTGTAATTCCTGTGGGTATCACTCTGTTTATCTGCTGAGACTTGGCACATTCAGCACATTGATGGCCCCTACTTCCTGGAAAGCCAGAGAGATACTCACCACTTTATCTATGGCCTTAAAACCTCATCAAGGGTCACAATTCGAAACTTCACTGAAGAAATACAGAAAGCACAGCAAGTTACTCAGTGTGCAACAGACCCCTGGATAGCTCTGTACCTCCCTTCCTATTCTCAGATATCCTCTCCCTGTTCTTATCCTCAGAGCTACTGACCCTTTCCTGAAGACCCCCTGCAGTAACACACTTCTGCCTATGATGGTTTATACGCAGATGAGGCTTGGTAAACTCATTACATGTGTCCTGGCATAATAATAATAATAATTTAATTTATTTAATTATTATTATAAAAGAGCAACTCTTCTTGGCCCCTCCCACCTGTTTTCTGTCTGGTCTATTTAAACTGTAAACTTTTGAGGGCAGGGACTGTCTCTCACTGTGTGTTTCCCCAGCAGCCAATACAATGACATCTGGTGTGGTGTTTCTAGGTGCTGCTCTAATACAGACCATAATAATACTCTGGTAAAAGCTCTAGGGGTTGTCCCATGACCTGAGTAGCCATGGCCTTTCTTTCAGGTCCCACCTGAGAGATAGTACTTCCACCACCATAGTGCCCCTGAGCACCACACTGGGGCACTGGGGACACTGCTGACTCAGAGGGGAGAGCATCTTGTAGTGACACACCCACCCCACTCCCTGCAGCACCTGGTGACTTAGGGATCTGTTTTCCCTCAGGCCCTATCCAGCATAGCTTGTTATATCTGAGGAGATCACCATCCCCTGCTGTGGACAGCCACCGAGTCCCCACCCCCAAGCTCCATGTGCCTCTTGCCGTTTGTTCCTGTCTCTCCAGGTTTATAGAAGGGCTTGTCTGTGTCTATGACAATCCTTGCATTCTGTCCTCTCACCAGCACCTTCTTGCGGCCCTCGTAGTTCACCCTCTCCCCCCTGTGGATCACTGCATGCACAGAGGCCACTTCATCTGCCTGAGAGATGCAAAAGAAACTGGCGCCTCAGTGGCAGGACTGAGATCTGGAGGCCACTTTGTGTGGGGAAGCTACTCTGCCTACCCACCCAGGGTAGGTCCTAGGAGACAGGCCTTTATCTGCCATCTCCTGTGTTCCCAGGAGATGATGGATTAAAACAAATCCCCATTCCTCCTATCTCTCTCATCCTCCCCCTCCATAGGCTTTTTCCTCCTCTTCTCCCTGCCATACCCATTCTTGGGCTCCCCTTCTTCCCCTTTGCCCCTCCTCTGCCCATCCTTCTCCTATTGTCAAGGTCCCCATTTTCCCTCCTCCTCCTTTTCCCCTGTCTCATGCCAGCCTCCATATCTCCTCCTCCCTCCATTTAGCTGTGCTAGTCCCCGGGAGTGTGTGTGTGTGGGGGGGGGGGGGGGGGATTGGAGCCCTCTGGTTTGTGGGAACAAAGAGGGTTGGGAGATGTGAGACTTACTGGTTCGTTAAACTGTTTTTCCCTAGGAACGAAGGCTGGCACCTGCAGAATGGGGGTGGGGTGGGTGAGTTGAGGCAAGAGGAAAAAAGAAAACAAATACATCAGTGAGATTTTATTTCTCACACACCAGGATGGTAAATGGCCCCAGAGCTAAACAACCCCAAAACTGCAGGACATTGGAGATCTGGATCCAAATTCTGTGGCTGGAGCCCATTTCTAGCCAACCTGATCCTAAAGGAAACATTTGGAAGGATAAGGAGCAGGAGGGGGCATGGTGGGAGGTGAGTAGCATCGCACACAGCAGTGGAGTGTAGCATAGAGTGCACTAGGGGCAGAGGACTCATTTCTGACTTGGAGGCAAGAGTGCTCCCTATAGAATCAGGAGCAGCACCTGAGCTCACCTTGAAGCTGATGCACTCAAAGATTCCTGGCTTCTCCACATCCTTCTCCACCAGGGTGTGATTCTGGGTTTGCATCTCCAAGGTGACAGCCACGTGGACAGTCTCAGGGAGGGAGCTGAGGTGGATGCAGACCTTCTCATGGCCAGGATGGTGAATGATGGCTGGGATTACTACCACATAGTAAGTAGGAGGAGAGAGAGGAGATGGGGAAATGGGGGATGGGGAATTCAGTGTCTCAGGTGGGCAGGCCAAGGGAGGACCTCTCTACTTCTCCAGCATGGATCAGAGAGATTTTATAGACCCTGAGTGGAGGAACTTGTGGTACACTTTCCTTCCCATCCCAGCAGGAGGCAGTGTGCCAAGTATGGAATCAGAGCATGGCACAATACACTGGCATAGATCTATCATACCCAGGAGATGGGTGTCTGATTCAGGGCAGGAGCAGTCTAGCCCAGTGTGTGCAGACTTTTCCAGTTGCACCCCCCTTACCATTCACAGAATTTGTCATGCCCCCCCCCCACTTGTAATTTGAAGTAGTCCCTTACTTCTGTGCTGCTGCTGGCGGCAGTGCTGCCTTCAGATATGGGTGAACGGAGAGCAGCTGCTGCCGGCCAGGGCATTCACGTTGTTTGCGGTGTGGGAGGACTATTGTTTTAATCCCACTCCCGTCCCGTCCTCACAATACCCACTCTAATTTTAGCCTGCTCCTGCTATTATGGCACTGGGTCCTGTGGGACCCACGGGATCCCAGTTTCTTCCTCCTCCCACCCCCCAAGAACTTCTTGCCACTCCACCCTCCTCCCCCAGTTTACACATCACTGCTCTAGTCCATTCCTTAGGTCCTCATAAAAAAAAAGTAAGAGGACCAAAAAATGCTACCATGCTTAAGCAGCAGAGTTAAAGAGGGGATTAGAGGCAAAAATGCATCATTTAAAAATTGGAAATCAAATCCTAATGAGAAAAATAGAAAGGAACGGTGGCAAGTCAAGTGTAAAAGTATAATTAGGTGAGCCAAGAAAGAAATTGAAGAACAGCTAGCTAAGAACACAAAATCTAACAGCAAAACAATTTTTCAGTAGATCAGAAGCAGGAAGCCTGGGGGCCACTGGATGATCACAGGTGCTAAAGGAGCACTCAAGGAAGACAAGACCATTGCAGGGAAGCTAAATGAATTTTTTGCATCAGTCTTCACAGCAGAGGATGTGAGGGAGATTGCCACACCTTAGCCATTCTTTTTAGGTGACAAATCTGAGGAACTGTCCCAGATTGAGGTGTTGATAGAGGAGGTTTTGAAACAAATTGATAAATTAAACAGAAATAAGACACCAGGACTAGGTGGTATTCACCCAAGAGTTCTGAAGGAATTCAAATATGAAATTGCAGAACTACTAACTGTGGTATGTAACCTATTCCTTAAATCAGCCTCTGTACCAAATGACTAGAGGATACATTAACACTTATTTTTAAAGAAGGCTCCAGAAGTGATCCTGGCAATTACAGACTGGTAAGCCTAACTTCAGTACCGGGTAAACTGGTTAAAATTACAGTAAAGAAGAAAGTTATCAGACACATAGATGAACATAGGGGCACAAAGCTCTACAGATATAGAGCAGGTTGCACAGAGGAGCCAAGAGGCCAGTGAAGAAGCTTGGCAACATGTGACCTCCAGAAGAGGTAAGTGGAATGTCCGGGTTCCAGTAACACAGACACAGGTAACTAACCGCTTTCATGTTCTCTCCACAGGTATCGTTGCGGAGAGTGGACCAGATGATATGTCTGGGGCGAGAAAGCAGAAGGAGACTCCGCTGGTTGGAAGATGAGATGCTATGTCCTGAGGTTGGGAGTTCCACGACCACCACTCCCAAGAGGAGAAGGCGGGTGGTGGTGGTCGGGGACTCTCTCCTCCGGGGGACTGAGTCATCTATCTGCCGCCCTGACCGGGAAAACCGAGAAGTTTGCTGCTTGCCAGGGGCTAAGATTCGCGATGTGACGGAGAGACTGCCGAGAGTCATCAAGCCCTCGGATCGCTACCCCTTCCTGCTTCTCCACGTGGGCACCAATGATACTGCCAAGAATGACCTTGAGCGGATCACTGCGGACTATGTGGCTCTAGGAAGAAGGATAAAGGAGTTGGAGGCGCAAGTGGTGTTCTCGTCCATCCTCCCCGTGGAAGGAAAAGGCCTAGGTAGGGAGCGTCGAATCGTGGAAGTCAACGAATGGCTACGCAGGTGGTGTCAGAGAGAAGGCTTTGGATTCTTCGACCATGGGATGGTGTTCCAAGAAGGAGGAGTGCTAGGCAGAGACGGGCTCCACTTAACGAAGAGAGGGAAGAGCATCTTCGCGAGCAGGCTGGCTAACCTAGTGAGGAGGGCTTTAAACTAGGTTCACCGGGGGAAGGAGACCAAAGCCCTGAGGTAAGTGGGAAAGCGGGATACCGGGAGGAAGCACAGGCAGGAATGTCTGTGAGGGGAGGGCTCCTGCCTCCTACTGGGAATGAGGGGCGATCAACAGGTTATCTCAAGTGTTTATATACAAATGCACAAAGCCTTGGAAACAAGCAGGGAGAACTGGAGGTCCTGGTGATGTCAAGGAACTATGACGTGATCGGAATAACAGAGACTTGGTGGGATAACTCACATGACTGGAGTACTGTCATGGATGGTTATAAACTGTTCAGGAAGGACAGGCAGGGCAGAAAAGGTGGGGGAGTAGCACTGTATGTAAGGGAGCAGTATGACTGCTCAGAGCTCCGGTACGAAACTGCAGAAAAACCTGAGTGTCTCTGGATTAAGTTTAGAAGTGTGTGCAACAAGAGTGATGTAGTGGTGGGAGTCTGCTATAGACCACCGGACCAGGGGGATGAGGTAGATGAGGCTTTCTTCCGGCAGCTCACGGAAGCTACTAGATCGCATGCCCTGATTCTCATGGGTGACTTTAATTTTCCTGATATCTGCTGGGAGAGCAATACAGCGGTGCATAGACAATCCAGGAAGTTTTTGGAAAGCGTAGGGGACAATTTCCTGGCGCAAGTGCTAGAGGAGCCAACTAGGGGGGGTGCTTTTCTTGACCTGCTGCTCACAAACCGGGTAGAATTAGTGGGGGAAGCAAAAGTGGATGGGAATCTGGGAGGCAGTGACCATGAGTTGGTTGAGTTCAGGATCCTGACGCAGGGAAGAAAGGTAAGCAGCACGATACGGACCCTGGACTTCAGGAAAGCAGACTTCGACTCCCTCAGGGAACGGATGGCCAGGATCCCCTGGGGGACTAACTTGAAGGGGAAAGGAGTCCAGGAGAGCTGGCTGTATTTCAAGGAATCCCTGTTGAGGTTACAGGGACAAACCATCCCGATGAGTCGAAAGAATAGTAAATATGGCAGGCGACCAGCTTGGCTTAATGGTGAAATCTTAGCGGATCTTAAACATAAAAAAGAAGCTTACAAGAAGTGGAAGGTTGGACATATGACCAGGGAAGAGTATAAAAATATTGCTCGGGCATGCAGGAGTGAAATCAGGAGGGCCAAATCGCACCTGGAGCTGCAGCTAGCCAGAGATGTCAAGAGTAACAAGAAGGGTTCCTTCAGGTATGTTGGCAACAAGAAGAAAGCCAAGGAATGTGTGGGCCCCTTACTGAATGAGGGAGGCAAACTAGTGACAGAGGATGTGGAAAAAGCTAATGTACTCAATGCTTTTTTTGCCTCTGTTTTCACTAACAATGTCAGCTCCCAGACTGCTACGCTGGGCATCACAAAATGGGGAAGAGATGGCCAGCCCTCTGTGGAGATAGAGGTGGTTAGGGACTATTTAGAAAAGCTAGACGTGCACAAGTCCATGGGGCCGGACGAGTTGCATCCGAGAGTACTGAAGGAATTGGCGGCTGTGATTGCAGAGCCATTGGCCATTATCTTTGAAAACTCGTGGCGAACCGGGGAAGTCCCGGATGACTGGAAAAAGGCTAATGTAGTGCCAATCTTTAAAAAAGGGAAGAAGGAGGATCCTGGGAACTACAGGCCAGTCAGCCTCACTTCAGTCCCTGGAAAAATCATGGAGCAGGTCCTCAAAGAATCAATCCTGAAGCACTTGCATGAGAGGAAAGTGATCAGGAACAGCCAGCATGGATTCACCAAGGGAAGGTCATGCCTGACTAATCTAATCGCCTTTTATGATGAGATTACTGGTTCTGTGGATGAAGGGAAAGCAGTGGATGTATTGTTTCTTGACTTTAGCAAAGCTTTTGACACGGTCTCCCACAGTATTCTTGTCAGCAAGTTAAGGAAGTATGGGCTGGATGAATGCACTACAAGGTGGGTAGGAAGCTGGCTAGATTGTCGGGCTCAACGGGTAGTGATCAATGGCTCCATATCTAGTTGGCAGCCGGTATCAAGTGGAGTACCCCAAGGGTCGGTCCTGGGGCCGGTTTTGTTCAATATCTTCATAAATGATCTGGAGGATGGTGTGGATTGCACCCTCAGCAAGTTTGCAGATGACACTAAACTGGGAGGAGAGGTAGATATGCTGGAGGGGAGGGATAGGATACAGAAAGACCTAGACAAATTGGAGGATTGGGCCAAAAGAAATCTGATGAGGTTCAATAAGGATAAGTGCAGGGTCCTGCACTTAGGACAGAAGAACCCAATGCACAGCTACAGACTAGGGACCGAATGGCTAGGCAGCAGTTCTGCGGAAAAGGACCTAGGGGTGACAGTGGACGAGAAGCTGGATATGAGTCAGCAGTGTGCCCTTGTTGCCAAGAAGGCCAATGGCATTTTGGGATGTATAAGTAGGGGCATAGCGAGCAGATCGAGGGACGTGATCGTTCCCCTCTATTCGACATTGGTGAGGCCTCATCTGGAGTACTGTGTCCAGTTTTGGGCCCCACACTTCAAGAAGGATGTGGATAAATTGGAGAGAGTCCAGCGAAGGGCAACAAAAATGATTAGGGGACTGGAACACATGAGTTATGAGGAGAGGCTGAGGGAGCTGGGATTGTTTAGCCTGCAGAAGAGAAGAATGAGGGGGGATCTGATAGCTGCTTTCAACTACCTGAAAGGGGGTTCCAAAGAGGATGGCTCTAGACTGTTCTCAATGGTAGCAGATGACAGAACGAGGAGTAATGGTCTCAAGTTGCAGTGGGGGAGGTTTAGATTGGATATTAGGAAAAACTTTTTCACTAAGAGGGTGGTGAAACACTGGAATGCGTTACCTAGGGAGGTGGTAGAATCTCCTTCCTTAGAGGTTTTTAAGGTCAGGCTTGACAAAGCCCTGGCTGGGATGATTTAACTGGGAATTGGTCCTGCTTTGAGCAGGGGGTTGGACTAGATGACCTTCTGGGGTCCCTTCCAACCCTGATATTCTATGATTCTATGATTCTAACACAATATGTTGGGGAAGAGTCAATACGGCTTTTGTAAAGGGAAAAAATGCCTCATCAATCTATTAGAATGCTTTGAGGGACAACAAGCATGTGGACAAGGGTGATCCAGTCAATATAGTGTATTTGGACTTTCAGAAAGATTTTGACAAGGTCCCAAACCAAAGGTTCTTAAGCAAAGTAAGCTGTCATGGGATAAGAGGGAAGGTCATTTCATGGATCAGTAGCTGGTTAAAAGATAGGAATCAAAGGGTAGGAATAATTGCTCAGTTTTCAGAAGGGAGAGGGGAATGGAGCTGGGTCCCCCAAGGGTCTGTACTGGGGCCAGTGCTGTTCAACATATTCATAAATGATCTGGAAAAGGGGTGAACTGTGAGGTGGCAAAATTTTCAGATGATATAAAATTACTCAAGATAGTTAAGTTCAAAGCTGACTGTAAGCTGGGTGATGAGGTGACAAAATGGCAAATTAAATTAAATATTGATAAGTGCAAAGTAGTGCACATTGGAAAATAATCCCAACTATATATACAAAATAATGGGGTCTAAATTAGCTATTAACACTCAAGAAAGAGATTGGCATCATTGTGGATAGTTCCCTGAAAACATCCACTCAGTGTGCAGCAGCATTCAAAAAAAGCTAACAGTGTTAGGAACCATTAGGAAAGGGATAAATAATAAAACAGAAAATATCATAATGCCACTATATAAATCCCTGGTACACCCACATCTTGAATACGGCATGTAGATCTGGTTGCCCCATCTCAAAAAAGATAAACTAGAATTGGAAAGGTGCAAAGAAGGACAATGAAAATGATTAAGGGAATGGAACTGGTTCCATGTGAGGAAAGATTAATAAGACTGGGACTTTTCAGCTTAGAAAAGAGACAGCTAAGGGGGGATATGATAGAGGTCTATAAAATCATGAATGGTGTGAAAAGAGGGAACAAGGCCAACACCAAAGATCTCATTTTCAGGGCCATGACCAGGGTAGGGCAAGTGGGGCAGCCACCCAGGGTACAAGGCTGCGGGGGTGGAAAAATGACCAAAAAAACCCCCCAAAACCCCCAAAAGGTGGTGCAAATATGCTTGCTTGCCCTGGATGCTAAAATGCCTAGTTACAGCTGTGCTCATTTTCATAGGTGCTAAGCATCCACAACTCCTATTAAAGTCACTGGGAGCTGCAGATGCTTGGCACCTCGGAAAATAAGGCCCCCAGTAGCTCAGCACCTGGAATCTAGCCAATTCAGCCACTTCCCCTCCTCTCCCCACAATGACTTTTTTGTCTACTGAGCCCCAGCAAACAAAAGTGGAAAACCTTACGGATTCAGAGTTTCTGGAGCTGCAATTGGGAGCAGAGCCAGGGCCCAGAGGAGCGATACTCCCTGCATTGCTTGGGCTGGGACGCACAGCTGGTGAGATCCACACTTAAATTTAGAGCAGCTGGTTATCGACTCCAGGGGTTGAGTTCTAAATATCACCACACAGACTCCTAAGTCCAAAGGGTGCTTGACCCATAGGGTATAGGGATCTCATCTCCCCTGGGCTAATTACATTGACAATATTTACCCACCTCCACTAGGAACTTGGCAAAGGCCACATATGACCAGACCTCCTCCTACCCCATTCTGGAATGTGTCTGTGACCAAGTGTGTAAAAAGTCTTTGATAATGACTTATGGATCTCATCCCTGAGCTGGTGAGCTGTAATACAGAGTGAGTAGGTATAATGGGAGTAAGAATCTTCACATGTGTCTGGCACGGCACGTGACTATAGCATGCAGTGAAAGTTAAGGTTGTACACCAGTCCCTATCCCCTGTTCTCAGCTCTTCTACAGGGGGAAGTGCAACCACTGTCCGTTCACCTCCACAACAATCCACCTCATCCCCACCTCAGGGAGATAGCACCTTTAGATCCGCTGCAGGCTGTCATCCATCTCGCCACTCCCCTCTGTCACAGATCTGATCAGGCTGCCTCTGTTGGCAGCCCACCAGGTTGCTGTGAGGAGACAGTGGCTGCATCCCTGGGTGTTTTAATCCCCCAGAGGCTGAACAGAAGCCCAAGCACTATTGCAGTTTTGGGTCCCTAGGCACATTCTCAGTAAGGGATTCCCCCTCCTGCAGTGTATTCCGGGAGGTTTTTTATCTCTTTCCTCTGAAGCATCTGGCCATGGCTGGTGATGGGACACTGGGCAGGGTGGGCCAGTGACTCTGAGGTGGCACCGAGCATTCTCTCTCTCAGGTACTGGGCTGGCTGGGTCTTGCTCACATGCTCAGGGTCTAACCACTGACCATGTGTGGAGTTGGGAAGGAATTTCCCCCCAGATTAGTGGGGACCTTGCATGGGAGGAAGTTTGCCTTCCTCTGCAGGGCGTGAGAGTGCTGGTCAATTGCTGGGATTATTTGGGTATATCTCACTTAGTCATTTCCCTGCCACAGCCTCAGTCCCTCCTATTCTCTGCCTGTAGCACATAATAGTCTAGTCTCCTGTGGGTCTCATTTATTTGGGTCTCATTTCAGTTTTGGGGCTTAGTGTGCGGGTGCTGGGTGGTGTCAGTGGCCTGCGTGGTGCAGGAGGTCAGACTCAGTGATCTAATGGTCCCTTCTGGCCTTAAACTCTGTGACTCAGTAGCCCTCTGTCTAGCACCCCATCCTGAGAGCTAGAAACACGTGGACCAGCTGCCATCCCTGAGCTCAGTGTTGCCTCCTCAGATGCCCCACAGCTTAAACGCATCCTCATTCAGAATCTTGCCCAAAGGTGTGAGCCTTCTGCGTTACCTCTTCAGGGGGCATTGCACAGGTGTGGCACATAGCGCATGGACACTCTACATCGGGTTCTAACACCGTTGCTCTTCACTTCTGCAATAAAGCATGAGAGTAGAGCTCACTTAGAAAACAACACACACACTGAAGACAGTGTCCCTCGCTAGCTCACCCTTCCCTGGGGAGTCCTTGGGGAACTCCCTGTATTCAGGTAGGCGGGGTACCCCCGGCCTCATCTGGTTCCTGTACCTGCTTCCCTCAACTTAAACTGGTGGAAAATGGCCAAATTGTCACTACCCTGTGACGTTGCACCCCATAAGGCTTTATGGAAATATGCTTATGAATGTATATATAACATACCTGGGATATGTTTTATGCTACATATACCATGTAACATATCTTTGTAAAGGTTGTAATCTACTGGATCTATTCATCCTATTTGTATGCATGTATCATTTTTGTATTCGAAGTTATGAATATTGGCTGAGTACTGGTTTGATTTTAAGTAGCCTTGGGCAGCTTCTTTAGAAAGGAATTTGCAAGTTAAGTGCCCAATCAAGAAGCACATAATGGACAATGGATCTTGGAAGGCTCCAATCCACATAAGAAGTCTGCTTGAGGACGTTCAAGGTAGCATGTGAACCATGGCTGCTACCTGTAAGTTCTGAGTCATGCATGGACATGTGACTCGCCCATGTGACTCCAAAACTCTATATTGTAGCTGGGATTATACACAGGGGGAGGGAGGGGTGTCCACCCACAAGAGAAAGTCTATTTAAACCCCTGAGAGACCCCTCAATTTTGTCTTCAGCTGGCTCAAGAGATAGCCTCTCCACCGCCAAAGGATACCTGAAGGAAACTGGAACAAAGGACAGTAACCACGGGGGTGTGACTGATTGCTGGACCCGGACAAGAGGGAGACTAGTCTGTAAAAGGAAGCTTACTGGAACACCTCTGAAGGTGAGGTTTTATCTGTATTCAGTTTTCTTACTGTATTAGGCATAGACTTGTGTGTTTTATTTTGTTTTGCTTGGTAATTCACTTTGTTCTCTCTATCACTTGAAACCACTTAAATCCTACTTTTTGTATTTAATAAAATCATTTTTACTTATTAATTAACCCAGAGTATGTATTAATACCGGGGGGGTGGGGGCAACAGCTGTGCATATCTCTCTATCAATGTTATAGAGGGCAAACATTTTATAAGTTTACCCTGTATAAGCTTTATACAGGGTAAAATGGATTTATTTGGGGTTTGGACCCCATTGGGAGTTGGGCATCTGAGTCTTGGAGACAGGAACACTTCTTACGCTGCTTTCAGTAAAGCCTGCAGTTTGTGGGATGTGGTTCAGACCTGGGTCTGTGTTTGTAGCCGGCAAGCATGTCTGGCACAACCAGGCAGGGCTCTGGAGTCCCAAATTGGCAGGGAAAGCCAGAGCAGAAGTAGTCTTGGCACATCAGTTGGCAGTTTCCAAGAGGGTTTCTGTGATCCAACCTGTCACATCCCCCCCATGCACAAGGCTGCTCCAATCCTTTATAACCTTCCAGTCTCCTCTGTCAGACCACTTCTTGATCAGCCTCGACAAGTCTCCTACCAGTAGCTTTGTTACTAGGTGACCTCTCCCCGTGAAGCGAGTGAGTCTCTTATCTAGCCTGTTTGTATTTCAATGGACTTAATGACCCTCTTTTCTCAGCCCTATGCCACTGCCCTGTTGGGACATTAGTCCAAAATGGAGGTGAAGAGGCAACAGAGTGGGTAAAGAACCGCACATCCAAAATGGAGTTCTGCCGTCTGTCACAGATACCAGGGTCTAGGTGGGCTCTCCCCTGACACCTAGTGATAAGCTGAGGGGAAAGACTTCAAGAGCAGACTGTATTTGCATAGACACACTTACTCTGCCTAGATGTGCAGCAGAGGAAGCTGCTTTGCCAAAGTGATCAATTTTGGCTGGTTATGGGTTACAAATCACTGAAGCATTTGAATGCAAGGGTAATGAAATGTTGTTATCCTTATTGTATGAGTAAAGGACAGTGGAACTACACTTAGCATATATGGATGGAAGGGGGTCACCTTACACTGACCCTTACTTGGTAAGGAGGGGGGTAGGGGTGCCAAAGCCCAGTGAGGCTGGCCGTGGTGTTGCTGAATGAGTTTTGGGGGTACTATTTGACACACACCTCTCTTTAGTGTTTAAAGACAGCTGATCAGACTCACTTGTGAGTCCTTGTTGCTGTTTAGTGATTACTAGAGCTGATAGTCCTGGTGAGCAAGTCTAGCAGGGTTAAGCCTCAGGCCAGGTCTGGAGACACTGTTGCAGTGAAAGGCACTGCAGAGCCTGTACGAGTGGTGAGGTTTCCTGTTATCTGCTGAGCTCACGAGCAGTGGGGTTAAGTGGTAGAACCTCAGGCTGGGTGCTGCAGAAGTAGAAGCAAGCAGTAGTGATAATAATGGCAGAGAGACTGCGCCAGTGGCCACCGAGAAAATAGCAGTAGTTGCGAGCCATTTGCAGACGGCATTACTTGATCCCTGCCCCCTCAGGGGTGGGAGGTGAATCCAGGGGAACACATCTCTGAACTCTGGGTCTTCGTTGACCAAGGACAGACAACTGGGAGTGGGGCATAGTGCAGGGAGTGGCATGTTAAAGGAACCTTTGTTCCTTGGACTTTCACACCACAAGGTGAGAAACTGAGGCAAAGGACACTGCCCAGTGTACGGTGGGATGGATGTTGCTTATGGTCACATGCTTTTGAATGATTGTTGTGGTGTTTTCCCAGATTAATGCTGGCTCCCCTTTTCCCTTTTAATCAAAGTTTTCTTTCGTTACACAGACTCAGTGCTTGTGAGAGGGGAAGTATTGCCTCTTAGAGGTGCCCGGGAATGCTGTTTAGTTTCCCCAGGGTACTGGGTGAGGCTCGAGCCGGTTCTGGTTTGTGTTGGAAAGAGGAACCCAGCCCTTGTTGCTGCGGACTGCATCTGGCAGAATGGTTCCAAAAAGAATAATTCATATGTCATACAGATTCCCCAAATCATCACACCAATTCATCACCACTCGTCCACCTAGACTAGTTTCACTGCTGCCTCCCTCTGCCCATCCACAAGAGCCACTCCCATGGTGTGGCCTGCCTATCCTTCCATATCAGTCAAACTTTCAACTGCACTGCAGGGCCTTTCCACCAACCCCACTCTAAGAGACTGAGGGACTTAGTTCTCTGCCTTCTATTTACTCCTGGTTAAATCAGTGTCTAAGCTTTACTCTGACATAGTGTGTGTGTGCGTGTAGTAACCACTCACTATACCCATGGCCTGATATAGCAGACCCACACTGATGTTTAAACCAGCTCAGAAGGGCAGATCAATATATGGGCTCAAAGCACTGTACGTCCGTGACCCTGAGGCATATCAGTGTCCTGGCATCATTTTATGCAGACTCGGATGATTCTAGACTTCATGCTTCCCTCAATGAGTGGCTGAACTAGTGGGATAGGGTGGACAGTCATCAGCCCTTGATCTGCTGCAGAAACCTTCCCCCTGGCTCCCTTTCTCTGGTTAGTCACTCTGCTATCAGGGTGTGACGTTAGGAGTGTAATATATCACATTGAAAGGTGACAGGGCCAGAAAGAGTTAATTAACTCACCCACCCATGGCCGAACTTCTGAGACTGGTTAGGAAGAGATGTAAATGAATAGAGCTTTGAAATGCAGCCTGTATAATTAGAGATAGAAGAGTAGCTGTTTGCTCAGGTCTTGTGATGTAAGCAAACAAGTCTTGTCTATGGCTATAGCTTTGATTCAAAGATCAAAAAAGGAATATTAACATTTAAGAAGACACTTGAGTGAAATAGTATTATTGTCTATGTCTCTTTGAAGGTTGTGATAACCTGTATCAGAACTGTTTAATGGATAAATTATCCTGTGCTAATTGCCATGATGTTTGGGAGAAGGAAAGTTAAGCCTATTGTTTTCTCAAGCCAAAAGGCTGCTGGAAATGTATAAAAACCTTGGGATACTATCCTTCTTCATCTCAGATCTGCTTTGGGTTTCAAGAAGGGGAAACCTTAAGCCATAAGGATTGAGATCCCCAGTCACTGACTGGAGTCACCTGAATATGGACATTGGACTATAACCTATGGACTATTTCTAAAAGGACTTCTGGCAAATACAGGCTCCTCTCTGCTATGTACCTGAACCTCAAGAATTGAATTCAAGTCTGTCTGGATACTGATCTTTTAACCAGCACACTCTCTCTTTTCTAATAAATTTTAGTTTAGTTAATAAGGATTGACTATAAGCATGTATTTGGGGTAAGATCTAAGTTATTATTTGACCTGGGTCTGGGGCTTGGTCCTTTGGGGTCAGGAGAACCTTTTCTTTTATATGATGAAATAAGATTTTCAGAATTTATCATCATACGTTTGACATGTGTGTCTGGATGGAGGCCTGAGGCTGGGTACTTTAAGGGAAGTGCATTATTTGGACTTCTGAGTAACCAGTGAGATAATACAGAAGTTGTTTTGTGCTGGCTTGGTAGATCTAAGTATTGGAATATCTACCAGCGTTTGGGATTTGTCTGCCCCATTTTGTTTACAGTTCACCCTAATTGAGTGACCTCAGCTGGCTCCCACAGGCAGCACCATCACACTGGGGGAAAGAGAAAGGAAGTATAATAAGAAGGTAAACTCCCTTCTTCCTTCTGGTCAGGACTGAGGGGTGTCAGCAGAGCTGTGTAGGGAGCCAGGACTGGAATAGCTGGGGGGCTGAAGGGCAGGATTGGGGGTTTCATTAAGACATAAAAACTTTACCCCTTTATTTCCATTTGTCTGAGCTTTCACTTGTGTTAATTTTCTTTAGAAAGAAAAATAGTACTGAACCAATTCAGCTCTGGATGAATTTTCCCCACTGTTCTTTTAATAAATACACCCTTTAATAACACTAGTGGAGCTCCTCTGTGTCTCCAGCTGCCTTTAATGGTGCAAGGAAGTAAAGAACAGAGCAGACATCTTCCCACAGAAGCATTAGCAAACCCAGCAAAAGCCTTGAAGTGAGTGAGCCTAGGATGTGGGTTTGTAAATATTGTCCTAGCAGTGTTCACCTGGCCACTTCCCAGTGGCAGTCATATGCCACCTGATTTCTACCCTTTGGATTAAAAGCAAAGAGCCAGATACAGATACCATAACAGGGAGGGACATGGGTGGTGCTTCAGTATAGACTGAGAGCAGGGGAAGAAGTAGAAGAGCCAGAGAAGGAGAGGTGTAGAGCAGGAACACATCCCTGTAGTCTGATTCCTCCAGAACTCAGATATGAAAAGCACAGCTCTCCTGTGGAGCTGTGTCCTCCTCCTGCCTCTCACTGCTGGAACCTCTGCAATGACGTAAGAGCCCTGGTTGTTTCATGTCTATATGCTAATTAGTGGGGAATGCGTCCGAGCGGGGGGATTCTATAGTGGCAAATGCTTGTTATGGGATTCGTGGGACCAAAGGGGTATTTCCATAGGGTGTTTGATCTACTCTGTTTCATTCAGTCCTGGGCCTCCGTTTGCTGCATTGCTCTGGCTCACTGGAGTTTCTTTGGCTTCCTGTGTCCTGGGAAACCTCGCATAGACAGCAATTCTGCAGGAAGATCCAAGTCAGCGCCTGTCCTGTCAGGTGTCTGTTTCACTCAGACCTGCCAACATTCCACACACTTTACTGTGGTCCAGGAAACATTTTATTCTGGGTTGTGCTATTCTCCCGAGCCACAAGTCACCATTTAAATCTCCAACCGGGACACTTAGATGTCGCAGCTCAGCAAGTCTCTTAGCCAACTTCAATGGGAACACAAAGCTTAATTCTGCCTGCTTTTCATGATCCTGCTATAATTGATTGGGTTTGTGTAGCTGAGGTCACCCTCTGGAGAGCTCTGAGAGGGAGACTTTTGTGTAAATCTGAACAGAAACACCGCTCTGCTTGCATTACAGAAGAAAAAAAACACATTGGGTCTCAGCCAGTGCAGGATCATTTCCTACTGTGCGTCATCTGGTATATTGGCCAGTTTAGTATTAAATGTTCCAAGCACTGCTATCCCTTCCCCTGGGAGACTATCCCACAACCTGCTGTACCTCACTGTTCGATAAGATTCTGCTGTCATTCAGTCTAAAATCTCCTTTAATACAGTCTTGCATGCTTCTAATACTCTTAGCTTTGACAAGTTGCCAGCTGTCCTTTATGAGTGCTAATGCTCGCTTCATCAAAGCAGGATTCAGATTGACTGGTGAAACACGCTTACTAAGAACATAAGAACGGCCATACTGGGTCAGACCAAAGGTCCATCTAGCCCCGTATCCTCTCTTCCAACAGTGGCCAATACCAGGTGCCCCAGAGGGAATGAACAGAACAGGTAATCATCCAGTGATCCATCCCCTGTCACCCATTCCCATCTTCTGGCAAACAGAGGCTAGGGACACCGTCCCTGCCCATCCTAATAGACATTGATGGGCCTATCCTCCATGAATGTATCTAGTTCTTTTTTGAACCCTGTTATAGTCTTGGCCTTCACAACATCCTCTGGCAAAGAGTTCCACAGACTATATGTTGTGTGAAGAAATACTTCCTTTTGTTTAAAACCTGCTGCCTATTAATTTCATTGGGTGACCCCGAGTTCATGTGTTATGAGAAGGAGTAAATAACACTTCCTTATTTACTTTCTCCACACCAGTCATGATTTTACAGACTGCAATCATATCCCCCCTTAGTCGTCTCTTTTCCAAGCTGAAGTCCCAGTCTTATTAATCTCTCCTCATATGGAAGCTGCTCCATATCCCTAATCATTTTTGTTTCCCTTTTCTGAACCTTTTCCAATTCCAATATATCTTTTTTGAGATGGGACAACCACATCTGCATGCAGTATTCAAGATGTGGGTGTACCATGGATTTATAATTCTCTTGGGGAAAATGCCATGCAATCTTTGAATGACCTAGGTAGCCAAGAGTAGGACTTTGGTTTTACATCTCATGCTAAGGACTGATTCAGTAATGATTGGGGGTGGGGGAGGGGGAGATTCCAATAAACAGAGGTCACAAAGGGATTATGTGATCCAGTAAATCAATGCAATAGCTCCTGTTTGCACATCTGCTTCCCACAGCCCAGAGAGAAGAGGACCATGAATGCCACCACTGTAGCAGAACAAAAAAAAAAAACAACCCATCACAAACAGAGAAAGCCATTCTCAGTTCATCTCTGTAGATACTGGTAATAACTGGATGCCAGTTCCTGAGGCTGATGCCACACAGGATACCAGCTCACTCCTGCTTGGGTATTAAGCCACAATGTAAAAGCTGCCATATTCAAACTGACCAATGGTCCAGCTTCTCATATACCTGGCCTTCTCTAGTACAAGCTGGGGCCAGTATCTCTCCTACTGCCCCAAATCTATCTATTGGCCCATCTAGTCTGATAGAGGTAACTGGGAGGCATTAAGGCTAAGAGAAGCGTCATCAAATCTGATTCTTTTTGTGAAATGTGGCCCAGTTTTAGGTACGACAGATCTAACAATGGCATTCAATACTGGTTGAATTAAACCTATGAATGGTTTATGCAGGATTGTGTCCTACGCCATGGGGAGGGTTACCACAGCTCCTCCAAGAACTAAAAACGGTGGGAGGTGATTAAGGCAAATCACTGCGAGAGAGTTGCCGCTCCCTAAAGTGGTTTGCATAGACTGGTTCAGGCTGCGTTTTCCAGAGACTAGAGACAAAGAAGGGCCTTTTGGTATAAGAGAATGAGCTTGAAATGAGCTTGGACCTTCTTAGCTTGGACCTTCTTTCCAGTCCAGCAAACAGGGCCTTCTGTCCACGGGGAAGGGTTGGAAAGACTGTTGCCTATTAGTGCCCCATAAGGCTGATGAGTGACCTCTGGTGAGCTGTTAGCATGTCTATAGGAACTTTGATTGTTTCTGAGTTTTCTCAGTGTGACAGGAGGCCAGACACCAAACCAAACAAGCCAGTGATGAAAGGCAAGCATGGTCCAGAGGATAAGGCACTGGACTGGGACTCTGCAGACCTGTGTTGTATTCCAAGCTTTGCCACCGACCTGCTGTGTGACCTTGGACAAGTCTCTTCCCCTCGGTCAGTTTCTGTTTGCCCTCCCACCCTGTGCCTGTCTTGTCTGTTCAGATGGTAAGCTTTTTGGGGTAGGGATTGTCTCTTACTATAAGTTTGTGCAGGGCCTAGCACAATGCCCCCCACTGACTGGGGCCTTCTAGGCACTACTACTATAGTACAAATAAATAAAATAATAATTAAGAGCAGGGGTTTAGGTTTATTAGGAGCTAGGGGAAACTTCTGGGAAAGGGGGAGCCTATACAGGAAGGATGGGCTCCACTAAACGAAAATGGAACCAGATTGCTGGCATTTAAAAGTAAAAAGGTTGTTGAGCAGTTTTTAAACTAAGGGCTGGGGGGAAAGCCGACAGGTGCGGAGGAGCACGTGGTTCGGACAGAGACATCCCTTAGGGGAGGATCTATTAATGGAGATTCTCTATGTCCTAGTAAGGAGGAGAGGATGGAAGGTGATAAAATACGGGTAGGATCTGATGAGAAACAGTCAAATGAAAAAAAGACCCATTCAATTACATCGTGTAATGGCAGACAGCTACAAAGTGACAAGTTTTTAAAGTGCTTATATACAAATGCTAGAAGTCTAAATAATAAGATAGGTGAACTAGAGTGCCTCATATTAAATGAGGAGATTGATATAATAGGCATCACAGAAACTTGTTGGAATACTCAATGGGACACAGTAATACCAAGGTACAAAATATATCAGAAGGACAGAACAGGTCATGCTGGTAGGGGAGTCGCACTATATATGAAAGAAAACATAGAATCAAATGAAAAATCTTAAATGAACCAAACAGTACCATAGAAGCTCTATGGATAGTAATTCCATGCTCTAATAAGAAGAATATAACAGTAGGGATATATTACCGATCACCTGACCAGGATGGTGATAGTGACTGTGAAATGCTCAGGGAGATTAGAGAGGCTATAAAAATAAAAAACTCAATAATAATGGGGGATTTCAACTAGAAACCGTAGAACAGGATGCAGAGATAAAGTTTCTTGGCACCTTAAATGACTGCTTCTTGGAGCAGCTAGTCCTGGAATCCACAATAGGAGAGGCAATTCTTCATTTAGTCCTAATTGGAGCACCAGATCTGGTCCAAGAAGTGATTATAGCTGGACCGCTTGGTAATAGTGACCATAATATAATTAAATTTAACATCCCTGTGGCGGGGAAAACACCACAGTGGCCCAACACCTTAGCATTTAATTTCAGAAAGGGGGACTACACAAAAATGAAGTTAGTTAATCAGAAATTAAAAGGTACAGTGCCAAAAGTGAAATCCCTGCAAGCTGCATGGAAACTTTTTAAAGACACCATAATATAGGCTCAACTTAAATGTATACCCCAAATTAAAAAATAACATAGTAAGAGAACAAAAAAGTGCCACCGTGGCTAAACAAAGTAAAAGAAGCAGTGAGAGGCAAAAAGGCATCCTTTAAAAAGTGGAAATTAAATCCTAGTAAGGAAAATAGAACGGAGCATAAACTCTGGCAAATGAAGTATAAAAATATAATTAGGAAGGCCAAAAAAGAATTTGAAGAACAACAAAGACTCAAAAAGTAATAATTCTTTTAAGTACATCAGAAGCAGGAAGCCTGCTAAACAACCAGTGGGGCCACTAGATGATTGAGATGCTAAAGGAGAACTCAAGGACGATAAGGCCATTGCAGAGAAACTAAACTAATTCTTTTCATCGGTCTTCACGGCTGAGGATGTGAGGGAGATTCCCAAACCTGAGCCACTCTTTTTAGGTGACAAATCTAAGGAACTTTCCCAGATTGAGCTCTCATTAGAGGAGGTTTTGGAACAAATTAATAAACTAAACAGTAATAAGTCACCGGGACCAGAGAGTATTCACCCAAGAGATTCTGAAGGAACTCAAATGTGAAATTACAGAGCTACTAACTGTAGTTTGTAACCTATCATTTAAATCAGCTTCTGTACCAAATGACTGGAAGATAGCTAATGTGACACCAATTTTTAAAAAGGGCTCCCGAAGTGATCCCAGCGCTTACAGGCTGGAGAGCCTGCCTTCAGTACTGGGCAAACTGGTTGAAACATATAGTAAAGACAGGGCCGGCTCCAGGCACCAGCGAAGGAAGCAGGTGCCTGGGGCGGCCAATAGTAAGGGGCGGCACTCCGTCCGTCATCGGGGTGGCACGTCCGGTTCTTCGGCGGCAATTCGGCGACAAGCCCTGCAGTCCCTCTCTTCCTCTTCGGCGGCAGCTCAACCAGGATTGGTTTTTTGTTTTTTTTTCCCTTCGCCGCATGGGGCAGCAAAAAAGTTGGAGCCGGCCCTGAGTAAAGAACAAAATTGTCAGACACATAGATGAACATAATTTGTTGGGGAAGAGTCAACATGGTTTTTGTAAAGGGAAATCATGCATCGCCAGTCTCCTCGAATTCTTTGAGGGGGTCAACAAGCATGTAGACAAGGGGGATCCAAGGGAAATAGTGTACTTAGATTTTCAGAAAGCCTTTGACAGTGTCCCTCACGAAAGGCTCTTAAAGTAAGCTGTCATGGGATAAGAGGGAAGGTGCTCTCATGGATCGGTAACTAGTCAAAAGGTAGAAAACAAAGAGTTGGAATAAATGGTCAGTTTTCAGAATGAAGAGAGGTAAATAGTGGTTTCCTCCATGGGCCTGCACTGGGGACGAGTCCTATTCAACATATTCATAATTGATCTGGAAAAAGGGGTAAACAGCGTGGTGGCAAAATTTGCAAATGATATGAAACTACTCAAGATAGTTTTCAGAGTAACAGCCGTGTTAGTCTGTATTCGCAAAAAGAAAAGGAGGACTTGTGGCACCTTAGAGACTAACCAATTTATTTGAGCATAAGCTTTCGTGAGCTACAGCTCACTTCATCGGATGCATACTGTGGAAACTGCAGAAGACATTATATACACAGAGACCATGAAACAATACCTCCTCCCATCCCACTCTCCTGCTGGTAATAGATTATCTAAAGTGATCACTCTCTTTACAACGTGTATGATAATCAAGGTGGGCCATTTCCAGCACAAATCCAGGTTTTCTCACTCCCCACCCCCCCTCCAAAAACCCCACACACAAACTCACTCTCCTGCTGGTAATAGCTCATCCAAAGTGACCACTCTCCCTACAAAAAGAAAAGGAGTACTTGTGGCACCTTAGAGACTAACCAATTTATTTGAGCATGAGCTTTCGTGAGCTACAGCTGAGCTCACGAAAGCTCATGCTCAAATAAATTGGTTAGTCTCTAAGGTGCCACAAGTACTCCTTTTCTTTTTGCGAATACAGACTAACACGGCTGTTACTCTGAAATCTCCCTACAATGTGCATGATAATCAAGGTGGGCCATTTCCAGCACAAATCCAGGTTCTCTCACCCCTCCCCCCCCCACACACAAACTCACTCTCCTGCTATCCAAACTGACCACTCTCCTTACAATGTGTATGATTATCAAGGTGGGCCATTTCCAGCATAAATCCAAGTTTAACCAGAACGTCTGGGGGGGGGGGTAGGAAAAAACAAGGGGAAATAGGCTACCTTGCATAATGACTTAGCCACTCCCAGTCTCTATTTAAGCCTAAATTAATAGTATCCAATTTGCAAATGAATTCCAATTCAGCAGTTTCTCGCTGGAGTCTGGATTTGAAGTTTTTTTGTTTTAAGATAGCGACCTTCATGTCTGTAATTGCGTGACCAGAGTGGGGGGTGAGAAAACCTGGATTTGTGCTGGAAATGGCCCACCTTGATTATCATACACATTGTAAAGAGAGTGGTCACTTTGGATGGGCTATTACCAGCAGCAGAGTGAGTTTGTGTGTGGGGGGGCGGAGGGTGAGAAAACATGGATTTGTGCTGGAAATGGCCCAACTTGATTATCATACACATTGTAAGGAGAGTGATCACTTTAGATAAGCTATTACCAGCAGGAGAGTGGGATGGGAGGTTCATGGTCTCTGTGTATATAATGTCTTCTGCAGTTTCCACAGTATGCATCCGATGAAGTGAGCTGTAGCTCACGAAAGCTTATGCTCAAATAAATTGGTTAGTCTCTAAGGTGCCACAAGTCCTCCTTTTCTTCAAGATAGTTAAGTCCCAGGCAGACTGCGAAGAGCTACAAAAGAAGTCTGCTGCAGTTTCCACGGTAAACATCTGATGAAGTGAGCTGTAGCTCACGAAAGCTCATGCTCAAATAAATTGGTTAGTCTCTAAGGTGCCACAAGTACTCCTTTTCTTTTTGCGAATACAGACTAACACGGCTGTTCCTCTGAAACCTCTCAGAACTGGGTGACTGGGTAACAAAATGGCAGATGAAATTCAATGTTGATATATGTAAAGTAATGTATATTGGAAAGCATAGTCTCAACTATACGTATAAAATGATGGGGTCTAAATTAGCTGTTACCATTCAAGAAAGAGATCTTGGTGTCATTGTGGATAGTTCTCTGAAAACATCCACTCAACGTGCAGCGGCAGTCACAAAAGCAAACAATGTTGGGACTCATTAAGAAAGGGATAGATAATAAGACAGAAAATATCACGTTGCCTCTATATAAATCCATGGTACGCCCACATCTTGACTACTGTGTGTAGATGTGGTTGTCCCATCTCAAAAAAGATATACTGGAGTTGAAAAAGGTTCAGAAAAGGGCAACAAAAATTATTAGGGATATTGAACGGCTGCCATATGAGGAGATATTAAGAAGACTGGGAATTTTCAGCTTGGAAAAGAGATGACTAAGGGGGGATATGACAGAGGTCTATAAAATCATGACTGGCGAGGAGAAAGTAAATCAGAAAGTGTTATTTATTCCTTCTCATAACACAAGAACTAGGGGTCACCCAATGAAATTAATAGGCAGCAGGTTTAAACAAACAAAAGGAAGTATTTTTTTCATACAATGCACAGTAAACTGGTGGAACTCCTTGCCAGAGGATGTTGTGAAGGCCAAGACTATAACATGATTCAATAAATAACTAGCTAAGTTCATGGAGGATAGGTCCATCAGTTGCTATTAGCCAGGATGGGCAGGGATGGTGTCCCTAGCCTCTGTTTGCCAGAAGCTGGGAATGGGCGACAGGGGATGGATCATTTGATGATTATCTGTTCTGTTCATTCCCTCTGGGGCACCTAGCACTGATCACTGTCAGAAGACAGGATACTGGGCTAGTTAGACCTTTGATCTGACCCAGTATGGCCGTTCTTATGAAAGCTAATCACAGGTAGGGCCTTTCTCTCTGATAGAAACTATGCAGTGGCGATACCAGCTCAACTCTTCTACCCCTCCTCAGAGACAGTCTGCATCCAGGTCAGCAGAGGTCAAGGGGTCCCAGTCCAGGTGACTGTAACTCTACAAACCAAAACGGGAATCAGACACTGATCACACACTCTGTCTACCAGCCCAGCTTCTTTGACTGCACCAGCTTCCAAGTGAGCAACAGAGAGACCATGTACTGGAGCTGCAAACACAGTAACATGGGGTTGGGAGAACACCTACTAAGTTCTCCTATTGCTGAAGCAGGTAGGCAAGGATTGTGTATGCAGATACCTCAGCCTTCCCCATGCACTCCTGCTTTTCAAGTACTGAGCCTCCCAGCTCCTCTTGACAGCTGTACAAATGCACATCAGTCCTGCACTGCAGTCCCCTGCTATTACAGTCCTGAGCTCCCGACCCACCACTGCCAACACCCCTTGATCCTGCTCTGAAGCGCTGTAGTGGTGTAGCGGCCGTCCCTCCCCCCAGGTCGGAGGGAGACCACACCGCCTCACGAGGTCGCTGGGATCACTGCCTTGTATAAGGGAAATTAGAACACCAGGTGTTAGTATCCCACCCCAACAATCCTAATGGGGTGAAATCCCAAACAGTCTATAGACTCTGGCCCTCAGGCAGGGCAGAGTTAAGGAGCAGTCTAGGGGCTCAGGCCCTCAGGCAGGGAAGAGCACCACATAGTCCGGCATCATAGCTTTGGCGGACAGCAGATCAAGGCAGGCCTTTGGCCTTTTGTGGGGAGGCTGCCACCCCAAGGGTGGGGTTGGCAGCAGCAGCGTAGGGGGACCTGGGCCCCCCTGACTCCACCAGGTCCCAGACCAGGGCCCAAACAGTGGAGGCGTGTTCTACCACTGGGTCAGCGGGGAATTTAGCCACAACGTGCTAACTTGGATTCAGGCAGCAATGCAGCCAGACTAGAGTTGGCTGTCCCTGGGCTACTTCCTACTACCCCAGCATTTGGTACTCAGCTCCGTGGATGTCCTCTGCCTCCTCGGGGTAGGTAGGCAACAGCAGTCCCAGCAGCTCACCTGGGAACGCAGGCTCCTCTGGGGCAGGGTGTCCCTTGGCTCAGCAATGAGGTCAGCAGCAAGCAGGATGCACCTGTCTCCCTCACGGTCTCAGCCCCAACTGAGACGGAGGCTTCACCTTTTATACTGTCTGTTCTCCCAGCCCACTTCCAGTAGGAGGGGCGAGTCTGGTCTGGCTCCAGCCACAAGGAGCAGCCCCTCCTCCTCTGGGTCGGAGGGATGCTACCTACAAGCACTTCCTTATTTTTCTTCTCTTCTTAATAAAAGACTTTGTAAATGTAAACAGGGGAATAGTCCCGCTCTTGTGGGGAACTTTCCTGGCTTCTGCACTACCTCGGTGAAGTGGACTAGTGAAAGGATCTGAGTCCTTGCTCCCACTTCCTTTACCCAGTGGCCTCCCTGCCCTTGAGGACTCCCCTTCCACTCTCCTGTCTGGCAGAGTCCTCGTAACCCCAACAAGGCTGGGCCCAGGATTCCTGGGGGGCTCAACCCCCAACCCTGCTGTGGTCACCTAGGACAGGGGCTAGGGTGTCCCCACTCCGGGGTACTCTCTCTGCACTGGGCACTTCTCTGACCCACTGACCATTACACACAAGTTAAAGCAAATGCAAGTTATTTAATCAACAATTAATTTTAAAAAGAATAAGGGAAAATGGGAAAGATGAAAGGAAACACATCAACCTGCTGTGGCAGGGAACATCACAAACAGTGTCTCTGGAATGTCAGGACAGTTCACAGTCTGTTCCTTGTAAGTCCCAGGCCTTCTTCTCAGGCCCTGGCTGTGCTGCAGGGATGCAGTGGATTGGACACTTGCTCTGGTGGTGGCCACACGCTCTCAGGCTCTAAGTGGTAGGACCCTTCTTCCCAGTGTCGCTCCCGCCCTGTCAGGGTTATGATCCAAGCATGGCCTGCAGAGCCTCTTGGCTGAGGCGTCTCCCTGTGCTGGGCCGCCAGGGTCCCCCTCGCTCTCCCCAGCTGCTCACTGCACCCAGCTCCGGACTGCTCCAGCCCCAGCAGCACCACTCAGTCTCAGCGCTGCTGCTGCCTCCAGCTCCCTGGGCTGCTTCTTTGGCCCCTCTGCCTCTGCCTCCTGCAGCTCTGCTCCCAGGACAGGTCTGCTCTGCAGGCTGCTTCTGTGACTCTGCTCCCAGCACTGACCTGCTTCGTGGGCTGCTTTTCTGGCCCCTCTGGCTCCGGTTGCTGCAGCTCTGCTCCCAGGACAGGTCTGCTCTGTCTGTGCTGTGCCTCTGGCTTTGGGGCTGCAGCTCTGCTCCCAGGACAGGGTCTGCTCTCTCTGGCCTGCTTTTCTGGTCCCTCTGGGTCTGGCACAGTTCCGTTCCCCAGCTCAGCTCAGGCCCCTGCTTTCTCCTTAGCTTGGCCCCACTCTGTCTGACCCAGGCAAATCCAGCTCACAGGGAGGATGGGACCTCCCTGGCCTCCTGACTCCCTGATTAGCCTACCCGCCCTGTCATTCAGGCTGACCTGGAGCATTGGCCTCTCCCCATTGTTCCTGGGGGCTGTCAGTCTCAGGGTCCTGATTCCCATCGACCCTTCCCCCTTTTTAGTACTGGGAGCTAGCAACTAAAACACCCCCACTGAATGTTAGTGTTGCCGGCACCCAGTGCCGACAGGCTAAACAACAGCTGGAGTTGGTTCGCTGCCCCGTGTGCTACACCCAATAATTACAACAGGGTGGAGAAGCAGAAAAGTTTATTTGCAGCTGCAAAAAGGTACAGGGAGAATAAGATCTCAAATCCTGCACACAGAGCAGCAAGTTACACAGGCTTTTATACATTTTTTTTTAGCATACTTATTTAATAGCAAGCTGCCCTAAGTATCCATATAGCCAGCCAATCCAGTTCCCAGCTAGTGCCCTTGTGCTCTGTATTATTTCTTAAACCATACATAAAGCTGCTTTATTCAGCATTGTTCTTCCATATCTGCCCTGTTTGGCCTTGCTTAGTTTCAGGCAGTCTGACTCTGCAACATATTGTTGCAGATCCTCAGCATAACTGCTGCAAGTGCCTCCAGGCGGGGGGCCAAGGACACTTGGGCCAAGTATGCAGAGCTGCTGCGAGTGCCTCCAGGCGGGAGGGGGGGCCAAGGACACTTGGGCCTAGTGCAAGGGGGCTTCATCGACACTCGTGGTCTTCCATCCCCTCGAGTTACCTAGTGGCCAAGCCCCAGTGTCCCCAACAACTCCCTTCTTTGAGATGAAGTGAGCTGTAGCTCACGAAAGCTTATGCTCAAATAAATTGGTTAGTCTCTAAGGTGCCACAAGTACTCCTTTTCTTTTTGCGAATACAGACTAACACAGCTGTTACTCTGAAACTTAACAACCTTGGCTCTGAGTTTTTTTACTTGGGCTATTTATTTTTTTATAATAGGACTTTGCATAAGCACTTTGTGATAGCCCTGAAGAGAATGACTTATTAACTTTTGCAAAAGGGCCCTGACACATGATACTGCAGAGCATAATACCAGTAATACAAGCAATACAGGAAAAAGAAGTTTTAATAACAGGCTAAATAAACCACCAAGCCAAAACGACAAACTCCAGCCTGAAAACAAGGTTTGCAACCAATCGCTCTCTGGGGCAGTATAGGCAACCTGTGCTTCGGCTTGGGCATGGGCCTTAGCCTGTACCACTTTTTTATAGATTTTATAACTGCTATTATTTATATATATACAATATTGGGGCCCGACGAGGGCACAAACCCCTCCTTGGGATGCCAAGAGATAGTCCAAAGCCAGCCTGTTTTGGAGGGAAAACATCCTGAGCTGCTGTACCTTTTTATTTAATGTTTTTATTGCTGATTTTAAATTACTAACCGAGTTTTTTAACTTTAAGGCAATTTTTTTAAGTATCATTTGCAGCCTTACAGCACAGAGGCCTATGCATGCCATGGCTGGCCCGGTAAACAGTGGCGCTATTCCCAGTACAGAGCACCCTACAAGCTTCTCGGTTGTGAGGGAATTTTTTATATTGCCCTCCAATGCTGTAGTCAGTTGCCACAGAGTTTTTTTTTGTGACTCAACAGAGGTGTCTCGGGCATTTCTAATCTTTCCTTTGGGCAGTGTGGCAGTTATTGACAGATGAGGAACTCCATGAGCTATATAACAGCTACCTGTCCAGTTGGCTGGCAGCACCTTGTAAGCCTTTTGGCCACATACAAAATAGTGACCCTGTAGGGCCCAGTAAGGACTGTTTCTTAAGGGGATTCCTGGGATATTTAAGGCTGCTTTTTTAAACAGTTCATATGCCTCTAAGGGGGCATTTTATTTTCCTGATTGGGTACAAGTGGGGGCGTTTCTAATTGTGCCGTTTAAATTACACTCACCATAGGGACCACTAGAAACCCACCATTGGCTTGCTACATTGGAGATATTAACTGGACGCCAAGTTATATTTTCAAACCCTTTTTTTGTGGTAGGAGTATTTGCAAGAGTTTCCCTAAAAGGGGAGGAACCATTACACCCATGCTGTTGGCCTCCCCTTTTGGTCTTTATTTAATATTTATTAGCCTATTGTGTAATAACACAGGAGCTTTTTCCCACAGGACGCCCATAGTGATTAGATTGGTTTCGGGTAAAACATAATACTCCCTCAGTGAGTACTGCAACTGAATACTCCTGGTCCTGATAGGTGGCTTGCTGTAAAGAGGTCTTATTTCAGAACGGCGAGTCTGTTTTTTTTTTTTTTTGCTTTTTGGTGGCGGCTAATTCTGCTAGGATCAAGGGCTGCATGTCAAGGGGCATTCCCATTTTGGGGGACAGTGGAGTAGGAGCACATACCCAGCAATCAGTCTGGTTTGTTAAAGTAGCAACATGGTGCGCAAGCGAAACAAAGGAGTTATGCTCCCGATATGCACAGTTTGGAAATACCAATACAGAGAATAACAATGTTACCAAATTAATTATTACCAGAGTTTTTTTAACCCAGGGTCTTTAGTACCTGGGTGGGCTCATTTTAGCGTTAAGGTGCCCACTATTTGTGTTTTTTAAATAGTAGCTTTAGCCCAAGATCGTCACTAGATGAGGAGTCAGCAGCTTGGACGGTCCACTGTTCTGCTGACGAGGGGGCGGGTACTGCCTTCAGACAAGAGTGATGGATTCAGTTCTTGTGTTCCTTGATTTTTGCCGCTGTATGGGAGATCAGCAGGACGGTATAGGGTCCTTTCCACTTTTTTTTGGAGAGGCTTGTTTTTCCAGGTATGAACAAGCACAGAGTCACCGGGCTGTAAGGAGTGGACGGGAGAGTCCAAGGGGAGAGGCTGGGAATCCTTGGTATACCTGTGAAGAGACAAGAGAACAGCAGACTGGGAACACATATACTGTGATAAAAAAACATTACACAACTTTTATTTCCCTGACAGAACTGGGGTGCCATTCATAGGCCATGCCCTTTCAAACATAATTTTAAAGGGACTAAGCCCTAATCTACCCTTAGGGAGAACGTGGATACGGAGTAGGACGAGGGGCAAAGCATCAGGCCATCACAGTGAGACTTCTTGGTACATTTTTGAGAGATGCCGTTTAAGGGTCTGATTGGTACGCTTCTCTACCCCACTGGCTTGTGGTCTCCAGGGTGAATGGAGTTTCCAAGGGATCTGTAAGGCATGTGAGATGCTTTGAATGATTTTTGACGTAAAATGTGTCCCGTTGTCAGATTCCATCCACAGGGGGAGTCCAAAGTGAGGAATGATCTCCTTAACAAACTTGAGGGCCACTGTTCTGGCAGTGCAATTACGGTATGGGAAGGCTTCTGGCCATCCGCTGAACCGATCCACTATGACAAGGAGATATTTGAACCCTTGGGTCCTAGGAAATTCAGTAAAGTCTATTTGCCACACTTGTCCGGGGCCTGGAGTGGGTTCTAGGGCAGCTGGTGGCATAGGATGTCCCGGTTGGGGGTTATTCTTTTGGCAGACTAAGCAGTCCGCTTGTACCTGGGCAGCCAGGGGTCAGAGTCCGGAAGTGATAAAGTATTTTCCCATTAGCTGGATAAGTGCTTCCCTGCCAGCATGAGTGGTTTGATGTAGTTTCTGCAGCACTGGCCGGATCAGGCCCTTTGGTAAGAGGACCTTCCCTTCCGGGGAATGGAGCCATCCCTCCTTTTCCCGGAGACCGAGTTTGTTTGTTAGCTGTTTCTCCTCCCCAGAGTATTGAGGGGTTGGAAGCTCCCCTACTGATGGGATAAGGGCATGCATATGGGTGTTTTTAGTCTGAGGGGATGGCAGGGTGGCAGCATGCTTAGCCTCTCTATCTGTCCGGGCGTTACCTCTGGCCACATTTTGATCCTCCCTTTGATGGGCTTTACAGTGAACCACCGCCACTTCCGAGGGAAGTTGTATGGCATCTAGGAGCCAGAGGATTTGGGGCCCGTACTTGACTGGGGAGCCTTGGGCTGTCAGCATTCCCCTTTGCTTCCATAGGCCAGCATGAGCATGCAGCACACCAAAAGCATACTTTGAATTAGTAAAAACGTTGACCCGCTTTCCTTTTGGCAGTTCAAGTGCACGGGTCAGGGCTATTAGTTCAGCAAGCTGGGCAGAGGTCCCAGCAGGCAAACCTTCAGCTTCCACAGTGTCATGGAGGGTCACAACAGCATAACCTGCCCTCCTTTGCCCATTTATTACAGTACTGCTACCATCAGTGTACCATTTATAATCTGCATTTGGGAAGGGTACATCCTTTAAATCCGGACGGCTGGAGTACTGGGCATCTATGATTTTTAAACAGTCATGTTTTTGTTCCTCTGTTTCTGGCAAGAGAGTGGCTGGGTTAAGGGAGGGGCAAGGCTGTAAGGTGACTTCAGAGTTCTTTAACAGCTTAGCCTGGTACCGAGCAATCCGAGCCTGGGTGAGCCAAAGCCCTCCCTTTGCATCCAATAAGGCTCGGACCAATAAGGCTCGGAGTTTAGATTTGCATAACCCCTCCCAATGTTAGCTTCTCGGCTTCCTCAAGCACTAGGGCAGTAGCTGCGACCGCCTGTAAACATGCCGGCCAACCCTTTGCAACCTGATCCAGTTGCTTAGAAAAATAAGCCACTGGACGTCTCCATGCTCCTAACAGCTGTGTAAGCACTCCTAGGGCCACCCCCCTTCATTCATGTACATACAACTGAAACAGCGTAGAGAGATCCGGCAGGCCCAGAGCCGGGGCTTCCATTAATTTTTTTTTAGGATTTTAAATGCCCTGTCAGCCTCTGGGGTCCAATAGAAGGGGTCATGATCTGCTCCTTTTACACAGTCGTACAGGGGTTTAGCCCACAGTTCAAACTCTGGGATCCATATCCTGCAAAAGCCTGCCATACCCAGAAATGCCCTGAGCCGCTTACAATTACTTGGGGTGAGAACTTGACAGATAGCTTTTTTTTTTTTTTTTTTTTTGCTTGAACGCTGACGCTCTCCTTGCCTTAGCTGTAACCTGATCCCTCTCCACCTCAGACAACAGGGTTCTCAGGAGGATATTACAGTCGTCTCAATCCAGCTTGTGACTACTGAGGCACCCCTCAAAGACTGAAATAAACCGGCTTGGATTCGTTGAGAATTCCCCAGCCTGTGTTTTAAAAGCTACTAAGTCTATTGGATTGAATGGCACATGGGTGTAAACTTGCATAGTGGTAGCCTGACGTCCATCTGTCCCTGGGCAAGCCACAACAGTCTTGGTAATCAAGGATGGAGTCCCACCGAGGGGGCAATCTCTGTAACCCGAGGCATCCTACCCTTATAAGGTGGGGGCCGAAGGGGACACCAGCTCTGCCATTACAGAGGGGGTGGGGGTCTGGGGACTAACAGCTACTACCGAACCAGTCGGAGTCAAATTACAACTCTGCAGAATTACAGCTCTATTCTATTTTTAAAGCTATAAATGCTTGTGCATACAAATGTTTATTCCATTTACCCATTTACTGACAAAACAAAACTAATTGGAGGATCATGTTGTAATTAATTGACCCTCCCTGTGGCCACCATTCCTGGTCCTCTACTTGATATTGAGGCCAGTCAACTGTACAGAATTGTTTTAATTGGCTCTTAGTTATCGAATTCGCACCAAATACTTTCCAGTTTGCTAGAATGCATTCTAGGGGCGTACACTGTGCCCTAACCCCCGAGCTCTGTCCCTGTCCCATACCTACAGGTAACTCTGGGCGTCCCCAGGTTCCAACAGAGCATACAATCCGGATTTCAAAAGGTTCCTACCTTATCCAAGGGACCGGTTCTTCACCGTCGTCCACAACTGCTTCTCCACTATATGAGTGCGTTGCACCGTTGTGCCCTCCAGGGTCGATCAAATTGCGTCTCCTCCGAGGCCCCGATGAACTCACCGGCGCGCCCTAGGCATCGGTTCTCGCCGCAATCCTTGACCTCCAGGAGGGGTCCGGGCAAGGCTAAATTGCAGCCTTGTGGCCCACCCAGGGACGCCAAAGCTGTTGCCGGCACCCAGTGCCGAGAGGCTAAACAACAGCAGGGGTTGGTTCGCTACCCGGTGTGCTACACCCAATAATTACAACGGGGTGGAGAAGCAGAAAAGTTTATTTGCAGCTGCAAAAAGGTACAGGGAGAATAAAATCTCAAGTCCTGCACACAGAGCAGGAACTTACACAGGCTTTTATACATTTTTTTTTTTGAGCATACTTATTTAATTGCAAGCTGCCCTAAGTATCCATATAGCCAGCCAATCCAGTTCCCAGCTAGTGCCCTTGTGCTCTGTATTATTTCTTAAATCATACATAAAGCTGCTTTATTCAGCATTGTTCTTCCATATCTGCCCTGTTTGGCCTTGCTTAGTTTCAGGCAGTCTAACTCTGCAACATATTGTTGCAGATCCTCAGCATAACTGCTGCGAGTGCCTCCTGGCGGGGGGCCAAGGACACTTGGGCCTAGTACGCAGAGCTGCTGCGAGTGCCTCCAGGCGGGAGGGAGGGCCAAGGACACTTGGGCCTAATGCGAGGGGGCTTCATCGACACTCGTGGTCTTCCATCCCCTCGAGTTACCTAATGGCCATGCCCCAGTGTCCCCAACATTAGTAAGGGGGCAACAGTCCCCTTACATAAAGAGTGTTGAGCTCCAGGATGAGACCAGCTGGAGCAAAAAAAGTCCTCCTCGTCATTATTATTATGTTTATTACCGAAACCCCTAGAGTTCTGCCCATTAGCTATGATTGGTTTGTGACTCTGTCTGCAGGTGCCTTCACCTGTGGGTAGTTCAGAGGAAGTGACCTTTGTTGAGGTCACAGGCTTCGGGGCTGTCTCAGAGTTTCAGGAGAGACAGAATGTCCTGATCAAGCCTGTGGTGAAGAGGACCTTTGTACAGACGGACAAACCTGTGTACAAACCTGGACAGATAGGTAAGGACAGGTGTGGCCAGGGGCCTGGGAAAGAAAGCAGGAAATTTACCCTACCATCATGGCATATCCACCATCTCCCTGGACATGCAGCTAAGATGGGCCTGGGTCACAGGCCAGGCTGATGTGCTGTCAGCACAGGCCACAACAGAGATGTCTCCCTCAGGTCCTCCAATGCCATATCTGCTCTGAGGATATTTGGGAACTCCCTCTGCTCCCCACCCCCACTGTTGCTGTAGCACTTGTTCAGCTCCATCAGTGCTAGCAATGATAAGAGTGCTAGTGTGGACAGGGCTTGGGTGTCTCTACTGATGTGTCAGGACAGATGACATGGTGATAGCAATGTAAGTGGTCTGTCTATACTCGAGCTGCATAATTGCTAGCACTGGCAGAGCTGGACCAGGGCTTGAGCCACAGTGCAAGGTTTCCCTAAGGCCCTCAGTGGAGGCAAGATCCAAATGACTCTCTCTGCAACAAAGAATTATGGCATTGCAACCCCCACCGTCGCAGCTCTCAGCACACCTCTAACCCATTCCGCAGTCCCACCCGCAACTGCTGTCAATGGGGCAAAGTCGGTCACCCCAATATTGGGATTGCCTTTGCTCTGAGCAAGCTAACTGTTGTGTTACTCTGCAGCATTGCAGTGCCAGCATGAACAGCAAGTGGTGGCCTAGCAGATGCAATTAGTCCTGCCAGAGCAGCTTGGACAGCTCAGAGCACTGGCTCTGTCACCTGTCAGGTTACCTGCATGCACGCTGGAGAGCAGGTGAGGTGGGCCTTGGCTCTGCCACTCCCTCTTCGATAAGCCAGGCATGCATCTTGATGTTCAGGATCCTTCTTTATTAGTCATTAATAACTATTATTAATAATTTGCTTGATGAAATTTCACCCAATCCCTCTTTTTTTCCTTTGATTTGCAGTCAAGGCGTGAATTGTAACCTTGGATCAGAACTTTATTGCCAGCAATGAATCGGCAAGACTGGGAGGAAAGAACCTTTAGAAGCATGAAACTGACCAGAGGCCAGGTCCAGGACCCCCCAGGGGTTAGTGTTCTGCACTGCCAGGAGAGCTCAGTAGCTCCAGTCCCTTGCTCATAGTTCAGTGATTCCAACCTCTCATCAGGCATGCCCAGCTCAGCCACGAAGCTGAGTCGCTCAGAACCAGAAAGAATTCAAGGGAGACTTCTGGGTGTTCAGTAGATCTGAAAATTTGGGGATGGGAATTTATTTCAGAAGCATCTAATCAATTGCTTTGTTGTTTCCTTTCCATAGCACCACCTGGTGGAGCTGCAGGTAAGCTATGTTATTCTGAAAGATTTTAATGATCACATTTTACCTTGAGGAAACAGGTGTTTTGGTGAGGAGGGAAGGAAGGAGCTACATGGGGACAGCCTCTTATGCCAAGATGCACAGTGACAGCCCCTGATTTCTTTCAGTTCCTCCCCTTGTCACCCACAACTTTGCAGGGAGGGTCTGGTATCCATTGAGGCATCTCTTCTTGATCTCTGTCATTCAGGCATCTCTTCGTGAACCATGTCAATGACTGGTGAGTCTCACTGCACGGCAGCCAATTGGTTGGCAAGCATTTCAAGAGTACCATGTACATTTTATCCTGGAGTATGTTGTGAAGTGGGGAATCATGAACCCCTCCCGCACTTGAGTTTCCTTAAGAAAATGGTGAACTTTATTTAACACAGAAACAGTTTCTTCTGAAACCTGTTTGAACATTTTAGAGCAATTTCTACAGACGTGGAGTTGTAACTAACTTTGCCCTTTCAGTAAGCATGGGAATCTGGAACACAGCTGCTTCCAGTTTAGTCCAGGTGCTTCCAAACCAGAACCTGGTAGCCCCTTAGTTGCTGGACTACGTTATTGCACGAAGCATGTAATACAGAGAACAATGGTGTAATAAACTGGCTCTATGTATGTGTGTGGGAGTGAGCTGGAGAGAGAGAATCCTACCTTCTGTTGGATGGAACAAGAACTCATTTGTGTCATAGGCCCTGCACTGCTAGCAGCTAATGGAGATTTTCCTTTAGCTCATATTGGAGCAGGAGAATATGATTTCTATCCCTGATGCTTCTGTGAAGTTCCAAGGGCCCTGGTGTACGTCATAATGATGACTGTTATTGGCAATAACCATCCCTTATTCCCATCTCTGCAGGACCCCAAAGGGAATCGCATTGGTCAGTGGTTGAACGTGACCCCATATTGAGGCATTGTGGATCTATCCTTCCCATTGGCTGCAGAAGCACCTTTAGGAGAATACACCATCAATATGCCTGGCCTCAAGAACACCTTCAATGTAGAGGAATATGGTAAGGGCCATTGTGGCAGGTATTTGAAGGGAGTAGGGAATGAGTGTGTTTCTTACAGACTCCTCCACCCTCAGAGGGCTGGTACCCAATGTCTGACTAGTGGCATCTCAGTGAACATGTAGGACATGAGCTAAGCATGTGGGATTGTGTCTCCCACTAGTGACTGGACCAGATAGAGCATGTGGACAAGGGGGATCCAGTGGAGATAGTGTATTTCAGAAAGCCTTTGACAATGTCCCTCACGAAAGGCTCTTAAGCAAAGTAAGCTGTCATGGGATAAGAGGGAAGGTCCTCTCACAGATAGGAAACATAGGGTAGGAATAAATGGTCAGTTTTCAGAATGGAGTGAGGCAAATAGTGGTGTCCCCCAGGGGTCTATACTGGGCCCAGTCCTATTTGACATATTCATAAATGATCTGGAAAAGGGGGTAAACAGTGTGGTGGCAAAATTTGCAGATGATACAAAACTGCTCAAGATAGTGTGACAGGGCAAGGCCAGATGGCTATAGAAAAGTAGTGGGAGATAGATATATTAGCTCCAGGCTAAACAAATCCCTGGTACCAGGTTAAGTGAAATGGAAGCTGCTCCAGGTCAATTAAGACACCTGGGGCCAATTAAGAACTTTCCAGAAGCCAGGGAGAAGGCTAGGTTGATTGGGACACCTGAAACCAATCAGGGGCTGGCTGAAACTAATTAAAAGCCTCCCAGCCAGTCAGGTGGGTGTGCATGTCAGGAGCTGTGGAAGGAAGTTGTGGTGTTGGAGAGACTGAGGAGTACACACCATATCAGGCACAAGGAAGGAGGCCCTGAGGTGAGGGTGAAGTGGAGCTTCAGGAAGTGAGGGCTGCTGTGGGGGAAGTAGCCCAGGGAATTGTACATGTCCTGTTTCTAAAAGGTCAGCTATCATAGCTGATACAATTAGGGTCCCTGGGCTGGAGCCTGGAGTAGAGGGTGGGCCTGGGCTCCTCCCCCACCCACCTTTGCCCCTGATTAATCACAGAGACTGGGAGACAACAGAGACTGTGCAAAGAAGGTTAACTTCTCCTCACCTCCCTCGCTGGCTTAAGATGAAAATGGCTCAGTAGACTGTGACCCTTGTCTCTAGGGGAAAAAGGGTTATGTGGAGGGTCACAGTGAACCTCTGAGGCTAGCAAAATCTGCCAGGAAATGCAGGACCTATGGAGGCAAGGACAGAGCTTTGTCACAATAGTTAAGTCCCAGGCAGACTGCAAAGAGCTATAAAAGGATCTCTCAAAACTGGGTGACTGGGCAACAAAATGGCACATGAAATTTAGTGTTGATAAATGCAAAGTAATGCACATTGGAAAACATAATCCCAACTATACGTATAAAATGATGGGGTGTAAATTAGCTGTTATCACTCAAGAAAGAGATCTTGGAGTTGTTGTGGATAGTTCTCTGAAAACATCCACTCAATATGCAGCGGCAGTCAAGAAAGCAAACAGAATGTTGGGAATCATTAAGAAAGGGATAGATAATAAGACAGAAAATATCACGTTGCCTCTATATAAATCCATGGTTTGCCCACATCTTGAATATGTGAGATGTGATCGCCCCATCTCAAAAAAGATATATTGGAAAAGGTTCAGAAAAGGGCAACAAAAATGATTAGGGTAATGGAGCATCTGCCATATTAGGAGAGATTAATAAGACTGGGACTTTTCATCTAGGAAAAAAGATGACAAAGGGGGGGGGGATATGATAGAGGTCTATAAAATCATGACTGGTGTGGAAGTAAAGTAAATAAGGAAGTGTTATTTACTCCTTCTCATAACACAGAACTAGGGGTCCCCCAATGACATTAATAGGCAGCAGGTTCAGAACAAACGAAAGGAAGTATTTTTTCACACAATGCACAATCAACTGGTGGAACTCCTTGCCAGAGGATGTTGTGAAGGCCAAGAATATAACAGGGTTAAAAAAAGAACTAGATACATTCATGGAGGATAGGCCCATCAATGGCTATTAGCCAGGATGGGCAGGGATAGTGTCACTAACCTCTGTTTTCCAGAAGCTGGGAATGGGTGACGGGATGGATCACTTGATGATTACCTGTTCTGTTCATTCCCTCTGGGGCACCTGGCATTGGCCACTGTTGGAAGACAGGATACTGGGCTAGATGGACCTTTGGTCTGACCCAATATGGCCATTTTTATGCTCTTATAAGAGTGTGTTAGTTTCAAACAATGAAAGTGTCTCTGCAATAACTCAAGTGGTTGGGGCTAGGGCTTGGGCTTTTGGTACTCTAGCCCCTGGATTCAGTCACAGCTGGTGAGCCATTCTGGGATTGTTGCACTCGTGGCTGGTTCATTAGGGCACTCTCCTGTCTCCCAGATGAACAGGGATGGCTGCCTCGCTACGGTGGTGGACACTGAAGTCTATAACCTGACTCTTCAGAACAGTTACCAGTTCAGTCTAGATGCTGTGGCTTCCCTGGAAGAAAGTGGAACAGGTACGAGAAGGATTCCAGACTCGGAGGAAGTGCTCTGATTCTCCACTGATGGTCTCTTCACCTAATGTTTTTCCTTGCCCTGCATATTCTCCCACAAGGCTCCCCAGGGAACCAAGCTTGTTCCCATTAAAGCCAATGGGAGTTTTGCCATTGACTCCCTGGTGAGTCAGACTGGATCAAAGCCTGCAAATCGAGAGGATGTTTCTGCTTGGACAGAGGTGTTGGTTCTTTTACTTTGGGTGCATTAGAAATGTGCAGGAAGCTAGGTCACACCTGGTTGGATTCTTTTGTTCTTTACTGTAATCTGGGAAAGGTCATTCGGCATGGGAGAGGGAGGGAATAGGTCAGGAGACCCATGATATTTTCAGCAGTCCCACAAACTCCGCAGGCATTGGCTGTGCGTTATTTGGGAGCTTGCATTTTGTCTGTCCCTCCCTCCCCTCCCCCAACACAAACAATGCAGGATTGTTCCATACCGGCTGTTCTCCGGGGCTTTGTGTGCTAGTTCTACATGTCCCTAGCAATGGGGTGTCCACCCCTTCCCTTGGGGAGGCTCTTTCTCCACCTCATAGACTCCCTCACTGATCGAAAATGTTTCCTGATTATCCAGCCTAGAATCTTCCCTATTTGCTCAATTTCATCACATTCCATCTAACTCCCCTGCTTTGAGCCCCACTGATGAACTCCCCGTCCTCCTCGAGGCTTACACCCTACAGATCCATGTCACTATCCCAGCTCTACATAGAGCAGGCTCTAGCTCTGCTGCCTTGTGAAAATGGCTCTCAGGTGTGAATGGAGAAGCCCACAGACCATCTCATAAACCATGAGACCGTGTGCATCTAATCTGACTGCCTTCTCTCAGTCACACTATGCACACCCCCACATTCTCTGTTCTCAGGGTTGGAGTTCAATGCCACTCAGAGCTGCAGGGTAACTTCATCCGTCACTACGCTCCAGGTTTTGGATAATAACATCTACTACCTGCCAGGAGTGCCATACCATGGGAGGGTAAGTGAGCTGGGAAGATACTAGGAAAGAAGGGGAAAGTCCAACCTCAGGGGCTAAGGGAATGCAGTTGTCGTGAGGCCCTTAAAGGGGGTGACCTTGCTCTGAGCTGCCACAGCCGCCTTGTGTGTAGCTTCTCTCTTTATATCTTACTCTTTCCCTCTGTGAGGATATTAAGGCTGGTCACACTGTTCAGAACTGGTGGGGGTGGGTTAGGGGATTTGTTCATGGAGTAGCACGTGGGGTTGTCAGCCTGGCGGGGGATATGGGGGGAGAGGGAGAGATCAGTTGTTGGGAAGGGTTATGGGGCTTGTTGCAGGGTGATTCGTTAGCTGGGAGGGGATGGCTGGTCAAATCTATGCATTTATATGTCCTGCCTCCTTTCTCTCTTCTTGCAGCTGAAGCTCAGCAGTGCCACTGGGATGCCCTTGAAGAACGCAGAGGTTTTTCTCACTGTATACCACAGGAGCAAAATGCAGACTGAGACCTACCTCACGGATGACACAGGGGTGGCCTCTTTCACCTTGGACACTTCACCGTGGAAGGACAGCGACAAGGTCTCACTACAGGTGAAGCCCGACTTTTGAAGAATAATGTTTTGCATTTATATTGGGCTGTGCAAGAATTAACCAGTGATCCACACAGTGAGGCAGGCCAGTGTCATTAGCCCCTTTATACAGAGGAGGAAACTGCAGGGCAGAGCGGTGAAGTGACTTGCTGGAGGCTACAGAGGCAGTCCATGGCAGAGCCAGCATTAGCACTGAGTAATTCCTGGTCTCTAGTTCCATGTGTAGTGCCGTAGGCCAAGCTGTCTCTAAATGGGACGGCATCACTAAAACTAGGGTTTGGGGTAATGTGTCATGGGGGGAGGGGAAGACACCACACCTCTCTCCTGCAAGTCAGTGATTTGGGGGCATCCAGGTGGTGACTTCTCCTGGGCTGGCATGGAAGGACTCTGTGGGTTTGGCCAGCTGGCGAGATTAGAGGGAGCCGGACTATCTTGCATGGGAAGGGGAGACAGGGTAGCTGATGACAGAACAATGAGTAATGATCTCAAGTTGCAGTGGGGGAGGTCTAGGTTGGATATTAGGAAAAATGTTTTCACTCGGTGGGTGGTGAAACAATGGAATGCGTTACCTAGGGTGGTGGTGGAATCTCCATCCTTAGATATTTTTAAGGTCAGGCTTGACAAAGCCCTGGCTGGGACAATTTAGTTGGGGATTGGTCCTGCTTTGAGCAGGGGGTGGGACTAGATGACCTCCTCAGGGCCCTTCCAAGCCTGAGATTCTATGGTTCTATGATTCTAAGTGTGTGAAATGATGAACGGGGTAGAGGAGGCCCATGGGGGGTACAGCCTATGCTGTCCTTGTAACAGCAGAACAAGGAGGCCCTTGGGACGTAAGAAGCAGAAGGTGTAGAACACAGCAGAGACAATGCTTTTCTTGGAATGTCTGGTCAGACTGGGGAACCTGCTGCTGCAGAGTAGACTTGAGGTAAAGAGCTCCGAAGCTATCAGTGAAGGAGAGGGAAGGTGGCCCTGTGGGTACAGTTCTGTTTCAGGATTCAGGAGACGGGTGCAGTTCCTGACTCTGCTGCAGACTCCTTCTGTGGCTTTGGGGAAGGCACTAAGGCATCTAAATACTTTCAAGGTTCTGAGCCTAAGTATCTTCAAGGCATCTGGTCCTTAACCACTCTGTGCCTTGCTTCCCCATCTGTAAAAAGTGGTAATAATACTTCCTTTCTCCAATCTTTTGGCTGTTTCGATGGTAGGCTCTCAAAGGCAGGGACTGTCTCTTATTCTCTGCGTGCTCAGTGCCCAGCACAATGGGGCCCTGATCTTGGTTTGGGGCCCTGCTAGGTGCTACTGTAATACAAATATTTATAGTCTCCAGCAGGTAAGAACATTGGAAGAGCTGCCACTAGGACAAAGGCTACCAGGGCAGTCACTCATAATAACATAAGAGCAGCCATACTGGGTCCTCCAAGCCCAGTATCTTGTCCTCTGACAGTGGCCAATGGCAGCTGCCCCGAAGGGAATGAACAGACAGGTTATCATCAAGTGATCCATGCCCTGCCACCCAATCAAAGCTTCTGGCAAACAGAGGCTAGGGACACCCTTTCTGCCCATCCTGGCTAATAGCCATTGATGGACCTATCTTCCATGAATCTATCTAGCTCCCTTTTGAACCCCGTTATAGTACTGGCCTTCACAACACCCTCTGGCAAGGAGTTCCAGAGGTTGACATGCCATTGCGTGAAAAATTACTTTCTTGTGTTTGTTTTAAACCTGCTACCTCCTCCCTGTTAAGGAAGGTAAGGTATTACCTACACTCCTCATGCTTTAGTTTGTAAAGTGATCCCCAGCTGATTCTGCTGGAGTGATGAGGTCAGTGTTTGTCCAGGTGAAAGAGCATTGCACAGAGACATGCATTATGGGTGGCTTATACCTTCCCCATAAGCATCTAGCCTTGGCCTCTATACACAAGACAGGAGTAGAAGGACAAGAGGTCTTATCTAGTAACTCAGGAGACAGGATACCAGAGTCCAGAGGTCTGATCTGTTCCAGTGAGAGGAGGGACACTGCCATGGTGCAACCCATTGTGGCAGTAGGCTAGATACCAGCCAGATGTGGATCAGCTCATGTCTTGTTGAACAGTGTTGTGTGGGAAATGCCAGCTCTATGCAGAAGGGCGGCGATAGACCCACAGCTCTCCATCCAGCCTTGTCAGGTGGACATCTAGCCCCGATACTTGAGACAGTGCAGAGTCCACCCTGTGGACAGCATCAGGCCGGGCTGGGCAAGAACTGGGAGGGACCTTCAAAGCACACCGCTGCCCTTTCTCTGTCCCAGGCGAAGTCCACGCTGGAGATCCAAGGTACAGCTTTAAGAAGGTGGTCCCATCTTATGGCATGGCCTTCCGCTCACTGAGGCCCTTCTATTCGTCCACCAATAACGCAGTGAAGATCCACCCTGCACAGGGCATGCCGCCTTACGGGGGCATGCAGCAGATCACCGGTCACTAGCCTGTCCTGGCAAAGGAGCTGGAAGAGGGGGCTGCCCCGGTGAAGTTCTACCACCTGGTGAGCACACAGAGTGGCAGTGAGCACAGGGGGCGACACATCCCTCCCCTGGGGATTTCCCAGCTACTGCCTCAGCGAAACATGGAGACGTGAAACCCTCAGCCCACTTCTGTGTATGTTTCTTCTCAGGTCTTGGCCAGAGGCTCCCTTGTTCTTGATGCCCAGTTAGGTAAGGTCCCAGCTACTTTCTGGGTAACAGAATAGGGAGCTTATAGAAAATAACTCTCCATCTGTGCCTTCTTAGTTATTTGTAAGGAGAGGGCAGAGAGCCTGAGAGGAACAAAAGAGAGCAGGGAGGGCATAGAAGTACAGGAGTGAACAGCAAGTTACAGGTGCGTGCAGTGCCCCAGGGCAGCAGAAATATTCTGTCTGTCTTGTTTCCTTTTGTTCTCTTCCCCCCCCCCGACCAACTTGTGGGACTTTGATCCTGTTAGATCGCACATTCGAAGCAGCCGTGGCCTGGGTCAGCTCTTGGCTGGTAGACCTCCCGGGGAAAGCCAGGGTGATGTAGAAACTAGTGAGGGTGACTCCTTAGGGAGCACTCTCCTATCAAGTCTGTGCTGACCCCAATGCCTCAATGTGGCGCTAGGGGGTGCGGTGCTGCAGGGTGGGGGGACTCAATATGGGGAGCTCTCCCCTCTGAGTCAGTATTGACTCTAGTGCCTAAATGTGGTTCGCCATTTGGCGTAGCAATAGCCCTTCAAGGAGCAGTGCACAGCCTTGTACAGGAGGAAATTGAATTAGGTTTGGCTGGATCATTAGCATGTGGAAAATGCATATTATACATGCACAGCAGATGCTTTTGCTAACCTAGTTGGGTTCACACTTAAGGAAGACCCCAGTGTGCATTTGCATGCAGCAATCTGAGCTGCGTAGTGAACAGCCTACTCCCTGAATTGCCCCAACTTGGCAGGACAACAGGGATTCTCCTCCTGTGGGTTTCTCCATCTAAAGACATTCCCTTTGCCCTGGGGAAACGTGCCTGTAGCTGGTAGCTAGGAGGGCCAGCCAGTATGCTCCTAATCTCCTCAGGAGCAGAGTTCGTCTGCAGCTCCACAGCAGTTCGGTCAGTCAGGAGCACTGCATGTTAGGAGATCCCTGCTGAGATCCTAAGCTCTGCAGGAGCAGTGCTAACCTGCAACTTTGTGTGACAAAGTGGGAATTTTCTGTAATATTTTTATGAAGCTTATGCGTGCCTCAGTTTCCCCTATGTGCTGCAGTCACCTACTGGGTGAAAAGAGACTGTTTGTTCTCAAGGCAGCTAAGGCCAGGTGTAAGTGGTGCCTACGGTTCCATATCAGTGGCGCTCTTGAGAAGACAATGGCAAATCCAATTGCCTGGACATGGACACCTAACAAGCAACACCATGGAGGGATATGGATTCCCCACCTCTCTGCCAGGAGGCTGAGCCGCATCTCCCAGCTCAGGATCAAAGGACTGTGGGGGTATAAGGAGGAAGTTAAGTGTTGGCGGTGGGAAGCAGTCCTGGCACAACTGAACTGGGACAAAGAGGTCACAGGGACAGGGCTTTGGGCTCAGTGCTGACCAGGATGGACTGTGCTGTAACTTTCTTGCTTGCTGGGACATTCACTTGTGTTTTTTTAATTAATTAGTTTCAGCTGTTCACATGCCCCTGTTTGTGTTCACGTCCCATGAATGTCCCAGTAAGTGAGTTTCAAAAGCAAATTTTAAACAAATGCAGCAAAATTTGTCATTTCAAGCATTTGCGCCCCAGCAGAGTTACTCATGCAGTCAAGCGACAGACACATACCATGTAACTTATGTGTCCAATCAAAATAGCTCCGATTTCGAATGTCTAACATTTCCAGTGGGTTGTCACAAATGCCCTGCAGGCCATTTGGAGTAAAAGTAAAATCAAGAAAATTTTGATCTCTGTGGACAGAAAAAGGTGACACTTGTTGAATAAATTATTATTTATGAATTCCTTGCTCAGCTCTAATTATGGCAAGTAAATCAGAGTAAGCATACACGAGCTAAAACAATTCCTACAAGATTCTACATGTATCTGTTTATAATAAAAATGGTGCGATGGTATATTGTATTGGAAATCATGCATGATTCTGTTAGTAAAGACTGCATTAACATATATGTGGAATGAGGCAGATCTCCAGCTTCAGCCAGTCACCTGGAGGGAGGGGGTCAGGAAGGGAACTTTTCAACCCCATGGATTCTGGGGGAGGGGGATTTTCCTTCCTTTGAAGAATCAGAAATGGTCACAGCTGGAGGTGGGACACTGGATGGGATGGGCTGGTGCTTGGAGTGGCACTGAGCATTCTCTCTCTCATAGGAGCTTGGCTGGTTCTTGCTCACATGCTGAGGGTCATACTGATGGCCATATGTGGGGTTGGGAAGGAATTGTCCCCCAGCTCAGATTGGCAGTCACCCTCAGGTTTTTTGCCTTCCTCTGCAGTGTGTGGGTACAGGTCACTCGCCAGGATCATCTGGGTATATTACACTAAATCATGTCTCCACTATTTCTGGGCCCTGGGGCCCTGGTGCACCTAAGCCCCTCGTATTCTCTGCCTGTCACACAATAGTTAGTCTCCTGAGGGCTGTGGTACTTTGGTTTAATTGCGGTTGTTGAGCTTGGTGTGTGGGTGCTGGCTGGCATTTAGTGGCTTATGATATACAGAAGGTCAGACTGGATGGTCTCATTGTCCCTTCTGGGAACTTGAACTCTCTGCATACAACGGTAGTGCTGGCATTTCCTGACTTTTGCACACTCGTGTCAACTTAATGGTCCCTCAACCTAGTTTTCTGCCTGTGTATTCAAGTAAGCAGCATATAAGGCTGAAGATTCCATGGACCAAGTCCAGGGGTGTTAGGACCATTTGCACCAGCTATGTGCTGAGACCTGAGCTACAAACAATGTTGGAGCCATAACTGACTTCCCAGCAGGATAATGGTTTCCTTAAACTTCCCTCTCTCTTTTGGATCTCCTTCTTCACGCAGCTCAATATAAAGGGACCTTCAACGTCAGCCTTCCTGTCAATGCCATCTTGCCCTCAGCTACCATATTTGTTTACTCTGTTTTCCACCAAGGCCGGGTGGCTGCCGACAGCACCAGTGTGAAGGTCTCCAAGTGCTTCAGGAACAACGTAAGTTGGGAGTGCAACATGGGGAAGGGAAGCACGTGGAATGGACAATTCGTTGCCTGTCACCTGCCTGGGAAAGAGGGTCACCACAGGGAAGATCCAAACAGCCTCTCTCCTCCGTGGTCTCTCTCTCTCCATTTGCTGAGTGCCTCCCCCTTGTGCCATTCTAGGTGAAGCTATCCTTCTCAGAGAAGATGGTTCTCCCACGATCGGCTGTCCGCCTCCAGGTGAAGGCCACCCCAGGCTCCCTGTGCAGCATCTGTGCCATGGACCAGAGTGTCCTTCTGATGAGGCCAGAGGCAGAGCTGTCCAAGGCCAGTGTGAGTCACTCCAATGCTGGGAAGGCTGAACTGCGCCAACATTAGAAATATTTCAGTGTCGCCTCTGGCTGCAGGCACTGGGGATTCTGGGGCAATATACGTTACTAGGCATGTGACTAGGGACGTGGTACCGCCTGATCAGACTGAAAAAAATGCTACGCCCAACCTTCAACCCAAATCCAACCCCCCAGCCTACTCCTGTGGAGAGCTCTTATAAAAGAACCATCCTATGGGATTTACTTAGCATTCTGCAGAGAGGTTGTCACCCTGTTACATTCTGTAGGCCTTTAGCAGAAGGACTGACCCCTATTCTGTTTCACCCTTATTAAATGCTGTAGGACCTGGCCATTAAAGCACAGCCAGAGTAGGACCCTAAAGGTGGAAAACTCTGTATCCTGTTCCATTGAGGTGCCCCCAGCCTGGGCTGGATTGGAAACAATGCCTTAAACAGGCAAGGCCTCATACACCAATCTCCAGCTCTCCTGAGCCTGGATTGCAACCAGGGCCCTGCCGAACTTGAGACTGGGTTGGATCTAGTGGTGACAGCTGTGTATCCTATTCCCTGATCTCCCGGAGCCAGGCCATCCCCTGGCCTTGGCTTTGGGGATTCTGGATGAGTTGTCAGTTAAATTTGAATGCCTTCTATGGAGTCCGAGCTCATGCATTGGCCATAGGAAAGATCAGCTTCTCTTGGTTTGCATTAAGGTCTCGGCTTTGACCTATGAACTCGATGTGATCATTGTTACCATAGCCTGGTCCTAGATGGACTCCCCCACCCTATTCTGCCTCTCCACCCTAATATTCTCTGTTTCCACCTGCCTGTGTGTGTGTCCATCCCGGTCTCCAGGTATACAGTATGTTCAGTTATCCCAGGGAGTACCCCTACATCATCAGAGACACTTACAATGACCCCTGTAATGGCCACAGGCGTCACAGGGGGAGTCTTGAGGCTTCTGCATCTCCAGGGACCTCTAGTTCTCCTTATCAGATGGCTGAGACTCCTACAACTACTACTCCACCCTTCATGCATCAATATTATCACACCTATTCCTATGCTGTATCGCTACCTGATCTATATGAACTTTTGAAGGTAAAGTCTCTTCCCAACCCTCAACCGGTGTCCTAGGACCCCAGAATCTCAGACTCCAGACTCCCAGCTTGTGGTCCTTCCTGACCCCCAGACATCCAAATTCCCAGATCACTTGCCTCCCAAGTACTTAGAACTTCAGATTCCCAAATTCCCAGTACCCTGGATCCCAAGCTTCTGGACTAAGATCGCTGGAGCCCCACACTCTCAGCTCCCTAATACCCCAGAACTCCAGACCTCTTGAACCTTAGATCCCCAGTTCCCCTTTACTTCAGTCTCCTGGGCCACCAGAACTCAAAGTGCCAGACCTTCAGACTTCTGGACAGGAGGGAGGGAAGCAGGGAAGCCTAGGGGAAAGAAGGATGAGAGAGACAGAGAGAGAGAAAGAAGAAGGTTGGGGAAAGGAGGGAGAGAAGCAGAGGAGAAGAGAGGTGAGAGGTAGTAATGGGAAGAAGGGATGGAGGTAAGTGAAACAGATAAGGGAGGGTAATAACAATTGAAGGATTGATCAAGTGAGAAACCACAAGTCTGTGAGGTCATATGAGAAACAGATTACAAAGGTCAGGCTCTTGCAATGAACATGTATGAGTTTGTGTGAGCCACTGCACTCTGTTGACTGCAATGAGAACTATTCATCTGTGTATCATAGGCACTATACAGCTGACAACTGATGGGGATTCTCCTTCATTTTGAATGGTCAGGGCCTGGGTTTTTGGTGCCAAAGGATCTGAGTTCTACCCTAGATGTTTCTGTAAAGCTCTGAGTGGCCCTGGGGTGCAGCAGAGGGACAGCCATGACATCCTAAGAGGTCATTGTCACTGACTGGGATGTGGGCAGTCACATCTAGTGGTTAGAGCAGGACTCAGTAGCCAGGACTTAGAGCCCAGAGTCAAGGTCAGGGCCAAAATCAGAGATCAAGAATCAGAGCCAAGGGGTCAGACCCGGGTTACCTGGAGTGAGGCAGAGTAGGCGCAAGGCTGGGGAAAAGGCTAGAAACAAGCAGGCACCCTCACAACCATGGGCAATTGGCTTGAGCTACTGCTGAGCAGCTGTTGCTGCTGGGCTCAAGAGCCGGTCTGCTGATTGCTGACCCTTCCCACCCATCGGGCAGCCTGCTATGAGCCAGCTGTGCTTGTTTGGTTGCCTAGGCACTGGCTCCGACGCAGGCCCTGCTTCCAGACAGTCGTTACAACACAAACCAAGCAGGTTTGTGCCCCAGTGATACTGGCCACCCACCCCTCCAGTTCCCTTCTCTTCCTTTACACCCAGAACGCAGTGCTGAAACTTTTAACCAACCTTAAAATCAAGTCTCCCATTGAGTGCCGCACTGGGACCACTTACCATGGAGTCTTCATGAGTACGTCTTGTTTTATCACTATTACTGTCAAGGTTCCTTCCCCACTCTGAACTCTAGGGTACAGATGTGGGGACCTGCATGAAAACCCCCTAAGCTTACTTTTACCAGCTTAGGTTAAAGCTTCCCCAAGGTACAAACTATTTTACCCTTGGACTTCCACTGCCACCACCAAACTTTATCTGGGTTCCTGAGAAAACGTAGTTTGGAAACATCTTTCCCCCCAAAATCCTCCCAACCCTTGCACCCCACTTCCTGGGGAAGGTTTGGTAAAAATCCTCACCAATTTGCATAGGTGACCACAGACCCAAACCCTTGGATCTTAGAACAATGAAAAAGCATTCAGTTTTCTTACAAGAAGACTTAATAGAAGTAAAAAAAGAATCACCTCTGTAAAATCAGGATGGTGAATACCTTACAGGGTAATTAGATTCAAAACATAGAGAATCCCTCTAGGCAAAACCTTAAGTTACAAAGAAGATACACGGAGAGGAATATTCATTCTATTCAGCACAGCTATTTTCTCAGCCATTTAAAGAAATCATAATCTAACACATACCTAGCTAGATTACTTACTAAGTTCTAAGACTCCATTCCTGTTCTGTCCCCGGCAAAAGCATCACACAGAGACATAGACCCTTTGTTTTTCTCCCTCCTCCCAGCTTTTGAAAGTATCTTGTCTCCTCATTGGTCATTTTGGTCAGGTGCCAGCAAGGTTACCTTTAGCTTCTTAACCCTTTACAAGTGAGAGGACTTTTCCTCTGGCCAGGAGGGATTTTAAAGGGGTTTACCCTTCCCTTTATATTTATGACAATTGTCTTTGATAATAATGAGCTGCTGGGTAGCCCAAGGAAAGGGAGAGTAGGAAAGAGGCTTAGGATGTTGGTCATGTGGGACCATGTCCAGGGTATTGGAGAGGGCTTCCAGAAATGGACAGGTGGGATTCATGGGATGCATGCAGCTGGGAAGGGGCGGGGTAAGTTTCTGGTGATGTGGAAGTGGATGGCATGGGATACACATGTCTGAGGAACTGGGGCAGGGCTCCAGCAGCAGGGAGGAGGATCACCTGGTGAGTGCGTGGCCAAGGGAGGAGAGTCTGAGAGAAGTGGCAGAAAAGGGAAGGGTCTGGTTAAACGACTGGGAGGTGGGAGGGGTCAGGATCCTCTGTCTAGAAAAGAGAGAATAAGGAAAGATCAGCACTTGGTGGGAGTCTGGGCTCCTTTGGGGGAGGCAGAACACAAAGCAGCGGTAAGGAGGCTGGGTCCCTCAGAAGGGAGTATGGGCATGTGTTTGGGTGCTGTGAGAGGTCCCAGAAGCTGGGTTAGGATCAGGTGTCTTGTTGAGGGAGACAAGGTTGGAGGGGGTGCGGAGTGCTTTCAGGGGTTTCTTGCTCAAGAGGGAAGGGCCTATGAAGAGATCAGAATGGGAAGAGGGAGAGATTGGGAGCTGACTACAGGTCACTAGCACCTCCAGGGTTAGGGTGTGGCATGCCCAGTGCATGTGATGTGGGATGTGGGACAGCGCCATTGGCCCTAGAAAGAGCAGTGACTTTATTTTCCCCATCTGATGTGCCCTTGGCCCTAGTGATGCCTTCTAGCACTGACTAGTTTGGGTACCTCACCTTAGCTATGGTGGTACCTGTGAGCCACGCTTTTGGCACTGAGGAGGATGTGGTTAAGAACAGTAACGAGCCAGAAGGCAACGAGGCTGTGCAGGCATGTGCCGGGGTCCCGGAGACCTTCCTGTGGAGTCTGGTCCCCATCAAGTAAGTAGCTGTACTGTCACAGACCTCACAACCCCACCCCACCCCCACTGGGCGAGGGCTAATAGGGCTTGGATGGGAGCAGAGGCAGGGGAATGCTGCTGCTCTGTCTCCTGAGAGGAAGGGTGGCCTTGTGGTTTAGGGAGTAGCTGGGGCTCAGGAGGTCTGGGCTCAGTTCCCGTCTGCACAAGGGGGCTAACAGCACTTCTCTGCTGGATCTGTTTAGATTGTGAGCACTTCAGGACAGGTGCTGTCTCCCGCTCTGTGTGCTCCAGTGCCCAGCACCGTGGGCCGGGCTGAGGTTGCACTTGTCGTCTGCACGTATCCCAGGGAGCGAGCCTGAGTGGGGAGACTGCTCCCAGCCAGGATTTTCAGCTGGGGCCTTGGCTGGACGCAAATTTCTATTTGCAAAACGTTTGCATGTGTCTCCCATTCAATGTCCCTCCCAGTCCTTTCCCCTACCTCTGTGCCCCCCATGCACAGTCCCGGATTCCTAGCCCTCCGCGTTTCTCTCAGCCTCCTATCCCCCTCCTCCAGAGCTCCACCTCTGCTCAGGCCAGGAGCCTGGGCTGAGCATCAGCTCAGTTTTTGTGTAACTGTTAAATATTGCTCTATGTACATAGGCTATCAGGTCTGTGGGCATCTGGCCCAGGCCACAATCTCAGCGATATGGTCCTTGCTGGGTGGACCCTCCTTGCTGAGAGCCTTTCCACTCCCAATCTGCCAGTGGGGATGCCTGCACTGGAGCTGGAGGTGTAATTCCCCACTCAAGGAGACAGCTCCACACTAGCTCTGATGGAGCTACTGTGATAAAATGGGCAGCACCAGAAGGGGCTAGCCAACATGAGTACATACCTAGGGCTCAACGGGCTGGCTGCTCCTGCTGCTTGCTCTGTGACGGCCACGCTGTTTTAGTGCACTGGCTTGATCAGAGCTAGCATGGGTACGTCTCTTCAAGCGCCAACTCCAGTGTAGACAGACCTTCTGGCTTCTCTTTACACCCCTGCTCTGTGTTAGTGTGGAGTATGTACACTCCATCACAAGCTCCTTACTCTGTCATTTCCCCACTGAAAAAACAACCAGCTCAGAATACTTAAATGCACCTCTTCTCAGTGAGGCCAACAAAACAAATGTGGAGTTTGTAGCCAGGTCATTTTGGAGATATCATGAGCCAGTAAAAGTCAGGGATATTTTCCAAAAAGTCAACTCCAGGAGTGGTTTTTTTTTTTGTTTGTTTGTTTTTGAAACACCATCACTTCCTTTCTGAGTCCCCTCCAGCCCCTATCAGATCACCCAGAAAACCCTAGGATGAGATATAGCACGTGAAATTTCAGGGTAGCTGGTTCTTTCGGGTGAAGTGAAGGAGGTGTTGAAAATCAAGCGTATAATGGAGCACTAGCCTCAGTCTTAATTATCCAGTGGCAACTCATAACCTTAAGTTCCCCCCCCCCACCGCCCACTGTAGTGTGTTGGCAACAGTGGGGTGCTGATGGGACCCAGGGTTGCACAGTCCCATTCTGAAACAGCACCTCTCCCTGTCTCCCCAATGACTCAGGAGCTGCCGAGCTGCCACTCACAGTCCCTGACACAATCACCGACTGGAAAGCCATGACTTTCTATACCTCAGAGCACAGTGGTTTGGGAATCTCTGAGACTGTCAGCCTGCGGACCTTCAAGCCCTTCTTTGTGGAACCGGCCTTGCCCTACTCTGTGATTCGGGGGGAGTCATTCCCCCTAAAGGTCAAAGTCTTCAGCTACCTAACACAGTGCATGGGGGTAAGTGGCTTATCTGGGGGGAAGGGCCCTCTAATAGTCTTTCCCCATTAACAGAGATCCAGACAAGGTGTTACCGCAGTGAAGGGTAGAACTCATCAATCACCTTGGAACAGGATCTCTGGGGATCCAGCCAGCTCTTCACAACCCCATCCCACCCCAGTCTCCCACATTGCCCCATTCCAGCAGGGCTGAACCCCACAAGAATTGTGGTGTCAGCTGAGGATTGATTGCTCCCAGGTTATTTGCCATACTAGGTGCCAATGACCCCTGACCTGGGACTAGGGGCCTGACTAACATCCAGATCAGAAGTTTGAGGGGAAGAGGCAGAAGCAAATCTCACCCCAGTTCCCCTTTTGTCTCACCCCAGATCCAGCTTAGCCTAAAGGACTCTGCGGATTTTGAGTTTGTGCAATCGAATGTCGAGTTCACTGCCTGCCTCTGCCCTGATTTGGCAAAAACCTTCTCCTGGGACGAGAAGGCTACAAAACTGGGTAAGGAGGGGTGAGTGACTGGAACTGCAGGGCAGGGCTGAGGGGCACTGGCAGGGTGTGTGGGGAGCCCAGGGCTGGGATAGCAGGCGGGCTGCAGGGCAGGACTGAGAGGCCTGGGTGAACTGGAGGAAAGGATCCAGCTGACCAAATTCCAGGGCGGGTTTTCGATGGTCTAGTCAATATATTTACAATTGGTTTTACAGGGGAGGTGAATTTCACCATCGCTGCTGGGGCAATTGAACGTGAGGATGTTTGCACAGAGAACATGACTGTTGTGCTAGAGACAGGAGGGAAAGATACAGTGAATAAACCCCTGCTGGTCAAGGTCAGGTCCTGCTGTGGGGCCCGCTGAGGATGCGGTTTGAAAAACTTTGTGTCAGTCACAGCCTTACACTGAACCATTGACTTATGTGGGGGAGTGGAGATAACCCCTGGTTAACCCCCGCGGGGGCAATCCAGGCCTGCCCAATGCCTCGTGGTGAGGCTGACTAGGGTGTCTTGATGAGCACAGATTGGTCTAAAACAGATACCTGGCCACTCTGAGAGGCATTTTGGGGGTCCCAGGAGGGTTACTGGGTAAAGGCGCTCCAGGGACCTGGTGGTGTTTATGTTGCCTTATTATCTGTCAGTATTTCCCCTTCTGAGCCTGTTTGCACTCTCCCGCCAGGGACTGCCAGAGGAGAACACCCACACCTCCCTCCTGTGCCCGAAAGGTAGGGGGGGCGCTCCTGGGGAATGTGGGGGAGGTGGCTGATGTTCTACTGGACACCTATGTGTGCATGGAGGTGGGAGGTGAAACAGAAATAATGTCATCTACCAGCAACCCCCATGATATCGGGCTGGGCAAGAGGAGCCCTGATGAGAGGGGACAGACAGGGGCTGTGGGACCTTTGCGGGAAGGGGGCCGCTGTCAGACAAGAAGGTCTTTCATGGCAGCACAAGCTCCTGGTACCACTGAACAATTGAATAACCATGTCACAGAGCCACTATGCCACTCTGTCACTGACAGCTTGGGCCACCCTGCCTCGAAGGGTATGTCCACACTGCAGGGTAAACCCAGGATTAGTAGAACTCGAGTTAGCAGACCCTGGGTTCGTTAACCTAGGCTTGAGCATCTACACTTTCTTGTAATCCCAGGTTAGGAATTCTTGAATCCTGGGTCCCAACCTGGGGCTCCAGCATCTACTCTGTATTATGAGGGCCCAAGTCCAACCATCCCTATCCCAGACTTCCTAGCACCTTCCCAAAATATGCCCTCTCTAGCCTATTGTTCTTGAGCAGAGTGGGGAAAAGTTGATTGTCTAGAACACAAAGAAAGTCAGTCCATAGGATTGTGGGATACTTTTGGCTGACTCCCAGAGCATGATTCCAATGGGGCCGTCTCTACACTGCAAAGCCGCAGGGCTTGAACCCTGAGTCCCAGCTTGACGCAGGGCTTGGACCCTCCACCTCGGGGCGGGGGTGGGGGGTCCTGGGACCCTGGATCCAAGCCCTGGGTTAATGCGATTTGTGTGTAGATGGAGGGTGGTTAGGCTTGAGCCTGAGTTCAAACCTTGGACTTACATTGCAGTGTAGACATGTCTGGCCATATTATTCTGCCAGTAAGCCCCAGCACAACCGTATCCACTCTATCAGGCCATCATGATACCATGTTACGAGGCCCCAGCAACACTATGCAGCTCTACTATTGATCCACTGCATTTACCCACATGAGCATAACGAACAAACCCCCACACCCCATTCCATGGCCTGGAAGAAGACAAACCCTCCACCTTCGTCTCCCCATCAATATGGCTTCAGGGAAGGTGCGGGGAGTTCCCGTGCGGGCCTGTCAGTGTAACTTGCTGTAATGTTCACCATTCCTTTCGTGTCCCAGGAGACCATCGGTGTCCAGGGAATCTTTTGAATCCTGATGTCAATTATTGGCACGTTCAGATCCAGAGGATCCCACATCTCATTTGCCCCATGGGGATGCTTAGTGCAGGCTGGGCTTCCATGTCACTCCACCATGCTGACAGGCCAGTGCTTTTGTCGTTCGCAGGGAACACCACTTCAGAGACCATCACTCTGGCTGTGCCGGGGGATGTGGTGCCAGGGTCAGAGAGAGCGGACATTTCCACTCTAGGTGAGGAGCGTCTGTCTGTCTGTCTGAGCCAGGGCTTCCTTGGAAAACAGGATTCTCCATGTAGGAGACTTTCTCCTTCTAATGCCCTCTTCTCATGGAGGATCAAATTCACCCCTGGTGGAACTCCACTTACTGTGATGATCAGTTTGTATAGAATTGTATGAGCTAAAGGTGGAAGATTTCTGTTACCACAGCCCCCTTCTTGTCTATCCACCTGCCCTGAATCCCCTTAGCCAATGCAAGATTGTTCCCTACAGGATCACTGCCCAGTCAGTGCGCCTCTTTCTCACACACTCTTTGTATATTTAAAATATACACATGTCCTTTGGAGGCATCTGAATGGGAGAAGCCCCATTATGAAGCTACTCCTAAAAGAGCAGGATAAAATGGATGACAACACTGCTCAAATACTTTTTTCATACAAAGCATAATTAACCTGTGCAACTCCCTGCTGCAGGATTTAGAGGAAAATGGCTTTGGGGGGTTAAAAAGGAGACCTATGAATGAGAACAGCATCTGCAGTGCCATTAGCTAGCATAAGAATGACCAGGGCTCTGAAACCTCATGCTCTAGTGAATAAAGTGATCTCCACCTGGGAATCAATTGAAAATTCCCCCAACCAGTCCCCCCAAGAGGAAGTATTGCACAGTGATATGCATTATGGGGAATTTTTGCCTTCCTGTGACTCATCCTGCATTGGCCCCTCTGTTATAGAACTAGTAGGATTTGTCGTCTGGTTCAGCACAGTAGGAGGTAGGGTGACCAGACAGCAAGTGTGAAAAATCAGGATGGGGATGGGGAGATAATAGGAGCCTATATAAGAAAAAGACCCCAAAATTGGGACTGTCCCTGTAAAATTGGGACATCTGGTCACCCTAGTAGGAGGTGTGACATTGGACTTCTGAATGGGTCCTTAATCTGGACCAGTAATGATATCTCCTATGTCCCGGGTTCTCCTGTCACACCAACTTTACCCTGCCGTAACTCCATTGGCTTGACTCCTGATTCACACCAGAGTAGGGGAGAGGTGAATCAGACCCTATGTTTCTAGGTTATTTCACAGGCTATGTCAGCAAAAAGGATTTTTATGTACATCAATCTATAAAGCCCTCTATGGCGTGGTTTGGTCCCACAGGAGACATCATGGGAACAGCACTGCAGAACATCGACGGCCTCCTGCAGATGTCCGCTGGATGCAGAGAGCAGAACATATGGTGCGTTTCGCCCCCAATGTCTTCATCACACGGTACCTGGAGGAGACAGGCCAGAGATCAAACAGAAAGCTGCTGGCTTCCTTGAAAGCGGTGAGCGGATCTGAATTTAGGTTGTGGTGCTAGCTGTGAGAGGTCACTGCGGGCTTGTCTACACCAGAAATTCTGCAGCGGTGTAGCTGTAGTGCTTCAGTGTAGATGCTACCTATGCTGCTGGGAGAGGCTCTCCCACTGGCAGAGGTAATCCACCTCCCCAAAAGGCGGCAGCTAGGCCAATGGACGAATTCTTCTGTCGACCTAGTGCTGTCTACACAGGGGCCTTAGATTGGCTTAACTACGTTGATCAGAGGCATGGACTTTTCACACCTCAGAGCAACATAAACTGGGTCAAGCTACTAAGCTGATCACATGATGAAGCTGTAAGGAGAGTCCTGCTCCTGGATTCCTAGCTGGGTGAATCCAGCATAACTCTACTGATGTCACAAGAGTTACTCCAGATTGACGTTGGTGTAAATGAGTGCAGAATCCTCTTTTATCCCATATCTGTACAAGGGGGACAATAATGCTTACATACCTCTGCCAATCCCTTTGGTGGAGCTGCTCAGGTGCAAAACTCTGAACATTATTATTATAAAGATGAACTGGGAGGGAGATCACTCACCCAAAGAATGGGATGGCTGCAAAACATCTTCACTGTCTGGCTGGCTCTCCGGAGGATACCAGCGACAGCTCCGGTATAAGCACATTGATGGCTCATACAGCACCTTTGGAGAAGGCCATGGTCCAGAGAACACCTGGTAAGCAGAGATCCCCAGAGCATGAGCTGAGAGCTGGCTGAGCTCAGGTCAGGCATGGCAAAGAGGAACAGATCTGGCCAGGGAAGCACTGCCCTAAGTATAGGGAACCTGAGAAGGTTCGGAGCATCTGATGCTACTCTGAACTGACACTGGGGCTGGGAAATCTGACTCGGGAGCTGATGTACTGATTTGGGGGGGTCTCCATGTTTGGGTGTCCAAAGTTGGGCATCCCAACATAAGATGCCACCTTTTTGAAAATCTGACTGCAAAAGCTTTCTCCTCTCACAAGACTCCCGTGGCTCTTTGGGTAAGTCTATGCTGCACACCGAGCCTGGATCTGTGGGACCCCAGCTTGCGGACTTGGTTTTTTCAAACTAAGTGTCCGTGCTGCATTGCACACCTGGGTTTGCAGGTAGGTCCCTCAGTCATGCTGACACATCCTTACTGCACTACATAGAGCTTCTGACTCAGGTCTGCAGCTGGGATTTCAGCCCTGCTGTCCCCACCCGCACTTGGGGAATGAGGTGAGAATAGCAGGGACCAGAGGGGAGAAACAACACTGAATTATCAGAAGCTCCAAAATGTCCTGGTGGGAGGGGGTGAGTCCGAGCTCAGGGCTGAAAACTTCAGATCTTTTTTATTTTGTGTGTTGCTTCTGTTTGCCCCCTCCTACTCTCCTAATACTACATCGGGAGGCAGCCCATTTGTTTCACCCCACGCGCAAAATACAATGGGAGATACCATGATGTTTGTGTCCTTTTAGAAACCGTTCTTCTGGGACTAGCAACCCTCGCGTTCTCTGTCCCCCACCCATCTCTTCCCTGGCCTCAGGCTGACCGCTCTTGTCCTCAAGACATTTTGCCAAGCCCAGCACTCCATCCACATATGTAAGCAGTGTCAGGATGAGCTCCACCCTGACATCTGGTGGTGAGGTGTGGCAAGTTGTGGAAAAGAACTTCAGGGGCCGATCTCATTTGCATAGGCACACCCACCACGCCTAGAATGAGGCCATAGCTGCCCAAATGGTCACTTTGGCTGCTGTGGGATCCCTAGTGTCTCTGTTATTGGGGCAGGAAGAATAAATTGTTATTACCCTGATTATGGGAACTGTGCTTGGAACTGTACTTGGCCTTTTGTTATGATGGAGGGACTCGCCATCAACTAAGTAGCACTCGCTAGGCAAGGGTCATGGGTTCCAAAATTCTGTGAATTGAGAGAGGTTGGGTACAAGTATTAATACTTGGTGGTATAGGCCCCTTGGTGAGGGCCTTACATGCTAATTGCACTTCCTTCTCTCTCTACTGTGGAATATCAGAGTTAATTTTGATTCCATTAGGAGTCTAGTTACAGGCTTCTGAGCTCATTTTGGGCTAATGGTGCACCAGCACTGAGGCTCCCTTACTACAAGCTGAATTCACCAAGGAGCTGAACTGACTAAGAGCTGAAATCACTGAGCATTGTGTTAAGTAGTGGGGGAGCCTGAAGGTATATTGTGGAGCAGTTTGTGGGATGGCTGGAGTGCCTTGTGGACAGGCTGGTGGAGCAGTTCATAGGACAGCAGGAGCTGCTTGTGGGAGGTGGAGTGGAGCAGTTTGTGGACCGGCTGGTGGAGCAGCGGAGTGGAGCCGAGCGAAGCAGTTCGTGAGGTGGCTGGTGGAGCGAAGGCCTATGGAGCTGTGGGGCGGTCAGCTTCAGATCATGTAAGGTGCCCTTTACCTCTCCCCTCCCCCCCCCCCATCTCCACCCAGGTTGGGAGGTAAAGCTCTGCAGATAAACTTTCGAACTCTGGGGCTGCCAGGGACAGAGACTTTTGGGTCATTGGACTTTTGGGACTTTGGGTGATTTGGGGTTGCTGGACTCAAGAAACAAAGGGAAAGGGACATGCCCCAATTTGCTTGGGGGTGGCTTTTTTTGCTCATGGGTTGTGTTACGAATCCTGTTGGTGGTGTTTCCCCAACATAATGCCACATTGTTTCTCTCTGTTATTAAAAAGCTTTTTGCTACACTCGGACTATGTGCTTGCGAGAGGGGAAGTATTGCCTCTTGGAGGCGCCCAGCGGGAGTGGTATATATTTGTCCCAGGTCACTGGGTGGGGGCTCGAGCCGGTTTGCATTGTGTTATTGGAATGAATCCCCTAGATATTGAACCCGGCCCTTGTTGCTGCCAACTCTGACGGGCAGAAGGGTTACACATAGACGAGCAGAACATAAAGGATGCTGCCAGGGCCCTGACCTGGAGCCAGATGCCATCCGGCTGCTTCCAGATCATGGGGAAGCTCTTCAGCAACGGCTTGATGGTACAATGCATCCCCCGCTGCTTTCCAGACTCCCCAGTTTTGCCTCCCACTCTGTCTCCTGAGCTGTGTGTCAGGAGCAAAGCCCAGCTACACTGCTGGGGAAGCCATGTCACTGGACAGCCTGCCCTATGGAGCCAGGATCTCCCCTGATCCAGGGCTGTGCTTGGTCGGGGCCATATTTATCTGGGGTGGTGAATGTAGAGCTAGGCCAAAAATTTTGGCTGAAACTTTTTTGGTGAAAAATGCAAATTGAGCAGCACCGAAACAGTTTGCAAATTTGGGTCGGCCTTGCTGAATTGTTTTGGCCAAAAAAAAGGTGATAAAACATTTTGATTTTTTGGGGGGGGCTTCAAAACAACTTTTTGTTTCAAAGTTTCTTTCCATTTAATTTTTAAACCAATGCAAGCGTTACAGAGAGACTCAAAATCAGAACAAAACATTTTGTTCAAACCAAAAGGAAATATTTTTCCATGTTTCGATTTCCAAAAAAATTTCATTTTCAGTTTAATGCGAAGTGATTCCCCCCCTCCCCCCCCGGCATGTTTTGGAATTGGCAGACAACCAAAAAACTTGGTTATTTTCCCTGCTCTCTAACTGCGGCTGTGAAGATCCCCACTCCTCTGGGAAAGGGACAGCCCACAAGTGCCCTGAGCCAACCCCATCTCCAACCAATCCTGCCTGCTACCCCTGCAGGAACCGCCCCTGCTGCCAGACTGTCCCATGACCCCTTAGCAAGCAGCCTGGTCTGCCTTCCCCAGTACCGAATGCTACTCAGAAGGCAGAGAGTGACAGAAAGGAAATGGGGAGGGGGCTGCATCACCAACATGTGGTGCATCTTGATATAAATCCATGGTATATTCACATTTTGAATACTGCGTGCAGATGTGGTCACCCCATCTCAAAAAAGACATATTGGAAAAGGTTCAGAAAAGGGCAACAAAAATTATTAGGGGTATGGAACGGCTGCCATTTGAGGAGAGATTAATCAGACTGGGACTTTTCAGCTTGGAAAGGGGGCCTAAGATAGAGGTCTATAAAATCATGACTGGTGTAGAGAAAGTGAATAAGTGTTGTTTACTCCTTCTCATAACACAAGAACTAGGGGTCACCCAATGAAATTAATAGGCAGCAGGTTTAAAACAAACAGAAGTATTTCTTCACACAACACACAGTCAACCTGTGGAACTCCTTGCCAGAGGATGTTGTGAAGGCCAAGGCTATAACAGGTTCAAAAAAGATCTAGCTAAGTTCATGGAGGATAGGTCAATCCATGGCTATTAGCCAGGATGGGCAGGGATGGTGTCCCTAGCCTCTGTTTGCCAGAAGCTGGGAATCGGCGACTGGGCACACTGGGAGACAAAGTGGTCGGGGAAGGGAAATCAGCCCAGTGCTCTCTGGAAGAAGAGAGCAGTTTGTGCTAGGAAGGTGTGTGCTGTGAGGGGAAAGCTGCTTCATCAGAGGTGGAAGCTCCAACACCCTTCCCAGACCACCTCCTCCCAAGTAAATGGTACCATGGCTGTGGTAGGTGCAGCTGTGTTCCATTTAGGGAGGTGGCTTAGGGAGAGCTGGGCTGGGGAAGCAAAGACTGGAAACCTCCCGGTGCTCTGATCTCATTGTGTTTCCTTTCCTCTTCTCTAGCTGTTGGGGAATTATACGGTGCAGTGGAGGAAGGACTTGGGCTGAGCGCTGTCATCACCACAGCCCTCATTCGCTCTGGGCTGCTGCAGTCGGTGAGTATCAGCAGCAGGAACATGCTCTCTGAAAACAGTGTGCTCTGCATGTACTCTCCCTCATGGCAGCATGATCTGTATGTGCTCCAGGTGCTCGCCGACTGCCTAATCAGAGCACACGCGGCCTATACACTCCGCATATCTGCGCACATTCTGTCGGCACTGCCCTCCGTTAGGTACCTCGATAATGTGTGTCACTCCCTTGTTTGCATTCTAGGACCCAGTCTTGCAGAAAGCTCTGAAGTGCAGAAAGGATCTAGTCAATGCTGATCTTGGCAGTTCCAGCCTCTACAGCCAGGCACGAGCAGCAAATGCCTTTGCTCTGGTTGGGGATGAGGTAATGAGGAAAGAAATAGTAAACGGATTGGACCAATCAGCCATCCTAGCAGGTATGACAATCCGCAGGTCAGGATGGAGACACTGACACAGCTGTGAGGGGAACCCAGGACAGGAATAGCAGGGGGGTTGCAGGGCAGGGACAAGAGGCATTGGCAGAGCTGGGTGAGGAGCCCAGCACTGGAATAGCAAGGGGGCTGCAGGACAGGACTGAGGGACATTGGGAGGGCCAGTAGCTGTTGGCCAAGCCCTCACTGAAGACAATATACACTAGGTGTCTTTCCCATCCACTTCTCCTCAGATGGGCAAATGTATTGGATCCAGCAGCCCAAACCGAAGGAGGGATCCATGTACTGGTATCGGGCTCCATCCGTTGATGTGGAGCTGACATCTAGCATCCTCATGGTTCATTTTTTGAAGCCAAACTTGTCTTCTGCTGACATCGGAAAAGCATACCAGATTGTGAGCTGGCTCACCAAGCTGCAGAACCCCTATGGAGGCTTTGCCTCAACCCAGGTAACCTGCTGCTTCCCTCACAGGCAGAGAACCCACCTTGATCTGGGGGCTGTAAGAGTAATGGGCTGTAGGCCATAATGCTGTCCTGGGGGGAACAAACCACCTAGCCTGGAAGGCTGTGTGGAGCTACCTGCATGTGGGGGCTGAGGGGAAATCCTTTCTCCAGCTCATGCTATCTATTCTAGGGGAAGCCTCAATCTCTTTCTACGTTGCCCCTCACTGTGGTGTGAGGGGTGGGGCAGGAGGAGGGATGGGAGTTCACAGACTCTGTTTTCCCCATCATATGTCTGATCCCCAGGACACTGTGGTTGCCCTTGTAGCCTTAGCCTTGTATGCCCTCAAGACCTACAGCAAAGATGGTCCTGACCTCCCTGCTTCCATCTCCTCTGAGGGCTTCAGCCATGAGATCCTGGTGGACACCACCAACCGGCTTCTGCTGCAGACGGCGCAGCTGCCAGCCATCCCCAGCAGCTACACAGTGCAGGCTCAGGGCCACGGGTGCCTGTTCCTCCAGGTCAGTCTGGGCAAGGGAGAGGGGTCCTCTCTGGGGGAAGACCCCATTGAGCCAGCCATGGGTACAGGAAGGAGATGAGCATACTCCCTGGTATTCAGCCTGGACTGGAGAGCAAGCAGTTGGGAACTACCCTGCCCCAGGTCCCCAGGGCTGGGTGGATGGGGTAGCTGTGGGTTTAAGGGGTTTTTTTTGTTTCTCAGTCAGTGATGAGGGAGTCCCTCCCCACCAGGCCAGAGGAGCTGCTGTCTTCCAGGAGGCCTGGTGGCCAATTGCCAGACACAGCGGGACAGTGCAGCCACCCAACCTACCCAGTCCTCAGTATGGTCCTTTCCCCCGGCTGTGTGAGACAGCAGAAGGCCTGGAGAGCGCAGTTTGCTCTGTGACATCTGCCCCTGCACTGGGGCTCTCTGTCCATGTCTGCTTCTCTCTGTGTCTCCTGACAGACCACCCTGCGATACAACATCCCTCCTCCAAGGAGCGACTTCACCTTTGCGCTGTCTGTGAGGACAGAGTGCATCGGCCTGAATGCTGCCCGCTTTCCTGTCACCATTCAAAGCCGGTAGGAGACCCACGGCTGCCACTCGCCATCCCTGTGCATGGGGGCTTCTGGCTCTGTTAGCCTCCAGCTCTGTAGCAATCTCCAGCCAGCCAGGGTCCCCCTTTCCCACTCCTCTTGGGAGCCTAAGTGCTGCTGCGGACCCAGTCTTCCTAGGACAGGGTCCTCCCCCATCCTCCCAAGCACCATGGATATTACTAGCCCTGGGGTGAGCGGTGCAGGCTGTGGCCCTGACCTGAGCAGTGCTGATCACCCCCAGCTCCCCATGAAGTGTTCAGCATCTTGCAGGATTAGGCCCTGAAACGCTAATGTGGAGGGACATGCACAACACACGGGCTGAACCAGCCCTGACACTCAGCTCAGACCTCCCCCGCCCCAGCAGTTTGTCACTCCAGCCTCCTCTGCCTTTCCCAGGCCTGGTTAGGGTCAGAATCGCTGGCATGCCAGCGAGAGGGTGAGATCTCCCTGCTGTGAATCTCCAGCCCCAACTGGAAGCAATAAATACCAGGAACTCCTGAGGAATTTGTTCTCTTGTAACTTTGGACACAGTTGGTAGGGGAGGTGCTATGGAGAGTAAATGGGGGGCACATATCCGGGGTGTGTGTATTTATTACACTGCAGTTATGGAGAGGGAGAGGGATGCTGGCAGGAGAATGCCTATAGAGAGAAGCAGATCTCTCTGTCTGGCTCCCAACGGCCAAACTGGAATCTGTCTGCTCCATGGATCACAGTCTCACAGGGTGATGTTCCTCTCTTCTATCCCTGGGCTCTTGCTGCAGCTACACTGGGAACCGTGTGTCCACCAACATGGTGCTGATCAAGGTGAAGATGCTGTCTGGCTACAGCCCTGTGACAGAGTCCTTGGAAGAGGTGAGCGTGCACACAGCTGCCTACAGCCCTCCATAAAGTCTGTGTGCCGGGAAAACTGGTTTGTAGCCACAAGGAGGCTTATCCGCAAAGCAGTAAGAAGAAATGTATGTGTGCATTCCAGTGGGCGGAGAAATCCAGTTCTAGCTCTTCTCCTCCCAGGGGCCACAGCACCCACAGTCCATCCCAGGACTCTAGGAGTGGGATTCTGGTCACCCAGGACAATCACTACCCACCCCTTCCCTTGAACGTATCACATTTGCCTGCATGCAGGCAAGACTCCCTGGAGACAGATGTTCCATGCTGGAGTTTTTGGGTTTGTTTTCTGTTCTCAGTTAAAGAAAATGCCCGTGGTGAAGAAAATTGAAAGAGAAGTTGAGCAAGTCACCCTCTACGTGGATGAAGTGAGTTCAACTCAAACTTCCTTTTAGCTCTAAAATAAACTAGTCTCTAATTTCAAGCGCCCAGCCTGAGACACCTATAGCCTGGTTCGCAAGGATGTTGAGCACCAACAGCACCGCTGATTTCACCTGGAGCAGTGAGTGCTTGGCACCTCTGAGAACCAGGCCCAACTAACCCAGTGCAGCTCCTTGTTCCCCTCTCGTGATTGGACCACGTGGAGAGTTAGTCTTTTGCTACCTTCGTGTTACCTGACCTGATCCTGTAGCTGAAGCAGTAGAGGCTCATGCTTTTAGATCCAGAGATGCCAGAGATTCAGTCCCCACAGACAATCCAACCAGGGTGTCATTGCCAACAAGAGGGGATACAATTTTAGACTTGGTTTTAGTAGGTGGTGAGGACATTGTAGAGGAAATAACCTTGGATCGAGTGATCATGAGTTGATTCAGTTTAAATGAAACGGAAGGGTAATCAATACCAGGTCATCCCGAGCTGTGTTTTTTTATTTCAAAAGGGCAGCCCTTGGGAAATGAAGGGAGTTAGTTAAAGAAGTCAGCTGGACTGGCGAGCTCAAGGACTTAAATGCGGAGGAGGCTTGGAGTTTCTTCAAATCAACTATACAAAACCTATCTGACATTTTTGCATCCCAAGTAAGGGGAAGAAACTTGTAGGAAATGGCTCCAGACCCAGTTGGATGAATAACCACCTCACCAGGGTGATTAGGAGTAAGCAGAGAGCTTATAGGGAATGGAAAAAGGGGTTGACTAGCAAAGAAAGCTACAGCTTGGAAGATAGAAAATGTTGGCATAAAGTAAAAATTGCTAAAAGTCAAGCTCTTACCATGAAAAATTTAAAAAAACCCTCTTATTAATTTTGTTATATAAATAAAAAGAGAATAAGGAAGGATGAGGTTGGGCCACTATGCAGTGTGGATGGGAAGAATATTAAAGCTAATCTAGATGTGGCCCAAAAACTAGATGAATACTTTGCCTCGGTTTTCAGTAAGGATGATAATGTGGAACCTGGGCATGAAAGCAGGACAGTTGTTGGAAATGACCACATCTGAGGTGGAAAGAAAATTTAAAGAGCTTAATGTGCTCAAATCTGGGGGACTGGATAATATCCATCCCAAAATACTGAAACTTACATCTGAGATTGCTAGGCTCATAGCAATGATTTTTAATAAATCCACCTATTTGGGAGTAGTCCCATATGACTGGAGAATAACTAACATCATACCTCTAGTTAAGAAAGGGAAGAAAAGTGATCTGGGCAATTACAGCCTGATCTCAGTAGTATGCAAGGTTTTAGAGCAAATTGTGAAGGCAAGAATAATTATATTCGTAGAGGTAAAGGGGATGCAATGCAACATGGGTGTACCAAAGGTAGGGCATCCCAGACTAGCCTGATTTCTTTCTTTGGAAAAGGAACTGGTATTTTAGATAAGGGAAGTACGGTAGATCTAATATACTTGGACTGCAGTAAAGCATTTGACACAGTACCACATGGGAAGTTATTAGTTAAATTAGGGAAGACAGGGTCAGTACAAGCATTGTATGGTGGAAAAAGAACTGGCTAAAGAGGAGAAGGAAATGGTTGTGCTGAAAGGTGGATTATTGGACTCGAGCGAGGTTACTAGCAGAGCTCCTCAAGGATCAGATTGGGGCCAATCTTATGCAATATTTTTATTAATGACCTTAGCACAGAAAAGGAAATTTCCTGATGATACACAGTTAGGAGGCATCGTCAATAGAGAGGAGGATCGGAATATTACACAGGAACATGTGGATGACTTTGAAGACTGGAGTGGAATCCAGAAATGGAATAAAATTCAATAGTACAAAGTGCAAGGTCATGCACTTAGGTTCTAATAATAAGAATTTCTGCTTCAAGCTGGGGGCTCATCAGTTAAAAGGACAGAGAAAGAGGGAGACCTGGGTGTTAAGGCTGACCATAGGATGACTATGAGACACAAGTGTGATGTGGTTGAGAAAAGAGCAAATGCGATCCTTGAATGTATCAGATATTACACTCAGGGAGGTGATGTATCAGGCGAGTCATTTCCAGTAGAGAGAGAAATATTAATGCCATTATTCAAGGCACTGGTAAGACCTCATCTGGAATACTGTGTACAATTTCTGGTTGTCCACGTTCAGGAAAGATGAATTTAAACTGAAACAGATGCAGACAAGCTGTTAGTATGATCAGGGGAACGAAGGGCCTATTTTATGAGAAGAGACTGGAAGGGCTTGGCTCATTCAATCTAGCAAAAGGAAGGGTGATTGTTCACTATAAATACATCGGGGAAATGACAGGGAGGGTGAAGAGCTACTTAAGCTAAAGGATAATGCTGGCACAAGAACAAATGAATGTAAATTAGTCATGAACAAATTCAGGGTGGAAATTAGAAGTTTTCTTACCATCAGACAGCTGAGGTTCTGGAACAACCACCCTGTGGGGGGAAACCACTGAATTTGTTTCAAGAGAGCTGGATGAATGTATGAGTGTGATTGTGTGACAGAGGTGCATGTGATGGTGGGAGCAGGGCTCAGCAGCCCCACGGCTCGCTTCTGGTTTATGTCCTGTGTTCCTAAAGCTCATGCTTCAGGGCTTCAGCCGACCACCTGCCAGGGCCAGGAAGGGATTTTTCCCCCCCAGTGTATTTTGGGAGTTTTTTTTTCTTTTTTTAATCGCCTTCCTCTGAAGCAGCAGGGATGGCTGGGGCTGGAGATGGGACTGAGGGAGGGTGGGCCAGGGGCTCTGAGGTGGCACCGAGCATTTTCTCTCTCAGATGCTGGGCTGGCTGGGTCTTGCTCACAAGCTTAGGGTCTAACATCACCATGTCTGGGGTTGGAAAGAAATTTTCCGCCCTGTCAGACTGGCAGAGACCCTGGGTTTTTTCTCCTTTCTGTGCAGTGTGAGTCATATGCCAGGATCACCTGGGTATATCTCACTTAATTATTTCCCTGTCATTGCAGGGGCCTCAGTCACTGGTGCACCTTGGTCCCTCCTAGTCTCTGCCTGTGGCACATAATAGTGTAGTCTCCTGAGGACTGTAATACTCGGTGTCATTTTGGTTGGGTTTAGTGTGCGGGTGCTGGGTGGTGGTGGTGATGAACTGTGATATACAGCAGGTCAGACTAGGTGATCGGGCAGGAAACATCCCTTCTGGCCTTAAAACGCTGTCTCTCTCTGTCTTGGTTTTACACCAGTCCACAGTATGTGACATGCTGCCAGATCAGAATTCTCCACTCATCCACGCTGGTGCTAACATTCTGACTGCACATTGCACTGGTGGACACAACTGCACAAGGCGCATGGCAGGGGACAGTCAGGCCCCAGGTGTCTAAAGAGTGGCACAGATGGAGGCACCCACAGTTCAAGGTCACATTTGAGCATCAAGCTATAAAGAAAGGGGAAATCTCCCGTGGGCCTACAGCTGGGATCAGGGCTGACCGTGGTGTACAGTGAAAAGAGGACTCTCAAAATGGGACTAGGATGATAGTGCATTTCCATGGTGGGTAACCCCCCCTCCCTACAGAGGCTGGCTGTAGGCGAACATTATCACACAAGATCTTGGTTCTGGCTGTAATGTCTGCCTTTGCATCTCTGCTCTTTAGCTGACTCGGGACTCAGTACTTTACCCTTGTGGTGCAGCAAGAAATCCAAGTGAAGGACCTGAAGCCTGCCAACGCGAAGGACTCTGATTACTACATGCCGGGTGAGCTCAGAACTGCTGACCAGTGGCTATACTATTTCAGAAGTCTGGGGCCCGATCCTGCAAGGCGCTGGGCACTCACAGCACCCCTTGAAATCGATGCCTGTCATGGTAGCGCAGCACCTCTCAGGATGAGCAATTTGTAGCGGCAGCTCAGAACCTCCGATTCCTTCAAATCGAAGCTGATGGAGAGACCTGTCTGATAGCGAATATCTGGCCAATCCCTCCCTCGGCCCTGCGTCCTGCCCCCTGCTGTACACGTGCTAGCTGAGCTTGCTCTCCGGTGTCCTAGTGAGCAGTCTGTTCACTGCAGCGGAGCGAGCGCTAGGGTGAAGCAGACAGGGGCCGGGGGCAGAGATTTCCCTGCAGAGAGCCAGGGCTGTAGAACTTGCTCTTCAGGCAGATCCAGCTGAGCCCGGAGCCTGCGAACTTTAGGGCATGCTGCAAGTGCCAGTGTTTTCATAATGGATGGACTGATGTCTCCTCTGGGAGCCTGACCCTTCTGACAAAAGAAGAGGACAGAACCCAAAAGAGCTTTCCTTTTGTGTGAGGGAATGTAGACAGAGAGGCACAATGGTGGGTGGTTTAGGTAATAGGGAAAATAATATCCCGTCTGCCCTGGGATCTTCAAGAGGTGAGGAGCTAGAGACATGTCAAGGAGTGGTGTTGTTCTGGGCCAACTCTGAGGCTGCCAAGGACGTCACTGTTCTTGGAATGCACTGCTCCAAAAGCCAAGGCCCTGACCACTTGAGCTAAAGGAGAATCCCCCATAGCTGTTACCAGTGCAGGGCCTATGACACACAGATCAGCAATTCTGAGTCTAGCCAGGCTAGGGTATGCTCTCTCTTTACTATGAGCAAATGTGCTGGCACTGCATTCGGCTCTGCTTTCATGGTTTCTGACAAATGTGTTTCATGGTCAATTTCCCTGCCTCTTACAGAAGAAAATGCTGTGACAGACTATGGCGCCCCCTGCCTATGAGGTGAGTAGATGGTGCATCCTCTCATGCTTTGTGTGTGACTGTCTGGTGCACACTGGGAGGCCTGAAAGTTTCATTCAAGAAAAACACCAAGCTGGGACAAGCATGCTGAGGGTGGGAGGGGACTTGCATACAGCAGAACCTCGTTTATCTGATCTAATTGGGACCAGAGCCGGATCAGATCAACATAAATCCAGACAACTGCAGAATGGGAAAGCGCAATGCTGCGGCACCCTCTAGTGGCCACAGGAGAGATGGCCCCTTTCTGGACTTGAGTGCGCTGGTTGTCCGGTTAGCCTGGACAGATGGTTAATGGAGGGTCGGATAAATGGGGTTCGACTGTAGTTAAGGGGAATGCATCTGCCAGTATTTAAATTGGGGTGATGAGAGAATCTGTATTGCTGATCCCCCGAACCATCCAGTTACGCAGCTTGGGGCTGGCTGGAAATGGGGCTGGAACGACACAAGGCTGCAGAGCCGTCCTCCGGGGTCCCTGAGTGCTCAAGCCCTGCGGCGTCTGTTAGTCAGGCCAGTAGGAGTCAGACACCTCCTGTTGTCATAAGAGTGGCTCTACTCTGTGGCTGAACAGAACACAGTAGCAAGTTAACTGACTGGTTAGGGGCCCATGTCATTATTGCAAGGATTTTACTGAGCCCCAGAATGGATCCTGATCACTCTGTATTTAGACAGAGATCAACGTCTGTTTCAATAGAGCTACAGGCTCCTCCTCGTGAGGCAGGGCTGTGTATGAGCAGAGCACTAGACTTGGATTTTGGACATCTAGACTCTGTTCTTGGCTCCGCTGGATGACCCTGGACAAATAATTTGATCTGAGCACTTTCCTTTCCCCTTATCTGTACAAGGGGTATGGGAGTGGGAAGATACCTGTCTCCAAAGGGTGTGGTGATGTTCAGCTTATTCATATGTGCAAAGCGCTTTAACATTCCCAGATGAAAGATGCTAGGGGGGGAAATGTTATTGTAATGAACAGTCTGGTGTGCATCTGCAATACTGCCTTCTGCTGGATGGAATCAGCACTACCCGAAACTTACTGTCACAGACCCTACACTGTCAGTGGAGTGAGATTCTCCTCTGGCTTTAGCTCAAGTGGCTGCGGCCTGGGATGTTGAAGCAGCAGGCGGGGATTGCTATCCTTGCTGTTGCTGTGAAGTTCCATGTGGCCAAAGTGTCCTAAATCTCCATCAGCTGCTTGTATTGTTTTTTCTCAGGGTTGTGTGTGTCTTTCTTTTCCCCTCCTCTCCTCAGTCATGGACACTTTAAGTCCTTTTCTTTCCTCTTCACAGGATTGGGACAGTCAGTTGCTGACAGCTTTCCAACAGGCCTTTGTCAATCGTGCCCCGCTGATGTCTGATACCATAGTGAGAGATTATGGGTGACGGGACTAATCAATTGCCAGAACCAGGGAACTCACATCTGCTGGTGATGCACTAACATCATCCCTGCGGGATCCCATCATTCTGCAGTGACCATCAAACCAACCTTGCATGCAATTGTTTTAATTCTTTTCCTTGGGCAAGTCCCCAGATTAAATTGACTTGAAGCCAAAGACACCCTCCCCCTGGAAAGGAAAGTCAGACAGGGACTGTGAGCAGGGAAGGAAGCCATAATCCAGTCTCCCCAGCCAGAAGCTCCTCCGTGAATCCCTCACAGCTTCCCCACACTGTAGCACAGCCATTGCCTTCCCCACTTCCCAGCAGGAGGCTGCAGGAATCTCACTGAGCTGTGGTGGGAGTCACTGCTGGATGCCTCGCTTCCATCCAGCCTCCTCCCCCTGCACTGAAAGACAGGGCAGAGCCATTACCCAGCAGACAGGGGGCAGCAGTTCACCCCAAACACCTGGCGATTCTGTCCCCCTTGGTATCATCTGGGAAAGCAGCTGGGCTGCTGTGTTAGAGCCAGGAGAGACAGGCAGGACGGGTGTGAGCCAGCCCGACCACTCCCCTTGGCCTCAGTGGGCTTTGGGGCAGGCCCTGCCTTCGCCAGCAGTAGGTGGGCTCCTGAGCTCCTTGGTCAGAGTTCTGTCTTAGATCCAGCCCCAGTGAAGTGCTTCCTGGAGTGAGGCTCCATTTTATTCCTTCAGAGGCAGCTTGCACAGAGCCAGCTACAGCTGCCTGGCATGTGCACTGCTTGCAGGAACCACCAGGAGGCGGGGACAAATACCTCAGCCCCACTCCAAAGGCCGGATCCCTCCTTCTCCCCCTAGACAAGGTGGCACCATCCCAGCTGCTGCTCCCTATTTGCCCCATGACAAGCAGGGCTCCTGCCTCCCCACAACTCCTCCCTCCCACCACAAGGGTTTCAACTCCAAGCACAACAGAGAGGTTCTTCCAACCCTCACTCAGCCCCTCTTCCCCAGTCCCCTGCAGTGGCTTCCTCACTGTGTCCTGACCAGTGCTCCCCACTACCTAGCAGCCACCCCACTGTCTCCTGGGGCATCTCCTGCCCTCTGGATTCCCATCATACCCCACCCCAGACATCCACTCTCACCCACCCCGCCCCCAGCTGTCAGCTCCCGAGCCACTGGTTAGCCTCACTGTGGGCCAGAGCTCACACCTACCTCAGCTGCAGACAGCATTATAGTCAGCCAGGGCTCGCTCCTCTGCAATGGGAAACAAGAAAGCCAGAATTACACCCAGGGGAGAGGGTGCAGAGTCTCACACCAGCTCCCTTCAGCCACAGCCTGGAGGCCAGGAAGAGCCTCAGCTCCCTGCCTGGATACACAGCAGCCACCACCACCCACCTGGCTGGTAGTAGTCATAGACTTTGATGTTGGCTGGTTTCAGGCCCTTCACCTCGATCTCTTGTTCCAATTGCAGGATGAAGGTCTGTGACTCATCACTCAGCTTGTGGAGGTAGGAGGGAGACCAGCAGGGAAAGGGAGGGATAGAGAGAAAGAAGTTACATAGCTGCTTTGGTCAGGGCTTGACGTGACTTTCTCCACTTGCAGCGCTCCAGGCTATTAGAGGGTCAGGACTGTAGAAAAGGAGCAACTACTAGGATTGGCAAACACCCGACAGAGTGACAGGGCTATACAAGCTTCCCCACTGCACAGCTCTCCCAATGCCCCTCAGTCCTGCCCTGCAGCCCCCCTGCTATTCCAGTCCTGGGCTCCCCACACAGCTCTACCAGTGCCCCTCAGTCCTTCCCTGCAGCTCAGCTACCCCCACTTCTTGTCCAAACCAAAAGCTCTTGCTCAAATTTACCTTCTCTAGATAAATGAAGATTGCATCAATTTTCACCTCCGTTTTCCTAACGAGGGGTCTCTGCTGCAGCTGAGACAGGAGATAAGAGAATTTCTGAGCTCCTCTTCCTCACCGCAGGGAAGAGAGTGTGACCGGGTCTATAGGTTCGGAGGAATGGTGTGAGAAGTGCCCCGCCCCTGCCCTTATGTCAGGTTTCATTTCCTCAGACGTCCCCTCATGGAGAGTTTATTCATAGATTCCGAGGCTGGAAGGTACCACTGTGACCTCAACACAGACCATAGAACATCCCCAAAATAATTCCTAGAGCAGATCTTGATTTAAACATTGTCAGTGATTGAGACCCCATCATGACTGCCGGTAACTTGTTCTAGTGGTTCATTATTGTCACTGTTAAAAATGTGTGCTTTATTCATGATAATTCTTGCAGGCCTAGGGAAGAGCAGGGTCCTGCCTGGATGCTTTCCAAATGAGCTGGGACAATCTCCCCATCCCAGCAGCGAAGGGCATGGATATGCTGTACGTGACCGACCCTGTCTTGGGTGTCAGTCTGTAAATCCTCTCAGCAGCAGCTGGAGCAGTTCTGGGTCTGCCTGCTGGACTTGAGCTCTGATTCACAATCAGGCCAGCTACTGTTTGGTCTGACTCCTCGCCCAGCTCATGAATGCTAGTACTGCTCCAGACACAGGGGAGGGGAGGCTCTAGATTCCCGGATGCTAGGCAGCCTGGGAGTAGTGTGTAGAGAGAGATCAGTGGTGGCCCAAGGTGGTTCAAAGGCTCCAAGTCTTACAGGAGGTTGCAGGGGCAGCTGAGTGAGGGTCCTCACAGCTGTCTAAGAGCCTCTGTCTGTGGAAGCTCCCTCCCCTCTCAGCAAGGACAGATCCCACCAGTGATTCACCACCTCACCCTTTGCCATGGCCCCCATTCTGATGCCAAGATTCCTTACCGATGTGTGGGAGCCTGAAGCCAGACTGAATCCAGACAACAGGGAGACCTCCAGAATCACCATGTTGGAAGTGACTCTGCTCCCGATGTAGCTGGGAGTGGGGAGATGGTCAGACTGTGAGCCGGGGCTAAATGAGGCTGTAACATTTCCTCCCCATCAGTCCTCACCAGCACTAGCCCTCGTGTGCACAGGGACTGGTGCCCAGCGTCCTGGCAGGGAGATGAGGCCTTGGCATTCGAAGATCTGGGGGCTAATGGGATCAAACTGCTCTGAGCTGCCCCAGCCTCTTGGGTATCCCTCAGAGATTCCCTTTTCTGTACCTATCAGGCTCCTCCCCCAGCTGGATAAAGCTACAGGACCCTCACACTGTCCCACCCCATTGCCAGGCACCTGGTCCTGACCTTCCTCCCCATCCCTCCCTGCTGTCCTTTCCCCACACGGATGAGCACCCCAGCCCTTTGGCTTGCCTTGTTCCCAGCTGCCAAAGCTCTCTGTATCCCCCCCGCCCCCCCAGGTGGCCTGAACCCCTGCCCAGCTCTGACACTCCCTGCTCTGCTCCAGGCAGGGGCTGCGTCCCAGGTGAGTGATGTATACATGGGGGGAATCGCAGGGTCACCTGACGTGGATGCGGACGGTGAGGAAACGTGCATTGCCCTGGGCGCAGTCCATCAGCTGCGTGGTGACGCGCAGAGAGAATGTCATGGAGACCCGTGGAGGAGGCTCGTTGTATCTCAGCACCGTCTGCAGAGGAGCGAGAGAAGGGGAAGTGACAGATCCGAAATTCCATGCAGAGGGAAGCGGCAGAATTCCCAAACCCCACCAGTAACACTTCCCCCTTGTCTCAGACACACTTCCCTGTGACTCACCTGGGCATAGACGCAGCCGCTGCCCTGGGCCTGCACTGAGAACTCCCCGGGGATTTCCGTCAGCAGCGCGTGCTGTAGTAGCAGCCGGTTCTTGTGGGTGACCTGGAACTTCCTCTCTAAGCTCCTCTGAGACTTCACCGTCACTGTCACCTGTGCCAATGCGCTGAACGTCCGGGCTGCGTACTTAGCCAGGGCCTGCAGCGCGACCACCGTGTCCTGGCGAGGGAGAGACAGCTACCTCACTGTTTGTGTCAAACCCTGCGGGCACAGGGAGGGATCAGTGCACCTGGGGAATCCCCCTCTCCAGCCCCCAAGTGCAGTGGGATCTGCACCCCTGGGTACGAGCGCTAGGCTTCTCCTCCCTCTGCCTGAGTACAGGAGCGCTCCCCAAAGGATTCTCTGTTCCTGAGTGCAGCAGGGGCCACAGCCTGCCCAATGCCCGGGAGGGAGGGGGGCTCTGTCTCTGATGGGAGCCAGTCATCACCTGTGTGGAAGCAAACCCTCCGCGGGCGTTCTGCTGCCGGGCCAGCCAGGCCACGATGCCGGCAGCAGTGGCCATGTCCCTCGCGTTTATGCGTGGTTTGGAGAGGTAAGCCAGGAGCACGTAGGCTGTCAGCTCAACATCCACTGACTGAGTCCTAGGCCAGAAATCTGTGGCAGCTGGGGAGCTGGGCTTGGGGCTCCAGTGGATTTGGCCTCCTAGGGAAGGAAAAAATAACACACGAGTTACATGGGGGAAAACACATCTCCAGAGATGGGGAAAGCCATAAAGGAATCATCCCAGTAGTCCGCAGGGGCCCAACCCAAGATTGCTCCCTACAGTCTTTGCTCTGGGGATTTGTCCAATCCTAGATCTCAGTGTTCCACTCCTTCCCTTGAAGAAAGTTGCTCATTCTCACAGACTCCTCTGTGTTAGGAAGTGTTTCCTGAATGTCCAACCTGGAATGCCCCCAGTTGCTCTATGGCAGCCCGTGAGATCCACCCCCACAATCCACTTCCTCTTCATTCTTCATGATCACACCCTTCACGTACGGTAGCCTGTTACCATATTCACTGTGACTGGATAGCCAGCCAGCAGGAGACCAGCTCCTGGGGGGGGGGGGGGTTCAAAAGCACTCGGCCCTGGCTTACCTCTGCTCCCATTGAAGTCGGTGAGAGTTTTGCCATTTGCGTGTGCATGTTAGGTTTTAGTGCTGAGTATGTCTGACCAGGACTAACTCCTTGATCCTGCAGTGCAGTTACTGCCCCTGTATAAAGGCCATGAAAGCAGCCTTCTAAGTCCCTGTTCAGTCCCTCACAAAGCAGCCTGCCTGGCTTTACAGACTTCAAACCCCACGGAGCTTGACCAGAGCTGCTGCTGCCGAATGACCACACCGTGCTGGGCAGGTGTATGCTGCTTTTGCTCCCAGCAAATCAGACAACAATCCCTGCCCTAAAGAGCTGCCAGTTGAACCCAGTACCTGATTTGATGGCCTGTTCATCCAGCCTGTACAGCAGCTCCTGGGTCACCTCATAGTCCCCAGCCAGGGCGAAGGCGTAGGCCAACACGGCTTCCGTGTAAACACTGGTGACATTGTGAACGGCGTGAATGAGGCAACGTAAGGCCGCCTGCACCATGCTGCCCTGTGCGTGAGAAGTTGCCCACACAGAGGTCACATCTCAGACAGCTGGTATGCCTTTATCTGCAGGCTAGCTAGGGCCAGGTATGAATGTGAGGACAATTGCACCAACTTCAGCGGGCTTACACCGGGGATGAATGAGACCCCTTGAGACTGCACTGACAGAGTAACACTATGAGCCAGACTCTGATCCCTGGGAAACGGGTGCAACTCCACGAATGCCAGTAGAGTTACTCCAGATACACTTGTGTAACAGAGCAGAATCTGCCCCACCGACCGGACTTTAACTCTACACTGCAACAGCTCTACAATGCGCCTGCCCTGGAGATGCACAGGGATGCCTGTGTTACTAGCCCCCACTGCTCTGTCATGCCATGCCAATTATGCTGCGTGTGAGCTTCCTCCAGGCAGTGCCTTATCAACACCTGGCCTGGCAGATGCCAGCAGGGGAACACCCTCAGAGCCCTGCCCTCTTGGTGCCCAGCCACGGAAACGGTTGCAGCAGTGCGAGCTTCTCTAAAGCAGTGCCCCACCAGTGCCCGCCCAGAGGGAGTCCAGCCTGCTCAGCTTCCTCACAGCAGCGCCCAGCTGGGGCCCTAGAGGAGGAAAGTGAGAGATGGGGGATGAGGCTGACGGGCTCACCTTGAGTGGCTGCCCCAGCTCCAGCAGTGCTGCAGTGATGTAGGCCCCCAGAGAGATCTCATCATTCACACCGCCCTGCGGGAAGTACCAGCACACAGAGAGATGGGAGAGCGGACACACAGCACAGTTAGCAATCAAATGGCATTCTAATGGCGTGCCCAGGGGCTTAGCCAAAACCCATTTTCCTATTTAAAGGGGTTTCTAGGGTTGGGGAGGTGACTCCTTGGGGTGTGTTCCCTGTAAGAATCCTAAGGGATCTACCCCAGACTCTGTTCACTATAGTGCTGGTGAGAGGAATCCCAGGGCTGATCTCCCAGGATTCTCCTTGGCCCCCACACTCCTTTGCATCTGCCCATGTGTGCTCAGTTCCCCAGCTCTCCTGTCTGGCTTGGCTGCTATTTACCTTCATGGAAGAGTGGAAGAACCTCCCTTTGTTGGTAAAGCAGCCGCTGGGGAGCTGGTGAAGCTCCAGCCATTTCAGGGCATCTTGAATGTTCTTGTCATCTATGAAGACGGATTTTTTGGCTTGTCCAAAACTCTTAACCACAAATGCCGTCAGCCTAGGAAGGTGAGGATGGGGGGGCATGGGGAGAGACAGACAGACACACAGATGCAAATGCTTAAATTCCTCCCCAGCAGAATTTAACTCAGCACCATTATACCAAGAATGACTTTGGCCCATCTGATTCATACAGTATTGAAAGTGAGAGGTAGAAGTTCCCCATTTGGGCCTATCCAGCCCTTCTCTGTAGGACCAACTCAGCATGGCCTCCCTATAGCACATGTTCTAGGACTTTGTCCAGTCTAGTTGGAAAAGTCCGATGTGATGGGCCCTTGCTTTCCTCTCCTGGGAATCAGTTCCCCCCTCTCACTACCAGGAAGAGTTCCTAATCTTCAATCTATATTCCCCCTTTCTTAATTCCATCCCATGATCTCCAGGTAGCCTGTCATGCCTCCAACCACTAATCCCTCTCTCTCCTTCTTGTTTATGTCTTGCAGATACCTGTGGGCAGTTGTCTAAGGGGGCTGGGGGCGGGGAGTGATTATGGCATCACAGAGCCAAGCCAGGCAGATTCAGCAATTTCCATTTCTCCTCCACCCACCTGATCAGTCTGGTTTCTCTTCTCTGAGCTCTCTAAGTCAGTCAATGACTTCCAGCCCCTGGGATGCCCAGAGCTATAGAGAGGGGCACTAGCTTTCCCTACGCCCGCCCTGCTCCATGGGGCGATGCCTTTGTGTGTGCCACCCAAAACCACACTGCCCATCTAGCAGCCATATCACATTGCCAACTCCTATCTAATCTGCTCTCACTAGGTCTTTCTCAGCGTCACTGCTCCCAGTGAAGGCATGTGTGTATCAGAGGATCTTTCCCCAGTGGTAGTAGCTCGCATCTGTTCAGGCTGAGCATCGGAAGCAAGGGAAGGCACCAGCTCTTACCACATGTTCCCCTCTCTATCGTGCTCCCCGAAGGCGCTGTATGCACCATGGCTGTGCTTGTATAGGAGCTGCCTCTGGTACCCTGGGGAGAGGGGAAAGAAAACTCATATACTGCACAGCTGTGCCAGGGTGAAGGCCGGTAGTTCCAGGGGAGGTGCAGGAGAGGGGCTATTGGCGTGGCCGGTGCCAGATTGGACACTATTGGAGCTGGGCTCAGGATACTTGCCGCTGCGCAGGAATCCTGTCGCCCTCTCCCTGATCTCCGGGGTCAGCTGCCCCGTCTTCTCCAGATACTGCAGCACGTAGATGATGGGGGCGAACAGCACCATGTTCTGCTCCCCGCAGCCACTGGGCATCTGCACCAGCCGGTCCAGGTTCTGCAGCGCCGTCCCCATGATGTCCCCTGCCGGGGGGGGGAGGCAAAAAAAGAGCCTTCAGTGCAATCTTAAATGCTTTCTTGCAGCTGATCATTCAAAACGACCTGGGGTGCCCAGTCCGGATCTGACAGCTCAATCTTTAATTACCAGGATGAGCGCTATGGCTGCGGGGATGGAGGAGGGGGACTCAGTCACGGGACGTTATGGGTGTTTGGCAAATGCCTAACCTGGGGAGAACAACACAGGTTGGATAGAGTGCGAACCGACTGGAAACCTTTGCCTCAATCCTCCAGTTAAAAAAGCTGAGCTGAACGCTAATGACAATGAGCCCTGCTTGTAAAAGGACACCAGTGGGGCTGTTTCTCTGGCTGTGCTGACAGGTGACCACGTTACACAGGGAGAGTAACCCAGAGGCATTCTTGCAGGGCCTGAGATTTTCCTGGCCTTTGAGGCAAGCAGATAGTGTTAGTAGGTCAGTGGCAGCTCGGGTGTCATTCTGTTTCATCACTGCAGTTGCCTCAATCTTATCTGGCCAGATGAGAAGACTGAAATCCAAACAGGACGGTAGCTGTTCTCACCTCACGGGAAGTGAAAAATGCTGTAAATATGAGGGGGAAAAGCCTTGTTCTCTGTAATATCTCAGGGGCTTTCTGAAGTTAAGTCTCTTCTAGTGCAGTCAGGAGCCCGGGCCATGACTGCCTGGTCCAGGCCAGGCCCTGTAGTAGTCCTGCTACACTAGGCAGCATAGTCTATGAATGAATCCACAAGTCAGAGCCAGAGAGAACCTTAGGGTCTGGCTGCGTCCAGCAGCCTCAGTAAAGAATCCCCTTTTTCTTCATTCCAGCCAAGGCCAGTCTGTTCTCCACCGCAAGGCTGCACTATAGCTGTGAAACTCAGCAGTGTGGTACACGGCTGTGAGCATTATTGAGTATATCCCAGCCAGGCTCCCAAAGTCCTGCTCCAGCCAGCACTGGGCTCAGTGTAGGCCTTGGCCTGGATTCTCTGCGGGCAGCCTCTTTGTTCCAAAGTCCTGCTCAGGAAGGTGCAGGGGATCTTCCCCCAGGACATTCCCTTCCCCTTTAAAGCTGGGGTGCCAATCTAGAACTTCTGAAACAAGGTGGTTGGAAAATCTTGCAGAGATTCACTAATAAACAAGCATCAAATCTTTTGAGGCTTCCCCTGTCACTAATGGGACATGGCTGCCCAGCTCAGCACCTGTTTGTCTGTAACAGGAGTCAGTGAGCTCACACCCTAGGGCAACTTACCCAGGACAGAGATGGTAGCTCTGGCTGATCCTTTCACGACATTAGCAGGGAGGGTGAGGGACACAAGGTCTTTGACTGTATTTCCTGATGATCACACATTAAAGAAACAGCATTAGAAATCAAGCTGTATGACTCCAACCAAGGAGACAAGGTGGTAAGCAATACATCGATCTCCCCCATCATCCTGGCCAGTGCAGTCCACCCTCCAGGGCTCTGCCTAGTCCCAGTTTTAAAAATTCCCCAGTGATGGAGCTCCCAACATTCCTCTAAGGGAGACTCTCCCAGCTTTGTTATCACCCTGTCTATCTTAGAATCATAGAATATCAGGGTTGGAAGAGACCTCAGGAGGTCATCTAGTCCAACCCCCTGCTCAAAGCAGGACCAATCCCCAACTAAATCATCCCAGCCCAGGCTTTGTCAAGACCGACCTTAAAAACCTCTAAAAACTTACCTCCCTTTGCTCATTTTCACCTGGCTAGCCCCACCTATTCCATCAGATCCCTCACCAACAGCCCTTAGTGATCCCCTTTACAGCAGTAAATCCTGTACTAACTCTTCACAAGGCACTGGCAGAGTGATTACGGAGATAAAATGGCATCCGAATACGAAAGCCATTACCCCAAACTCCAAGCATATAGATTTAAGTTTGGTCACCACTTGGCTGGGCATCTTCCTGGGGAAAACCTAGAATGCTGCAGGGAGGGATGGGGGGGACTCGAGGGGTGGGGGGTTCTTCCCTCTGAGTCAGTGTGGAGCTAGAGGGCGCTGTGCTAGAGGAAGCCGCGTGGGTGGCTCAGCAGAGGGTGCTCTCTCCCAGGCTGCGTGGTAGACGCAGTGGGATGCCAATGAGAGGGATTATTTTTTGTCTTTTCCTGTCCCGATACACCACGCCGAATAAGAAATACATTTTTACATATTCCTTTATCTGCCATCCCTGCACACCAGTCCCATTCCCTGCCACCAATCAAAGCAGGGACAAGGCTCCTGAGACCCCTCCGGTGCAGCTCTCCTACCTCCTCTAGGGCACAGCCGGCAGCTGTGAGCCTTCTCCACGAGCACTCCCTCTGGCTGTTGGAGCAGAGACAGGTGCATTGGAGGGGACAAACAGGGTTACAAACAAGATTTCCAAACAGCTGCAAAATCCATGTGTGATTTCAGGTCTCAAGGGGTTGTGCCCAAGCTGTCAGGAGCTTTACCCCCATTAGCCTTGGGCTGGGGTGTCTCTCCTTTTATCCCTATAGGGCTGGGCTGGAGTCCCCCTCCACAAGGAGCCCAGTGTTCCAGTCACAGTCCGGTCAGGGGAGGAGGAGGAACAAACCTAGAAGGAGGCACCACCCTGGTCTGTGATCACATGCCGGAGCTGGGGTCTGATGGAGAATGGCACAGACGGGAGTGTGGGTATGGCGTGCAGGGTGGCATGGGAAATGGTGCAGCGGGGAGGGTATAAGCAGGAGCGTTAGAGGAGCGCGGGCGACAGCAGTGACTGGTGCAAAGGCTTTGGGATGCTGGCTCCAGCTAATGGCACAGAATGAGAACTTTGTTCTCCAAACTCTCCCCCCTCCCTTCAACGATGGAGATGGGGTGACCCACGATCCTAAATCGTAAGGGACAGAGGGAAGCCTGGCCTCATACTGACCCGGATTAACAGGGGCTTGATCAGTGTATCTTTCCGTGGCATTGCTGGGGGGAAGGTTCTCCTGCCTCCACACTGTGGCGTGTTGTCCATCACTACTGTGCTGACCTTAATATTCGCCGTCCCTGTCAATCATATTGAACAGTGTCTGTTTCTCACAACCAGTGCCAGGCTGAGGCCATGTGCTCCAGCTGACATTTTGCTGACGCTGATCAGGCGGAGGCTAGAAGGTCTTGGGCTAGAAGGTCTTACTCTAGTTGGTCCTGATAGTCTGAATGGTCTCTTTGGTCTGGATCGGCCAGCTGGTCTAGCTGACTAGTCAGCATCACTGACCCCTGGTGTAAGTGACTCAGTGATGTTACACCAGGAGTGATTTTGGCCCATTAAGAATATCACTATAAAGGGTAAGTGCACTTTAATGCAGGTGGAGAGGGAAGACTCAGCAGCTCCTTGGAAACTGGAGACCCTCTTTATTGACAGGCTGTGTCCAGAATGGCAGCAACAATGCGAGCTTGCCCTGCATGTACCTGTGCGCCTCTCCCTACCCCAGGCCAATAAGAGTCTGCCTCGCCTTTGAGGGGCATAAGAGAGGGACTCCAAACCCTATCCATCCTGTCAACAGATGGGGGAGGCAATTAGTGTCAAGGTGGTTTTGTGTCTTGTCCCACTAGGGACTGGACTGAGAGCCAAGTGGGGACCTATATAAAGGCTCCATATAACACTCCCCAATCTCCGTGTGCCACCCAGGCCCTCTTTGTCACAGTCCAGTGGTCATGGACTTACCCGCCCCTCCACCACTGTCCCTGCCTTACCCAGTGTTGTGGCTGTCACACTCCATGAGAAGGTTCTGGATTCTTCTACACACAGGCAGTGGACGTACCTGCAGCTCCTGCACAAGTCCACCCGGAAGTCTGGGGATTTAGCCAGGGATACTTGGATCTGAGCGAGTGACAGAGGTAGGCAAGTGATTAGCGCAGCCTTGGAAAGCCCAGCTTCTGGATGCATGGACTGCTACATCGGGCATGCTGCCACGTGTCGTGCCGGGGCACTCACCTGGATGCACTGCCTCAGGTAGTTGAAGACGGTGGCCTTTAGGGTGAAGGTCTCTCCCCGGACCAGAGAGTATGGCAGCGTCACATCCACGAAGAAGGGCTGGAATGTCACAAGGCTTGTGGTTGAGGCGAGTCCAAAGCCCAGCCTGGCCATGCAGAACATCCCGGCTTTCCACTCGGTGATGGTGTCAGGCACCGTAACTGGGATGTCCCTGTTTCCAGTGGGACTGAGAGGGGGAGAGCCATCACATAAAGCAATTTAACCCACCACCCTACAATGGGGAAAAAGCAGGGTCCCAGGCTTAGTGTGTGCAGTCGCAATCCTGATATTATGGAGCAGCCAGTAACCCTAATCTCTAGTCCATTGGCTCTAGTCCATTGATATTAGCCCTCCCTAGGAATGAAAAAGAGATGGAAAGAGACTTTGTACTGGGCCATCTTTGGGCCATCCCCCAGGCCAGGACAGTTCCCTACAGTCTGTTCTCCAAGGCTTTGTCCAGGGCTCGTTTTAAATGTCCTCAGTGACGGAGCTTCCATCCCCTCCCTTGAGGAGACTCTGCTATAGTCCAGCAGACCCTCATTGTTAGAAAGGTTTCCTGGCACACTCCAGATTTGTAGGTTCCAACCCAAAGATACTGGGAGTGGGAGCCACACTTTGAATTCAGCTGGGAGTGTCTACCGAGTTGAGAACTTGGTGTTGAACCAAGTAGAGGATGTGCACTGAGTGGGGATGCTTGGTCTTGAACCAAAAGCAGTGTTTTTCTGTGCTAAGCGCGGTAAGAGCTGAACCCTGCTCCCCAAGTTCTGAGCTGGATTTTGGTTTGGCACATTACAAATATAGGGTTCAGCTACAAAATTCAGACCCAAGTGGGGGGAATTCAGGCCCCTCTCCACAAAGATCTTTGGGGAATCTTTGGATTTGGGCTTTTGCTTCCTCTGCAGTGGGTCTAATCATGTGATCCACACTCAGCAAACCCTTCTGTTTCAAAGAGAAAGACCAAAGGAGACAACCCCTTGCTCTGGTACAAAAATAGGTGTTTAGTGTCAGTATAAATACATTTGATCTACTCTCAAGAGTCAACAGTGACTCCTTTGCTACATCTGGTATATGGATAGAAGGGACCTGCCATGAGAGTTATGAGCAATGTGTCTTGCTTGACTAAGGACAACAAAGGGGTGATAACTGTCTGTGATCATGGAGGTGTGTAAAGACCAGATAGGTTCAGGAGGCTACAGAGAGATTATGTAGGAGGAAATGTGATAGAAACTGAGCAAAGCAAGAGATTCTGGATGTAGATCAGGAAATATTCCCTAACACTTAGGATCTACTGATTGGGAGAAAACTTCCCCAAATGGAGCAGTGGAAACTCCATTGCTTGAATCACCATCAACCAGGACTAGACAATGCCCTGGAGAATGTGTTGTGAGAACTAACCTGTACTGGCTGGGACAATGGAGGGACTGGTAAATCTTTTCCATTTGGGGTTTTTAGAATTCCTAGGTCTGGCTTTTAATACAAACACTGGGGAGAAATCACCCAGACTTAACAAGAAAGGGCACAGTTTCCCTTCAGCCCCCATGGCATTCATCCAGCTGCCAATACCTACCCGACAGAGATCAAATCCCAGAGCCAGGTTTCAGGGAAATACTGGCGAACTCTCCCTGGGATAGCGGGTTCTGGAGGAGCCCCTGAAACAAAGAATACAGATTTCCCGTCAGGATTTGGGCAGGTTAGCCCCCTCAGCCACAGACTGTCCAGCACTGGGACGGCCAGTTCAGCTGGCTGAGGGAGGGTGCCAGGGCTGATACTCTGTGAGTGAGGGGTTAGTCTGACACTGGAGATGGAAGATTCAGGACAAAGCCACACTTGGTCCTGGGGACTGGCCCTCCATTAGTCTCTACGCAATGCCCCCAAAAGGATTATATGGCCTGTTACTTGGAGCTGCTTCTGACTCTTTAAGTGCCAAAGCTGAGAAGGAGCCCTGCCCCTCACTGACAAGTGGGTGGGTGCTGCACCCATTAGGGGCAGTGGGTGTTCCCAGCATGGGGCACATGGTGAGAGATAGCTGGCAGCTAGGCTGTGCCTGGGACCTGGAAAGAAGAGCCTGGCAGAGGGATGCACTTGGGATTGGGCTGGGGTGATGGAAGCTCCTATGGGAAAGGAGGGGAAATGGGGAAAGGAAAGCAGCATTGTCCTAGGGAGGCTAGGGCCTTGGGGAAAGGGGAGAACGGGAGGCCTCCGCAGGGTGGCCTTAGTAGTGGTTGCTTATGCTGTGCCTACCCAACAGCACCAGGGCACTGTCGGTGCGGCTAGGCTTTCCTCCCTTCATGCTGGGGGAACTGCAAGTGCCACGGTGATCCTCTGGTGGGCCCCGCTGCCTCAATGCACAGCCAGTCACATCACTGCTCTCCTGCCATTGGCAGCCTACTGTGTTTGAATTGTGGGCCTGATCCAAAGGCCACTGAAGTGTCACCGGGGCCTTAACGCAGTGTCCCAGATGCACTAGGGAGGGAACATGGAGACAAATCCACCCAACCCTAATCTCCACCTCTTGGCATCACGCTTCTCCATAGTGCTCCCCCCACAATGGATCTGTGGTTTAAGTTTGTCCTAGGTCAACGGGATCTGTGCTCAATCTGTCTTGGTTCTGGATGGCTCTTTTGCTGGGAGTTGACTGCTGGGATGTCCCCCCCCCCTCCATCCCAGACTGCTGAAGGAGCAGAAAGAAAAAAAAGCAAAAGAGAAAGGAAAAAGGGAGAGTGAAGGATCTGTTTAGCAGCTTGGAGAAGAGGAAGGAAATACTGAAAAGAAAGAGCAGAGACAGACAGCCATGAAATATTTGAAGAAGCCAGAAGATTTAGAGAGTGCAAAGTGAATAGCTACAAAGGAAATCACTGTTACCTTGGCCAGAGAGGGCAAAGTTTTGAGAATAGTTTGATAGCAACTCAGAAGATCAGGTAAACTTAATTATAATTATAAATTATAACACTTTGCATTGCTCAGCACCAAGGGGCTCAAAGCACTTTGCAACAATGATTTAAGTCTTATAATCCCACTGTGAGGCAGCGCAGTATCATTATGCCCCTTTTACAGATGGGGAAACTGAGGCACACAGAGGGAGTGACTTGCTCAGGGCAACACAGCAGGCCAGTGGCACAGATGCGAAGAGAACCCAGGTCTCAGAACTCCCTGTGCTGAGGACTAAGCACTGGGCAACTTCCACTTCCGGATTTTGGCCTCAGCCCTGGTTTTCTCTCAGTATCCATTGGCCAGGCAGAGGCAGGGATACCCATCCAGCAGCTGGAGGGAGGGAATAAATAAAGCTTACCCAGGATGCTGATGGGCCTTAGTGGGGGTGCTGTTGGCCTGTTGTCCACTGGATAATAGCACTGAGTCCGCTTCTTTATCATGAGATTGGAAAAGATTTTCAGGCCTATGCTCTGTTACGAAGAAAAAGAGAGCAGCAGCTGCAAGATGGCAAGGCTAGATTAATTAATAACAGTGATCTAATCTGAGCTGATGGGATCAGCCTTGTGTCCAGGGTGGTACGGGGCTGCTCTGCCCCAGGAGGGGATACGCCTCAGACTCCTGTTCCCTCCTTGTGCTGGGAGGGCGGCACATCACTGCATCTCTTTTTGGGGTGCAGTTTACTTCCCCGTAGGTCCTTTGTGGCTGTTCAGAGGTCTGAGCCTCATTGTCCGTGATTCCCCTGCATGGCCTCGTAGGATCATGGCACAGCCCTGCCTGCTGTGACAAATCTATGAGCACCTGGGGCTGCATTGCACATAATGGGAGAGCGCCCTGTACTGAGTCACCCAGACAATCTCCTGAAGGTCCCATTTGATTCTCAGCCCCAAGCACTGACTGAAGTCACCTGCCCAATGTGGTGGCACTGCCAAGGAGTGCTGGGTTCTACTGCCACCGCTCAGAGGTGCCCACCTCGCCTGCCCTGCCCCAGCCAGCGAGCGTTACTGCCTGGCTATTGGTTGGGAAGGAGTAAAGGGGATAACACTTATCCCTGGAGGAAAATGATCTAGAAATCGGGAGCGTCTTGTAATGATGAATTCTAGGAGCTTGTGGCACAGTCTCCCCAAGGGATGAGGTGGAAACCACACACCACTTGGGACACTAAAGCTAAGACTGGACAAAGCACAGGGGAATAAACTGCAGAGAGTCAACCTGTTGGGGGAGGGCACTTTCCCACTGGCTTGTGTTTTCCCAGGTGCCATTTCCATGCAGATTCCAGGAAAGGATCAGAGACAATTACCCTGAAGAGGTTAAAGACATCCGGCTGATAGGGATACCAAGGCCTCCGTGACACCACTGGTAATAAAGGTGGAAGTCGCACACATAGATCTGGGTATTCCTCAACTTGGTAGGGGTACCCATGGCGGTGTATGAAAGGGAATAACTCATAGACCTAGGGAAACCAACAGAATGGAAAGAACCAGGCAGGGAGGAGCAGGTATCTATCACCCTCACACCATCCCAGAGACAAATGTCCCACACTTGCCCCTCCCTAGCACAGAAACACCCTTCACCCCACAGCCCCAGCTTTCAACTCCAGCCCATTCCCCTGCAGACCTGCTGGTTCACAAGTCACTCCCCCTTTGTGTCTCCTCAATCCATCCCTGGTCCTTGGTGAGCATGACTCTGAGGGACAGACAGTCACTCACTGTGTGGTTGGTGAGCTCTTTCTCTGGCCTCATGAGGAGCACGCTCTTGTCCACTGCCCGGACTGCACACACCGAGCCGGAAGCTGCCTGAAGCTGGAGCTGGACTGTCGATCCTGGGAGAGTTTCTTTAGCTGAGAAGCCCATCTTCACCTTGATCAGCACATGGGGAAAGCAAGCAACAGTGGAAGAGAAAAAGAGATGTTACCTTTATGGGCCTTCCCACCCCTCCATCTCCACCCCTTCTTTTTCTCATCCCCACTCGCCAACGGCAAACACCCTCTCCAGCTCTTTCCTCTGTTCACTCACTCTCTGTGCCTCTGCTCTGTCTGGCAGTGGGGCCAGTGGATCTTTCCTTTCAGCCCTACCCAGTGTTTTGGTTGGGAAGACATGGTGGCTGGGTCTTTTTAGTGGAGCTCACCCAGACCTTTGGTCTTCTAACTCTGCCCCAAGGCTAGGCACAGCTAGCAGAGCACTGCTCAGTGCATGGAGACAGCAGCTGATTCCCACTTCACACTCTGAACTGTCCCACAGAGGCCTCCTCCCCCCAGGATTCACTGACTCCCTTCGACGCAGATTCTGTGGGCCCCAAAAGCCATCTCTGACAGCAAGAGATCGCTGGGACAGGCAAAGCAGTGATAAGTCCAGGGGTAAATGGCATTACAGCACTGGACAACTGACCACATGCATCCTGGTGCCTCACTTTCCTCTGTGACAGCAGGTAGTGGCCATGGCTGGATGAAGGAAACCAGACTTGATGATCCAGCGCTGTGGAAGGTGGGATACTGCATTAGGCAGACTTATGGTCTGATCTGGTATAGGAAAAGGAGTGAGACCAGACTAGATGAAGCTGGTGCCTTGCCCACTCTAAATACTCTCATGCAGACCAGTCACTGTGGAAGCTCTGTGCCCCTGGGACCTGCATTTTCACACAATGCTTGCACCCATTTTCTCCTCTCTGAAGACTCTGGGGCTCCGGTTTACCCAAGGTGCACCAATCCCTCCCGGCTCTTCCTCCTCAGCACCACCCCCAGTTTTCCCCTCAGTTGCAAGCCTCACCTGGTTTTTGAAGCACATGGCAACATCAAACTGGATGCTGTCGGCTGCCACTCCTTTGCTGGGGAAGATGGCGTACACCACTAATGAAGGGGTGGGCGTGAAGTCAGAGGTGAAGGTCAGAGGGATGGAGAAGGAGCCTTTCAGTGCTTGATGGAAAGAGAAAAAGTGTTACCATCACAACTCCACCAAGATCTCCTCCTATCCCCTCTGCCTCCCTGAATGTCTAACGCACCCTTCCTTGTGGTATTGAAGCATCTCCCACTATCCTTCCACTTTCTTTTCCATGTCCTCCTCTCTGCTCTATCCTTCCCTCAATCCTTTTCAGTCTCTCCTCCCTTCTCTCCCTCCCTACTCCATCATTCCATCCTCAATTTCCTTTGTCCCAGAGGCTATGATTTCTTCCCACAAGCCTCTCATCTATTGCCCATGTGTTATAACTCAGCCATGGAACCAGGTTACTCAGAACCAAGGGAGATTTTAAGGGAAACCTATGACCATTGGCCTCCAGGAGCCCTTTAGGAACTCCACCCTCTAAATCAGCCCTGGGACCAAGTGTCAGAACTCACTGCTCAGTTTCCCAATCCGTATGTTCTTCTGGCCCCTGACGACAATCCCGACTTTCCCAGTGACCTAAGAGAGGAGAAAAACTAGATGAATTTGCATGCTGTTATCCTCAGAATGCAATCAACCCCACCCCATGCACCCAAGTATAGCACACAGGTTGCACCCTTGATGGAACTGAGGCTCTAAGATAAGGGTCTTTTCACCTCTAGGATACTGGCTGATTCAGGGAGACCAGGGAATGGGATGAGGAGTCTTCCCCCCCAAGGGAACCAGTTATGAGTTGACCCCAGGTCAGGGGCAACGGATGGATGATGAGTGTGTCAACGGATCAGGGTGTGGGAGATGGGGTCTTTCACCTCCAGAGAACAGACTCTAATCAAGCCTGGATGAACAGTGACCAGAAGTCATTCCCACTGGGTGGCTTTTTGGCAGCCTGTCTAAAAGGAATGAGGGGTTCTCAGTCCAGTTCCTAGTGAGAGAAGCGTGTGCATCAGAAAAACCCACCATCCCTATTGACGCTGAGTGGCCTACTGTTGGCAGCCTCAGCAGAGGCCAAGGATGGAATAAACCACACAGACTGAACTCCTCTCTCACCCATGGAGATGTCCCTAGGGCCCAGCTGAGGGTCATGTTGTGGAGAAGTTTGAACTGCCACTCCACATACAGCACCCAGAGTGCCTGCCCATCTGGCACTTTCCCTCAGTGTGAAATTAAGCGACAGCTACAGTGTTTCCCTGTAGGCTTCAGCTCAGCATCCCACCCCAATGTGGGCTGCTCTCCCCTTCCCCATTCATGATTATCCCTCCACTGTGACTCACATAGTAGGTGAAATCCATGCAGCTGGCTCCTTCTCCCAGGTCCTTCCGGCTGAGGGCAAATGTAACCTGGACATTCTGCTTCAGCCCGCAGGGCAGCGTTCCCGGCAGTGGGTGTATCTTCAGGAAGCTCTTGGTTGTGACATGGAATGGCTGCAGGTACTGGTAAGTGTTCACATAACCAACGTTGATCTTCCCAGGTTCCTGCACCAGATCCTCCAGTTTGAATCTTCCCTAGGATAAGGTCACAGACACACAGAAATTAGGGATGAAGACCTGTACAGTCACATTTTATCTCCTCCTTCTCCCCAACCCACACCAAGGCAGTCTATGCTCTAGGCCATTGTTCGTGACCAGCTATAAATGTCTCAAGAGATAGGGCTTCCACCACTTCCCTTGGGAAAGGCTATTCCTAATAAGCCAGAGCCGTGTAGGGAGCCCAGGACTGGAATAGCAGAGGGGCTGCAGGGGCAAGACTCGGGGGTGTTGGCTGGGCTGTTTGGTTCCAGGTCTTCACGTTCATGAACACAAGTGTTGAATCTTCTGGACTTACCTCCAAAGAGACCGACGAGCTATTCCAGGCAGTTGTGTCCATGTTGAATGAAGCTCTCCCAGTGCCATCTGTGATGTATGTTTTGTTAAACCGTCGCCCCATGTAGCTTATCACGAGGTAAACTTTTGCGCTTTTCATAATATCCCCAAGATGATCCTGTAGTTTAATCTGGTTGCACCACAGAGGGACATAAAAACTAAGATCTCTCATCTCCTTTAGTGTCCTACGCATCCGGCCCATGATTAATGCACCTCCAGAGCACTGATTGCAAACTAGCCCTAGAGCAGGGGCACTGGCTGGCTCAGGGGAATTGGAGCTGGCTCTTTTCACCTCTAGGGCACTGGTTCCAGTCTGAAGCCATGTCAGGCAAAAGGGATATTAAGCTTTCCTACCTCTAAAGCCAAGTATTCAGTATCAGCCAAGCTGAGAGTGGTTGAAAATTGTCCACCCTCAGCTATATGGTGGCCTGTGTGAAAAGAGTTGGTGGGGGTCAGTCCAGTTCCTATTGGACAGGGGTCCAATTACATCTGCTAATGGCATTAATTAACCCCTTTGATTGACTCTCAGCAGAAATCAGAGGTGAAACTACCTAAGAAAACTGGGGAAGGAGGGTGGATGTGGTGTGAAAATGCCCAACTCTTGCAGAGTGCAGAGAGCAAAAAGAGCACTGGAAAACCTTGGGGTGAGGGGACATGTCCCCCACAGGTGGCTGTACCTCGAACAGATGCTGAATGAACTTCTCTGCCAGCCTAGTGGGAGTACATCTAAAGCAAGACTAAGGCCCATTGACACGGGGGAGAGGGAGGGAAGCTGTATACATAGTGGGGACAAAGAGATCTTGTCAGCTCTCCACCAGGTGTTGGTTCAGCACAATTTATCAGCCACTAAATTCACTTGCAAACTAGGGGAAGGGAAGAGATGGGGAGAATCACCTTCCCTCTGTAGGGGACTCCAGGGATGTAGTAATCATCCAGCTTCTCAAAAGTGGCAGTCCCAGCTGTCCTGGAGATGAGGAATTGGCCAGAGGCATTGATTTGCACCCCTAAGTGAAAGGGAGAGAGGGTGGGGTGAGGGATGAAAGCTAGTGAAGCTGGCACCAGGGAATGACTCCACCTAGAGAATGGCCCCTGGTTATCCAGCCTTTGTTTGATTTCATTTCATTATTCCTGTAACCCCCAGTGGGAACCTGCTAAACAGTTCCTGCTTGGCATCTGTACCCTTCAGAGACACAGAGACTGTTAGCATGGCATGTTTCCCCAGAGTTGTCAAACGCACCTCTGTAAAATCACTCCCTACATTCACAGCTACTCCCAACCCCATTGTGAAGCAACACTGCCTCAGAGCAGAGATCTCTGCAGGACACACGCAGCCCAGAAAGCTCTCTGGCTCTCCTGATGCCTTGACGCAGCGCTCTGAAAGGAATGGACAAAAAGAGGGATGAAGAGCTCCTGATCCCCTCCCACGCCATTGGTGTGACCAGTCTGGAAATACCTTCCATCTCGGCCCCTTCCCTGTACCATGTGGTTCCACGTGTCTCATGCATCTGTGCTCACCTGTGCCGTCTTCCACCAGAGAGGCGTCTGCACTGAGCTTGCTGTCATACTCGTAGGAGGTGAGGTTAAAGACTGCCATGCTCACAGAAGTGGAGAAGCAGCCCCTGCTGGTGGTCTGGAAGTGGAAAGGGAGCATGCATTAGCTGTGCCTGAGTGGAGGGACAGTGGAGACAGGAAGGAGTTACTGGGCTACACAAGCTTTGTGCAACTATTTCCCATGCTACCGAATGGGCAGTGCTGCTGCCCTCTCCTGTCCCTCCCTTTCCCTGACACCTCTGTCTCCACAGTGCTCCCTTCCTACCCACTTACCCTCTCCGATCTGGCTAACCAGCTCACCTGGCCACTGTACTCCTCACAGATATCTGTGCCAAAGTGTCTTGGGGGCCGCTTGGATCGCCAAGCTTTCTGACACAGGGTCACTCGGACGGTGCCCTGCACTGCTCTCCCATAGGTGTACCTGTGAGGGGCAGGGCAGAGGAGAAAGAAAACCAGGAGAGAAACACTAAGGAAAGAGAGAAATATCGTAGAGTGTGGGGTGGCATGCGCACTGTGCTCCTCTATGGGTGCCTCCCTCCTCAGGATCTCAAACACTCACAAATGAAACCTCCACTGTGAGGGAGGTCAGTACCAGTATCCCCATGTGACAGTCTCTTCTTCAGAGCTTTGCCCAGTTTGATTTCAAATAACCTAAGCTGGGGCTTCCACACTTCTGAGTGGGGGGATGATGTCACAGTCTAGCAAATCAGTGATAAGAATGTTTCCCCATAACGCAGCCTGAAATTTACCCCTTCGCTCCTGGCTCTCCCCATTCAGTGTCTTCTTGAACATTTTCTCCGCTCTGTGGAGTTTACACCATCCAAGTAGCAGTAGAGCATTCGCTCATCCTCCTTCCCCACCCTCCCCCACCCCCGCATTAGCCATTGCTAACAGTTGTGGCTCCAGTGAAATCCACCCACTCTGCCTATGAAGCAAATACGGTCAGCAGAGTTTAAGCAATGAGAAGTGGTGTGTTCTTCCCAAAAGTGATGGTGCGTGTTCCTTCGCGTCAAGAAGGGTCTCTCCAGCCTGGTATGTGTACCTCACCCTACCCCAGCTCTTTTCAGGTGGGCATGTGTATCTTCCAAGGAGACAGTCTCTCCAGCCTAGCACAGGGCTCCCCTCTCTGAGCGAGAGCCACTCTCTAGCTGGATTTATGTAGATCTTCCACAGGGAAAGACAATGGCTTGGATCTTGCATTACCCAGTGAATCTCTTGGTATCTGAAGAGGAACCCAACGTTTGCCCCTTCTCCTTTCCCATTTCTTTCCTTTGATGGATTCAGGGGAAGGGCAGGGGCTTGGGGAAGGGGTGCGTGACCACTGATTAGCAGCTCCCTCCCCGCAAAGCAGCCTCCTCACCTGCCACACACGTGGAGCGGGAAGGTTTTATCCAATGCATAAATCTGAGTTGGCCCCTCAAAGAAAACCTCAAATTTTGGCAGCACTAGAAGGAAAAGCCAGAGAGAGCAGGTGAAGAGCAGGCTGCCAGGATATAGGCTCAGGGAGGGGTCTCACAAGAGAACAGGGTGTGTGGGTGTATAGGGGGGGTGTAGGCCAGGAGTGAATGAACAAGGGGAGGAGTGTATCCTATAGGTCACTGCTGGGATCCCTCAATGAAATGGTGTTGGAGGAATTTCCAGCACTGCTGTCATACTATTCCAGCCCAAGTATTAACTAGGCATCTTGGTGAAGTGACATTTCAACTTGTCCTGACTGTGATTCCCGCATCACCCCATCAGGTGCGATCCTCCCCAGGTGTGGACTCCTCCACTGGCATGTGATTAATCTTGGCTCTCAGATGGTATATGATCATTAACCCACTACTCGGACGAAAATGTTTTGCCGTCACATTTTTTTGGACCATTAGAAACCCGATTGATTGATAGGAGTTTCCTCTCCTCAGATCTCTCCCCTCCACGTTTCATCATACCATACTCCTCAACACTAAAGGTACTGGAAGCTTTTGTGCTGGCCACGTTGATGGTGTAAGTCCCCAGGGAAGGTTCATCAGCTAACTGGAAGGAGAGATCCACAATGCCCTGCCTCGGTCGCACATCCAGCCATTGACCAATCCGGTTACGGTTGGGGTCCTGCTCTCAGAGAGAAAAAAAGGCAGCCACCATTAGCACTGGCCCTACTTCCTTATTTAGAAAGGCTGCGGCCAGAACCGTCTAACAATTCTAGCTACTTTTGCTCCTTAAGTTCTAAAATGGTCCGAGTTGTCAAACTCATAAAGTTTTAAGTCTACTAGCTTCTCTTTCTCGTCAAGGCCTATCCAACCGCAGGTCATAACCCAAAAATCTCTTCAGGTTCCACGTTTCTAGATCCCAGAACCCACAAAGTTATAAAGGTTTTCGTTTCTTTGCCCATTAAGTCCTAAAGAGGCCGAAAATAAAGTTCTACCTTATTGTTGCCCTCAAATTTTAAAGAGCCTGGACCTTATACTATATGAAGTTTTAAATGCTGGAGTCTTCAAAGCTTCAGAACTCTGTTCCATAGTATAGCTTAAAAGGAGACTATAAAGGGTCCTGACTTCTAGAACCTCCCCTTTTATCTAGGAATGAAATTCAAGAATCAACATAGGTTGCTTGAAGCTCTAGAACCTGCCCATTCATAAAAGATTGATCATGAGGTTTTGGGATGTCTGCTGTGAAAAGTGACTGGACAAAACACACACACACAACCCTGTCCAAAGGGAATATCTTTAACATAATGCTCAAATTATCTCTGTATGTATCCTGGAGCATCCATCACCATAGCATCTAGGTGTTATGAGATACCCACCTGGAGTTCTATCACAGAGTACTGAAAAATAAATAGACAGCAGTATTAGAAAATAGAATGACCCAGCAGACAGATATGTAAAAGATGCCATTGTCACCTAGCTAGTTACACATGCTGCAGCAGCATTGCCACCCCCAAAAGTTAAAAAATTAGTCCAGCCCTCCCCCCAAAAAATCACGAGATCAACTTTAAAATTCATGAGATATTAAAAAATAATAATAAATGTTGGGTTCTTTTTCTTTGGCTTCTGGTTTCTGAGCCTTTGGTGTGCACATGCTTCACATTGTCAAGCTTTTCCCTGCAACGAGGAGGGCTAGAAACTTACTTTTTTAAAACAAAATGAAAGCTGATGTTCTCCTACAATATCATTCCAGCAACTGAGGCTTTGAGAGAAGCACTCAGAGACCACGAGACTCACAATAAAATCATGAGTGTTGGCAACACAGCATCAGTAATGGGAGAGAACACCTGGCTCTGAAATCACTGGCCTCACAGGGAAGGGTTATAGTGGGTCTTTACTCTTCCAGCCACTAGTGAAGGGAAGCAGTTACAGGATTAAAAACACAGGAGCAGGTGCGAATTACTGGTTTTGGATCCGATTTCTCACTGCCTTGCGCCATCATTTACACCTGTGCAAAATGCGTATTCATGTGGAAATGACTACAAAGGATGCAAAGGACTACACAATGTGCAAGGCACAGGAGATTCAGGCTCTATCTGTATGTATGAATGAGCATGTGATAGCAGCCTTGAGTGGGTGGCTCAAAAAGGAAATTTACTCCTTTTCGGATCTGTGTTTGTACAGAACCTAGCACAATGGGATCCTGCCCCATGACAATAATACAAATAAATATTAGTAATGTCGTTAGCAGAAACAGAAGGAACTCTCCTTGAGCTCAGGTGATAGAAGCCAGAGCTGCAAGGCAAGAATTCTAGTCCCAGCTTGCTGTGCATGTGATTTGTGGCTGTAGTCTGCAGATGCTTACACAGGCTGGCATGTCCTCTTTGGTAGGGGATTGTGGTGCAGATCTCTGGACTATCCCTCAACCAGCCAGAAAAGGAGCTGGGATACACTTAATAGAGAATTGGTATTTCTGAACCACCTGCTGGGGAGTGGCCATGTAGTGATTTAGACAGCACTGGGCCTCAGCATTAGCAATCGGACACCAGCTCCCATCCAATTTTAATAACAGTTTAGCAACTGTTACCTTGAGGGGTAGGGCCTCTTAGACCTTGTCTACATTCATGGGGAAAGAGACAGACATGACTTGGAATTGCCAGGGACCAGGTGACTGGAGGGGGGTGAGGGATGTGGAGTCAGGAAACTTCCCTTTTTCCACTTGAATATGCCTTACTTTGCTGTTAAGGGGAACAAACTTCTCATTCAGAGTCAAAATCCGAAACTTCACTGAGGGGAGAAAAGAATATTGAAAGAAAAGTTATGAAGATGGAACACATTCAGAAATGGACTTCAGTCCTGCCCTGCAGCCCCCCTGCTATTCCAGTGCTGGGCTCTCCACCCAGTCCCGCCAATGCCCCTCAGTCCTGCCCTGCAGCCCCCTTGCTATTCCAGTGTTGGATTCCCCACCCAGCCCTGCCAATGCCCCTCAGTCCTGCCTTGCAGCCCCCCTTGCTATTCCAGTGCTGGGCTCCCCACCCAGCCCTGCCAATGCCCCTCAGTCCTGCCCTGCAGCCCCCCTGCTATTCCAGTGCTGGATTCCCCACCCAGCCCTGCCAATGACCCTTAGCCCTTCCCTGCAGCCCCCCTGCTATTCCAGTGCTGGGCTCCCCACCCAGCCCTGCCAATGCCCCTCAGTCCTGTCTTGCAGCCCCCCTGCTATTCCAGCCCTGGACTCCCCATCCAGCCCTGCCAGACCCCGGAAATTCTACCATTTGTACCCCACACCCAACATTTTTGTCCCACTTCCTCTGACAGGTTGCGAGGCTTATGGGTCGCAGGCTGTCTCTGTTATATTTTCTTCTCAGTGAAGCCTATAAACAGCTATAAGCTAAGCTCATGTGGAGGCCTCCAAGCTCCTCCATTTGGGAGGTGAATAAGACTGGGTTTTCCCCAATCCTTAGGCCCTTGCATGTCCTCATCTCCAACTTAATTCCTGCCTAGACCCTAGTGTTCCCCATCGCTCACTGTCTGTATCTCCAGACTTTGTTCCCTCACGCCCAGGCACCAGTGTGTTCCCTGGTGGTCCTGAGGCCCTGCACTGTGTCCTCCATCCTTGTGTGTCTGTCTCCCCACACTGTATGTCCTCCAGTGTGGTCTGTCCTCCCTCCCACCCATGTGCTCCTATCACATGCATGAGCCCCCCAAAAATCCCCCGGCCCCCACTGCCAATCACAGGGGCTGACCACACAGCTGATGCTTTGTGGCCAGAGTCCCCAGAAGAGGGTGGAGCTGCTCAGGCATGGATTGAGGAAGGACCAGCAAGCTCAAGCCTCCCGCCCACCTGCTCCCCACCTTTGCTTCTTCCAGCAAGCAATACGTACAGCAGCTGCCTCAGGCCTGTGGGGACAAATGCGGGGCAGCCCTGACCAAGCCTGGAGAGCTGCCAGGTGAGATACGCTCACAGCTCTCACCTTTCTGCCCTGGCGTGTAAATGGGTTTGTCCGTCTGGACGAAGGTGCTGTTGTCACCCCTGCGGATCAGGACCTTCTTCTCCTCCTTCACATTGAAGTAGCGGCCGTTGGAGATGGTCAGCTGGACGGTGCAAACCTCCTCCCGGCCCCCAGCGGGAGACGGGACCTGCACACGGAGAGAGGGAGCCATCGTTTGCTCGCTGGGGAGAACTGGGGGATGGGAAAGGAGCGCAGTGCATTCTCCCCTGTCCCAATGGCATCAAAGCAGACACTCTTCTCCCCTGCTCCCTGGCATCTTGCGTCCAACTAATTCCCTTCCTGCCAGGAAGGACACCTGCTACCGATGCAATCTGTTCTCTCAGCGGCCAGGCAGCTCCGTCTGCTGGAACAATGAATGGTGCCTTTGTTCTGCTCTTGGGTTTGGGCTGTGGAGCCCTGGCAGGTATGTGAACAGCAGAGATGTTAGCAAGAGGGGGGAAGGTGTTTGCCCTAGTGCAGGAGCAGCCTGTATGGTGGCCTGTGCACTGCCTGGTCTCACCAGTGTAATGAGTTGGGCGGGGCTCACTCCAATCCTTAGCAGGGCATCACAAATCAGCACTAACTGGTGTCCCTCACTGGCCATCTCTGTGTGGAGGTCAGTGACTGAATGGCTCATGGGGGCTGAAATCCCCCCTCACTCGTAGAGATGGTTTAGGACAGAGGCACATGGGTGGTGTACATGATATGTAGGAAGCACCATGCTGTGCCTACTCAGGGATAACCAGAGGACACCACTCCCCAGGGCTGCCGGTTCAGCACCTTTTAAGGCCAATAAATTCCATCAAGGGAGAAATCAGGGAGAGACAAGAACATAAGGCAAGACATTTGGAGAGGGAAATGAAGAAACACAGTGGGGAAAAGCCAAGATGGCCAGAGGTTCCCTAACAGGCAGCATGCCAGGGGAATGCTGCTGTTTCCAGGTCATGTATCTGGTACTTAGGGCAGCATGTCAGACACATTTTACCTCACCAGACAGGAGCTTTACGATGAAGCCACGCAGATAAATGCAGAAAAAGAGAAGAGACTATGCAGGCTGCCATTTACCTGGCTTTTTTCTGTCTCACTTTCCCTCCTCCTCCTTTCTCACCCTTCCGCATCAGTCTCATTTTTCTCATTCTCTATATCTTTTCCTTTCTCTCTCTCTGGTGAGCGAACCTACGATGTGACACAGCAGCCTGGGAGCCGTCAGCAATGGGAGCCTGGCTCGTCCCCGGGAGAGCTGCTCACCCAAAACTTGGAGCATTCCAAGATCCTGTTGTTCCGGATGACCCTTCGGAAGAGGACAAGGCTCCTGGACGCATGCACAAGAGTCAAGGCCACTCGAATGGGCTTCTCCACCCCTCTCAGGTCCAAGCACACTCTCTGGACAGATGGGAAGGTTAGTGCGGCTGGGATGACAATCAGGTATCTCCTGCAGGGGGCACAAAGAACAGAAGAACAATGCAGTTTATATTAGGAGGCTCACCCTCATGGGAACAAATGGGACTAATGCTATAGAATCCATGTGACAACTTTTATAGGGATGGGGGAATAGGGGTGACAACATCTATCAGATTGGCTGGGAGAGAGTGTAACAATGTCTATAGGATCAGGGAGTGGATTTGACAAATTCTGTAGGATCGTGAGGGGAACATGTGATAAATTCAATAATTTCAATGGGGAGCAAAAGCTGCCAATGGAAAGGAAACAGGATCTCGCCCTGATCGCTGCACCCATAGGTGCCGTTTTTATGAATTTCCGGAGGGTACTCAACCCCTATTCTGCCCCAGGCCCTGTTCCCACTCCACCCCTTCCCCTAAGTTCCCAACCCCGCCGCATCTCTTCCTACCCGCCCCTGCCCTGATCCACCCCCAAGTGTGCCCCACCCTCACTCCTCCCCCTCCCCCCAGTGCTTCCTGAATGCGGATGAACAGCTGATCCACAGCAGGCAGGAGCGCTGGGAGGGAGGGGGAGGTGCTGATCACCAGCTCTCTCCAGACTCCCAGGCTATGTGTTAACCACAAACCCACAGGCTGAAGTCCTGTGTTTATCCCTCAGGAAAGGCAGCTCCACCACCCTGGGACTTGATTCTGCCCTGGGGGCAGAGGGGAGTCTCCAGGCCCCATGCAGTCCATGGCCTCTCTGCTGAGACTGCCACCCAGGGCACCAATCAGTAACAGCGGTATTGCTGGGTTTACAATGCAGATCTCTCCCCTGCTCAGAGCAAGACTGAGAGTCACCAGCGCATGTCACACAGGGGCTACTGCTGTGTCCCTTTGGGGCACAGTACAGTAGCACAGGTGAGGGGCCTGCATAGCTCTCCTGGCATAGAGAAAAATCACCTCCACCTGGGACAAGGGAACCATCGCCAGTGGGGCCCCCTCCCTGGTGGATTCCTAGAAATCAGAGCTGGGGACAGCCCTGCTGGGCTTGACTGCAATGTTCAGGTCTGCATCTAGATCCAAACCAGCCAAAGTTCAGGGGACACTTAGACCTGGGGCCTTGGCTCTGCCCTTATAGAGATAAGGACCAGCTGTGTACTTCCAATCCAAACCAGTCCCAGAGCTCTGGGTCATTCCAATCTCAGGTCTGATTAGGACCCATCTCTAACATCTGGACTATTCTCCCAGGAGCCAGCTCGGGATTGTTCGGTCTATTCTGCAGGGCTTTGTCCAGTCCTAGTTCTCAATGTCCCAAGTTGCAATGCAATGTCTCATCCCTTCCCTGGAGAGATTCTTTCACAGTCTCACAGGCCCTGCTCTTGGGAAGTATCTTCTGGTCATCCAGACCCAAATCCTCCATCCCCCTTCCTTTGTTCAATGTCATCCCCTTTACTCCTTGGTCCTCCCCCCTCAAGCTGCCAACCCCTCACTCCTTGGTGTTGCAACTTACCATATACCCAGATGATCACCACATTTCTCAGATATATTTTAGTGGGGCTTTCTCAGGTTGGTAGGATTTGGTCCTATAAGATGGGGCTTGTAGGATTTTGCAAACCACCCCCAAGTCTGATAGGCATGGTTGCTGCCTCCCTCCTGTGACATCCTGGTCCCATTGAACCCCTCAATGTTACCTCTACTGATCAAGTATTTCAACATCTCTTACGGTTGTGCCACTGTCACCATGGTGTAGAACACGCAGCTAAGGATGATGGGAGCCCACATCTTCATGGGAGACCCGTGGGGAGCACAGGGAGGTGGAGTGTCTCAGGACGGAGGCCAGGAGAGAAGGGAGGCTGGTGATGAAGCTTGTTCTCTCACTCGGAGAACTCCAGCCCTCCCGTGTTCTGCTGTTTCTCCCTGGGGACGGGCAAGCGGAACAAGAGTCCAAGGGATCACCTGTCTCTCACTCGCTCCAGTGTTTATAGTCCCCCAGATTCAGGGGTGTATCATACAGGATGCTCCCCAGCCAATCCAAGCCTTCCTGGACTCTGTCCATTAGTCACTGGCCCCATCTGTTTCCCATGCCCGCTCCCCACATCAATTAGTGTCAGTCAGACAAATTGGCTTTTCACCCCGTTGAGCAGCTGCAGACTTCACGTTTGCTAAGCTGACCCCACTAGCTGTTCCGCTTGCAACTTCTGTCCCATTGTTTTGCCTTGAGATGGATCATCATGAGTCCCCTCTTGCATGCACACTTGGCTGGATTTCATAGTGAATGCTTCTGACCATATCACCCTCAAATCCTGTGATCCCATCAGCTCTCACGTGCCTGCTCAGGATTTGTATGGGCGACCAGGTGTTGCAGAAAATGGGCAGCCAAGTCCCTAGGTGCTCCCTGAGTCCTGGAGCAGGGAGTTACCCGTTTTCCCAATTTTGCACCAGTCTGGGGGATGAGACTGGAAGACAGAGCAGAGCCCTCCCTTGCAGATCACGTTATTTTCTAAGGGCACAGTGCAGAGTCCATGAGCTCACCTTTCACCTCATCTACTGAGCGCTTCTAACACTTCTGCACACATCAGACTTGATTATTGAGCAGGGCTCCATCTCTCTCCCAAGACACAGGCCTTCAATGGATAAAGTAACTCCTAGCAGAGTTGGGTACAGAATCCTGAGCTCTAATACAACAAAGCTCAGCCATGCTGCCTTTTCCAAAGAAACAGCCAAATCCACCACTTGTGCTTTTCTAGTCTGTCTAGCATCACTACTCGACACTCCCCTCTGAGAGCTACGAACAGAACCCAAGAACCCTGATCCCCAACATTCCCCTGCTATGTAACAAGGCATCTAACCCACTGGCAAAATGGGTCACACTCTTCTCTAGTGGCTGGTTACCACAGAGGCATCTATTTGGGGACTGAAGCCCAAGTCCTCAAAGGTATTTAGACACCTAACTTCCATTCCATAGATGCCTAAATACGCATGGGGTCTGAATGTTTCAGGACATCACTAATGGCCTTTCAGCTATAAGTCACCAGTTTGAATCCAGCCCAACAACTGACGGGTGTTCCCATGGATGTTTAATGGCCACTTTATGAGATGAGTTTGGCGGGTCTCAGTTCCAGTTCCCACACTGCACACTCAGCACCACGTGGCACTGATTGTCTGACTCAGCAGAGAGACTGACCTACCTGTTACCCGTTGGGCAGACTCCAGCTGTCAGGACTGAGGAAAGCTGGCAGGGTGGTGTGCGTGGGAAGCTTGCCTTGTAGACACACAGAGGGCTTTCTTCGCCAAGGTTGCCCATTTGCTGCCTCCGTCAGTATTTAATCTACATAATTTTTAAATGGAGATTACTACATGCAATTTATGTCCCTGTATGCAAATTAGCTTATTACATACTTTTTCACTCAATAACAGCATCCCGAATTTTTTGCCCATAAGGTGGCAACACTGTTTGGTATCCTTCAGCATGAAAATTTGGTGATAGAGCTGGACCAGGACCAAATTCCCAGCCCAACCACTCCCAAATTTTCAGATGCCAGAAATTCCAACCCCAGCAGTAGGATTTGGGCGCCATCTCTGCTTTATGTGTCTGAATTGCCTTCTGAGCAGCTTTCAAAATACTCTTGTTATATAAATTCCTAAGCATCAGGCAAAACTCTTACAGTGTGCAGGGATTAGAATACCTAAGGGTCACAAAATCTTCATCCATAAACTTCTCCACTGGGCAGCTGTTGAATCTAATCTTGTATATTAGCCTAACATGTTTGAAATGTATCACAAAACTACCTCAAGCCACCAACTGAGCTCTTGAGTGAATTAGCCACTGGGAACATTTTTTTTTTCTTTTAAATATAGGATAGGGGAGACTGCCACATGACAAAGGAAATTGGCACATTTTTGCCCTGCTGCCTAATTTGGTCATAAAAGCAAGATAGACAGGAGTCAAGTCCTGTCTAGCTGCATATCACTTTGCCCAGCTGAAGCTCTGGCTCTGATAACTGAGGAAAAGGAGGGAAAATGCACCTGGATAAACAAAAAAGCAGAAACAGGAGCAGGAACAGAATCTTTCTCCCTGGCGCTGACCCAAACTTAAGGTACTGTACATGGTCCTCACTCAGCACTGGCAGTTCCTGCCGAACATCCCCAGCTGGCATTTGGGGTGGTTTTTTTGCAACAGATCCACACCAACAGTTTCCATGGGAAAAGCCTGAATCGCTCACAAAGATACTAGCTACAATGATACTAGATGCCCTAGAAATATTGTGGAGAGAGAGAGATGTTCTCAAGAGCTGACCAGATAATGTGCATTCTGAGATCACTACCCATCATGCTGACCAGTATTGTCTCATTGTTTCCTTGTGCTCCCCATTGGTCTGTCAGCCTGTACCCATCTGTTGGCAGCACAGAGCATATATTTGAGCAGCTCTGGTTTCATCCATTTGAGGCCAGGGAGAATATATAAATTACAATACTGCATTGTCACAGACAGAAGCAATGTTAGCTGAGTGGTTTTGCAGGAAAAGCTGTGAAATATTTTTAAGTGTAAGCAAAAAGCAGAAGAGGAGAATCCCAGAGTGCTGGATTTGCCTCTGCATTGCTCAGAGGCTGGCTCTGGGGCTGAGTCAAGAGTGGAGAACACACCTGGGTAAACAAAGAAGCAGGAACAGGATCAGGAAGAGAGCTCCCTCTGGACCTGAGCCAACCTTCTGCCTTTCCCTTCCTGGGTTTTATGGGGCACTTACCCCAGGACTGGCAGCCCCCAGCTGTTGTTTATTTGCATGCAGGGTGGAATCCTGGGCTTAGTGGCTTGTGTCTGAAAGAATAGGAAGATTTTCAATAGTTGCTCCAACAGTGTATCCTGCCAATGGATCTCTCCACTACATTACAAACAGCAAAGCTAAAACTTACCTCTGACTACAGGATTTAGCAATCCCTCTTCATTTGCTTCATGATGGGGAAAGTAGGAACTGGAATTTGACTCTGAAACTTTCCACCCAAAACTGGATTTTAACGCAGAACTGAAATCCTAACCCGAAACTCCAGCCTAGGACCTTTAGCTCAAAACTAGACCTTGGAGCCCCAGATTTTTAATCCAAGAGTGGACCCCACAAACTCTCAACACAAAATTTCAACACAAAATTCAAATCCCAACTCTGAGCCTTTGAACCAACTCTCCAATCCAAAGCCTGATCCCGGACTTCACACCCTTTCAACCAGCACTCATGTTTGGGGGCAGGTGGTTGGGGAAAGGGAAACAGAGAAGCTCTGAGGTGCAGGGGCTGTGTCTTCACAGCCAGCTCAGTGGGCCCCCAATCCTGACTGGGTCTGTGGATGTTACTGCAATACACATAATTGGCTGAGAGAAGTGAAGCCCAACACTCAACTCAGTGGCATTTCTCAGTCTGTCTGTAACCTGATTTCCACTAAAATCACCCTTTAGCCACTCTGGATACAGGGGTGAGCAGTGACTGCAGGGTTAGGATTCTGGAAGAGGGTTAGGCTAGTGTTAGTAGGCTGCTGCATGGCTTGTTAGTTCTGTCATAAAAAACAAAGTGTCTCTTGCACATAGGGGGGTGGGGTGTAAGTGCCCCAGCCAGCCTGGGTCACCATTCCTGACAGACAGTCATCCCTTATTCCACCCCTCCAATCTACCCCACCCACCCAAATAACAAAATTTAAAAAGGAAGTGAAAAGAGACGGTTACTGCCCTGGCCTGTAGCTGTTGTTCTTTGAGATGTGGGTACAGACATGTGTATCACTCAGGTGTGTGCATGCCCAGTGCACCAAAGCCAGAAAATTTTGGTGGGCAGTGCTTTGCTCATGCCCTGTGGCCCTTAGCCCCTCTCCGGGCTATTGAAAGGCAGCGCCGCTGTGACTGAACATCAAAAGTAGAGACTCTGATGCAGACGGTGGGTCGTGGAATGCACGTCTGCACCCACATCTTAAAGGACAGTTACAATACAGGGAAGTGTGACCCTAAGACCAACCCAGTGCCAGATGGCAAGGGACTCCCTGGGTAGGTACCAGTGAGTTTCAGCTGGCCTGACAAGCACAGTGTACCCCCACTCACTCTTGTCATAATCTGTGTCTAAAATGAGTTATGTAAGGTGCCATATGTGAACTGGTGACACACTGGTGATTATCATTGTGAAATGTCTGTATTAACACTATATGACACATTATGGATACTCAATGTTACACGTTAAAGTCAGTGAACAAACAAAAGGAGAGAAATCGGTTTTCTCCAGAGGGAAGGCAGCTATCTACCTGCCTCCCATGTAAATTAAGCATGGTGGAATCAAAACAACGGAAGCCTCATTTGCATAGAAATCAGCAGTGGGATGGAAAGGCCACAGGAGGGGAAGCACATCATGATGTCACCCTGCCTCTTGCAAGAGCTACAGTGAACTTTGAGAGATAAAAGCAGAGACAGAAAGCCATCTTGGCATCTTTCACCTAAGATGACAAAGGAATTGAGCACCCAAGGGGGTGGTCAGCCATTTTCCTGGGAGGAAGTGTGGTAAGAATCTAATCTTGAAGCAAAACTGTAATTTTGTTAAATCTTAGTCCCAATGCACAGGGGTCCACTCATCACTAGGGCACTACCTCCTGGCTGTACAGGGGATTAGCTCTGCCCAGTTCTGACCCCACCCTTTCCATTGTTTGCTCTTCTGGGATTTAGTGTTGCTAACTGTCTAATCACACAAACCCAAACACCATTGCCCCGCCCCTTCCCCAAGGCCCCACCCCTTCTCTGAGGCCCCGCCCTGCTCACTCAATCCCCCCTCCCTCCATCACTCACTCTCCCCCACCCTCACTCACTTTCATCAGGCTGGGGCAGGGGTAGGGAGGTGACAGATGCGGGCTCTGGCCAGGCGGCACTTATCTCAGGTGGCTCCCGGTCAGCAGCGCAGTGGTGCTAAGGCAGGCTCACTGCCTGCCCTGACCCTGCGCCTCTCCTGGAAGTGACCGGCAAATCCCTGTAGCCTCTGGGGAGGGGGCCCAGGAGTCTCTGCACGCTGCCTGCACCCTGAGAGCTGACTCTGCAGCTCCAATTGGCCAGGAATTGTGGCCAATGGGAGCTACAGGGGCGGAGCCTGCCTTCGACCTGCTGCACCACAGACTGGGAGCCTCCCGAGGTATGTGATGCAAGGGGGATCCATACGCTGCCCCCTCCACACACCGCTCCAGAAGCGGCTAGCATGTCCCTGCGGCCCCTGGTGGGGGGGGGCAGGTGGCTCTGCATGCTGCCCCTGCCTGCAGGAACCCCCCCCTGCATCTCCCATTGGCTGCAGTTCCTGGACAATGGGAGTTGCGGAGTCAGCAAGGTGGAGTGGCCTCCCTCTGATGCTGACATGGAGAATCCACCCCCTAACCCCTGGTGGGCAGTGCCAAGCTGGGCCTGCCCCTCACCCCAGAAGCAGAGGGGTAGAACAGAAAATATAAGAGGCAGGGCCTCCGGCTCAGTTGAGAGGGAATCAGGGAAGAAGTTGGATGCTGCTGGCCCCTGAACAAGTGACCTAGCTGCATCAACCCCTACTGCTGGAGGAATACTCTGAGATGCTGCTGGAACTTCCGGCTGCCGAGTACCCTGGGGGCCCGTGAGTAACAAACCCCTATGAACAGGTAGGGGTAGAAAGTAGCCGAAGGAAACCAGACATTAGTCTGGTTGTGGTTGCTGAAGCTATGGTCAGCGTGTTTCGGTAGGATCCATGATGACCCAATGGTAGGATTCTCTGCCATTGGGACCTGGTGGAGTAATGTGGGCCAGGTCCCCCTACTCCCTGTTGCCAACCCCACCCCTGGGGTGGCAGCCTTCCCACCTTACGCTGGATGGCCTGCATTTTCCTGCTTCTGCTCTGCTCTACCCAGAGGGCTTGAACCTGACTGTTTGTTGTCTGCCCAGCCAGGGACCTGGGCCACAGCCTGCTTTTGCTCTGCCCCACCCTGAGGGCTGAGCCTGACCATGCTAATTCCTTGTTAATCGGCTCTCAGCTGTTAGGTGGCATAGCAAGATGGAGTGGCTCCCTTCTGATGCTGACAGGAAGGAACGACTCCAAGCCACTACTGTCACTATATGTGTTTCCCCTTCCAGGCATATCCAGGTCTCTCCGGATTGACTGTCCAGTTGCCTTTCCAGGCCATTCTCTAATTCAAGACTATGCCACTTTCCTCAGTGGTGGCTAGGGGAACCCAGGTCCGCCCACTACTCCAAGTTCCAGCACAGGGACCCTCTGTTCAGCAAACACAATCTGCTTACTCCTAGATCCCGTTGCTCTTTCCCTATGCTCCAGCCTACTTTTCTCCTCTACCTCCCTCCCCAGGTTACCAGTCAGGCACCCTCTGCTCCCTGTGGCTATTTCACCCTTTTTTTCAGGTTCTTGCCAGAGTCTTTATTGCAAACACACCTCCTGTCTCCCAGGCAGTGATTGCAGATTACTTCCTCTGCAGCCCTTTTCTGCTGCCAACTTCCTGGCTTTATACCAACCCTGCCTGTTCCTTCTCAGGTGAGCTCCGTTTTCAATCAACCATTCAATCCCTAGCTCTCCAGTATGTGAGCCTATCCAGTTAATTAACCTAATTTAACTTGTTCTGCCTTGTGTGGGGCGAACACCCCACCACACATTAGAAATATTTTTCACTTTTATTTGCTTGTAACCATTTCTGTCTTTATCCCTTATGCATGAACTCTCTTAAAACCTCCCTTTTTGGTTAAACTTGTTTTACTTTTATTTTAAATCCACCTAGTGTTGTGTTTGCCTTGAAGTAATTATTAACACTAGTTAAAGCAACAAACTGCTCTGCTTTTGTCTCTTTATAGGAGCAACGGACCTTTTTACTCCTCTGAATGTTCCAGACATTTCAGGGCAGATGGCGTTGGGAACGTTTGGGACTGGGAGCATGCTGGGATCACTTGGCTAGTAGTAACGAAGGCTGGTGGATACCAGAGTGTGACTTTGGTGTAAAAACTAGGCTGTGGGAGTCAGAACTGCTGAATCAGAGCTGTGCAAGAGAGAGACACCCTGTGCATGCTTGTCTGCTAGCGGGGAGTGTCCATACAAGGAGCTACAACAGCAGAACATTTTAAAGCACTCAGGGTTACAGGACAAGCAGTGACACAACCTCTCACTGGTCTGAATTGCATCCCAGAATATGACAGTAAGTAACCATCTTTTCTTCTTCGAATGGTTACAAATCTGTTTTCCATTCAGATGACTGACAAACGGTATCAGAAGGAGGTGGGACTAGAGCAACTGCAAGACTGCCTTCCCAAAATTCGCATCTGAGCTGGACACAGACGTAATAGCAGAGTTTTGGGTAAAAGTATGTGGGGAAAACCAAGCAGCAGCCTTGCAAATGTCCACTGTCGTACTCTATTAAGGGCTTGATCCTGTGAGGGACTAAGGGCTTTGCTGTTGGGTGCAAGAGACAGGCAAAGTCACCACAGGCAATGGGCCTCGGACTCCAGGAAATACCATCACGTCATCAGGATCATCACTGAGCCCAGCTGGGTGGTCTCATTCTACTATTTTATAGCTTCTCAATACCTGAGCTCTGATTGACTCAGTTATCAAATTACGACCATTTATGGCTCCGCTTACTATGGAAACTTACCCTCCAGCTCATGGAAGAACACAGATCTGCCCAGTAACTACCAGCATTTGCTTCTGGATGGTTCTGGGCACTTCAGGTAAATGGCTTTGCCTAGTCTCCTTGCATGAGAGATACAAACAGAAATCCAATATTTTCTCATGTCTCTCTCTCTCTCTCTAAAAAAAATCAAATACTGCAGTGCAAAAGCACGTGGGTTACATGAGCAGAAGTCTTGGATTGTTAGTTCTTTTGTTTTTCTGGGGGTAGGCATCGGGGGTTATGGAACGAGGGAGAAGAAGCAGAGTGTGCAACCAGAAAGGAATAACCCTGGTGTCAAAGCAGGCCCCTGTGGGCAGAAGAGCCAACATCCTTCAAAGAGCAGCCACTAGTGTTGCTTTTAACACCTGGGAACTGGAGGGAAAAAACTGTGATGGCTGCAGGTCATAAAAAAGAACCTATCTGGGAACACTTTCAGGAAATTCCTGTACCTCTGAGCAAACAAGGAACATGTGCCAAATGTAAACAGTTCGACAAAGAGATGCAAGGCCTGGGTGTCAGCATGAAACATCATGAAAAATGCTTCTCAGAAGGCAGACTTTGAAGATGATGATGTGGACATGTCTGAGCAATCTGGATCAACTGATTAGCAAACTTGTTTTTGCACCGTTCTTGTGGATGGTCTGCAATGTCTTACTATATTAGTAAATAATAGATTTGTTTTGGGTGGATTGCTTATGAATTTGAAATGTTTGTGTTCAAAATATAATGGGTATGTGTAACATTACGCAGGGTGTCCCCTCAGTTCTCCAACCTGGGGTGCCTTTTACACTGCTTTGCTGTGAGAGCAACCACGCCTCACCAGTTCACACACAGCCTCGAGCATGTAAATTACCCCCAGCTATACTGCAAGAGTGCTCCAGCCAGCCACCCTTGAATTACACCGTAGAGCAACTCCAGCAAACTCCTGGTCTCAGACTTTCCCCCAGAAATGTGTATCTTGTACGGTCCAGCCCCTCCTGGATAACACAAGCTCATATAAAGTCTGGCATTTTATTAATAGAAAATGATATGCACAAATCCTGTTATCCCAAATGGAGTATCCCAAACACTTCAATCCAAACACACACTGGTTAAGATAAAAAAATAAAACAAGTTTATTAACTACCTAAAGATAGATTTGAAGTGATTACAAGTAATGAGGCATAAATGTCAGAACTGGTTACGAAGAAATAGGTAAAATAGGGAAGAATAGCAGCCTTCCTTCTCCACTATGTCCCGGCCAAGGGCTCAAGAGGGAAGAGGTGAGGAGAGTCACAGTCCCTTCTGGCTGGTACAACAGACCAGCCTCCCCTGGGCCACTTCCTACCTTCCCTGTTCTCGCCTCAGTTTGGGGCATGGTCACGGCACTCTGCCTCCCTTCCCATGGAGGGTTGCTCAAGCAGTCTCAACTATTCAGATAATCAGTCGGGACTTCCCTGCTCCCTTCTCGCTGTCCAGTGATTTCTCCTTGTCAGGGAGAAGGGGAAAGAAAAAGGGGTCAAACCCCTGGCAGCCCTTCCTCTGTGGATTTCTCTGTCTCAGATTATACTAACTGGCTTCCTTTCTGCAGAGAGCCTCTCCTTCACTTTCCCGCTGCTTGATTGCCAATGTCCCATTTTAAGCAGGCCCTCTATTGGAGCATGCTCTGCAGCTCCTGAGGGATGCAGCCTTTTTGGCCCAAGTTTGCTCCATCCCCCGACCCCTTTAGTCTTAATGAGGAGATCAGTTAACCCCAGCACCTAGTATTTATCAGTTACATTTTTACTGTTACTGCTGGACTTCTGAAATGACTTTTTATTGCTCAGTATTACCAAACATTCCAGGTGAAGATTTTCAGTTTTGTTTTATAAGCCATTTATGAATGTTAACATTTAATAAAATGTCAGGCTACCTGGTATGTTGCTAGAGATAAGGGTTTAATTACATTTAGGCAATCTTTATGATTTATTAATTATTTTCCCATAAAACTGGTACAAACAGCAGCAGCAGGAGGAATCTTTCAGTTACAATCTCATTTTTAAAGCAGTGCACTGAGTAATAAGCAGTGAAAGAGAGTGACTTTTTTACCATTTTGTTTCAGGGTCCATCTTAGACATAAGGGGTTATGAATGTCCCTCATCAGCAATGCCTACAACTTCAGAGCCACCTGCTGGTACCAACAGCAGTGCTGCAACTTAATGTATGTCAAACAGTAAATTACCTGTATCAAAATAAAAAGATTTTTTTTCATCATCTAGTAAAACTGTAGACGAGTTCGTAGTCAGGACCAGCAAATTCCAGCAAGACTCCATAAATGAAGAGATTGCTCAGTTCATTTATGCAACAAATTCTCTCTTTCATCTTGTCCAGAACAAATATTACATTGACATGGTTCAATCATTGTGACCTGACTACACTCCATCTGGCACAGCAGACATTGCTGGGAGGTTGCTGGATACAGTGTACGAGAATGAAATTGAACAGTGTGCAAAACACATTGATGGGAAATTTGTTAATCTGAGTCTTGAGTGGTGGAGCAATATACACAATGATCCAGTAATATATGCTTGTGTGATAACAAAAGATGGGGTTCTTTATCTTGGGGAAACAACTGATACATCACGAAATGCCCATACTGCAGAATACCTAAAAGTAATAGTAGCAAAAGCTATAACAAACTGTCAACAAAAATTCAAGTGTCAAGTGTGTAGCTTTGTCACAGACAATGCTGCAAATGTAGCAAAGATGAGAAGAAATTTAGAAGAAAATGAAGGGAACCTGAAACTTATAACATATGGAATCAGTGCTCATTTGATGCATCTTTTAGCCAAAGACTTCTTAAGTACAACTCGGGGAATAAAGGAAAATGTTATTGAAACCGCAAAATACTTCCACAACAACTGCTTTGCTTCAGCTTCACTGAAAAGAGCAGGAGGATCCAAACTAATTCTCCGCCAAAACGTATGATGGAATTCAGCGGTTGACTGTTCGGAGCTATTTATTAAGAACTGTCCTGATGATAATTTATGAAGAAAATGGTGACAAAATAAGATAGAACTATCACAGCCAAACATCAGACGAAAGCAAAATGTAGCAGATATGCTGAATATACTGAAACCTATTTCCATAGCCTTGGACAAACTGTGGAAAGATTGATGCTGTTGAAATTTGGAAAGAATTTCAAGAGACATGGAAGAAAGAAATACCCAACACCACAGTTAAATTGCAGGTAGTAAAGAAGCGGATGGATCAAGCACTTACTCCACCTCATTTTCTTCCCAATATTCTCAACTCAAAGTACCAGGGTAGATGCCTAACCGCTGAAGAAGCAGCAGTCTGATGTGTTCCAGCTCCGTGTCCAACCTGGAAGATCCCAGCACTATACAAATGGGGCAGAGCCAGTGTTACTAAACCCACTTCACTGGGGGGAAAACCAAAGCCGCACAATGAGTCAGCAAGAGAGCGAGCAGAACTAGTACCGCCAACCTCAAGGGATCAAAAAATCATGAGCCAGATCCCCCCAGAATCGTGAGACTGGCCCAAAAATGAATGGGATTTTTAAAAAAATCTATACTGTGCTTTCTGGTCTGTTTCTTGATTTGCTGAACTCCTCCTTCCGGTGTATGTGTGACAATTAGTGTTACCCACTACACTAAACGCATCAGATGAGGTGCTTTTGGCTCCTGCTGCAGGTGCTCTCACCCCCACATCTGCCCAGCAATTAATTATCCCACCCATCCACCCCTCAGTTCACGCCCCCAGCCCCCAACCCATTAGTTCGGCCCTCACCCCCACAACGCAGCCCCCCCAGCCCCACCTCAGCTCCTCCTAGGGTTCTTTAGTCCGCTGTCCTTAGCCTGGGGGCTGCAGCAGGATTCCATCTCCCCCGTCCAGGCTGTGGGAGTGAATGGCTCTTTACCCTCCCTCTGCCCCTTTCTAGGCTGGTGCTGCAGAGAGGGGAGGTGCAAATGCACCATCCTATCTGCATTGTTCACAGGAGGGAGGGGAAGGAGGGAGTGGGGCTTTCCTGAGTTGCTAGGCTCTTTAGCTCCCTCCTGTGAGAGGGTGTGGCCACAGGGGGTCTTAGTGCCTTGGCCAGCCAGAGCGTGTGAACATACACTGGGCTAGTCTGCCGCACACTAACCTGTGTTTCAGACAGCAGCAGGTCAGAGCGCACTCCAGAACTTTTAGAGTGTGGTAGCAGGGTCCATGCAGCAACAGTAGGCAGCAGACGAGTGTGCTGTTGATTCACACCCTGGCTTGCCACTCAGTAAGTCTCCGTGTAGGCAAACCCAGAATGGCTTCTCTTTGCTGCATTGGGGACGGAGGGGAGCTCCGCATGCAGCTGCTTTCACTGGTTGTTCTGCCCCATGAGGTGGGCAAATGAGGCAGGCAGCCAATCAGAGGGCTCAAATTAGCTAACGGACTGAAGCTTCTGCATCATTGCCAGACTGGCTCCAGCCCAGCCAAAATCCTGCCAGTCATGAAAAAATCGCAAGACTTGGCAACACTGCAGCAGAACCCAGGAGTCCTGTTTCCCAGCCCCTGCTTGAACCTTCAGATAGGCCTGTGCCCCTTATCGGGCTCGCAAAGCACAGCACCCACAGCATTTCTGTTTGGAACACAATAACTTCTGAAGGCCGCCTCCGTCAATCCCAATATTTCAGGGAATGTTCTAGGTATCAGTGGGCAAAACCCTGTTGATTTTGGTGAAGATCAGAAGTCCAGAAAACCCGAATTGCCACTAAACTCACCATTTGGTCACTATGGATCCAGGAGTGAAGCAGTGACCCCAGGGTTCGGATGTGGGTTAGTTTGGCGTTAGGTTAGCTTCCTCTTCTTGCAGCCATAGGCACCGACTTCTACTGGTGCCGATGGGTGCTCGACCCCACTCTGCCCCCGGCCCCACCCCGGCCCCACCCCTGCTGCCCCATTCCAACCCCTTCCCCAAAGTTCCTGCCCCAACTCTACCGCCTCCCTGCCCCTATTCTGACTCCTTCCCCAAATTCCCACCCGGGCCCCGCCTCTTCCCTGCCTCCTCCCCTGAGTGTGCCACGTTCCCGCTCCTCCCCCCTCTCTCCTGGAGTTGGCTACAGCTGTTTGGGGGCAGCAAGCACTGGGAGGTAGGCAGAGGAGTGGGATCGCCCGGTGCAGTCAGGGGAGGAGGAGGTGAGGTGGGGCGGGGCGCTTGGCTGCTGGTGGGTGCAGAGCACCCACTAATTTTTCCCCATGGGTGCTCCAGCCCCAGAGTCGGCACCTATGCTTGCAGCAGCAAATGGGCACTCTGAGGGCCTAATTTTAGTGGAAATCAGGCAGCTGAAAGCTGCTCCAGCCAGCCCACCCCCTCAGCCATGTCCTCACCCACCCACTCCAGCTCCCCCCCATGTAGGCCCTTCACTCCCAGTCTGGCCAGGTCCCCACACCTGGCCCTCCCCCCTGCCAGGCAACCACCTCAGCCAGGCCCCTCTCCCCTTAACTCCAGCCACTCCCCCAGCCAGGTTTTTTGCCCCCAATCCATCCAGATACTCCCCCAGTCAAGCCCATGGTCCCCCCACTCTGATCAAAGCTCTACGGATTTTGGTTTGACCCATCTCTTCCCTTAGCCTCATGCTGGGGCCAGAGCACTGACTCAGAGAGGAGCGCACCTTTTCTGAGTAACTCATGTTACTCCCTGCAGCACTGTGGCTTTTCCGCTCACGTTTTTTACCTGAACTCTGCTTATCTTGTGAAGTGATGAGACCTCAGCCATCTGAGGATGGCACAGACATTTACTCCAAGGGATGGCCAAAAGTTGTCCCATTCAGGTAAAGGATATAACACATAGACACCAACTCTGTGGGTGCTCCGGGGCTCAAACACCCATGAAAGAAAAATAGGGGGTGCTCCGCACCCACAAGCCATAGTGGTTCCTCCCCTGATTTTCATACCTGAGTTCTGCTCACAGCACACGCCCTCGCCCCAGACGGAGCTTGAGTGGGGAATGTGATAAGTTCTGTGCTGCTCCCAGCTTCTGCCCTTGAGCAGGGAGTTTGTTTATAAACAGAGGCAGAGTGATTCTGATAACGAAAGACTTGTCATTAAATTAAAAAAGGATTGTTAGATGACCTTGAAAGCATTGCCAGGCACTCCAGTTAAAAGATAAGAAACAAAGGGTTTAGCCCACAGTCCAAACTCTGGGATCCATATCCTGCAAAAGCCTGCCATACCCAGAAATGCCCTGAGCCGCTTACGATTACTTGGGGTAGGAACTTGACAGATAGCTTCCTTTTTTTTTTTTTCCGCTTGAAAGCTGACACTCCCCTTGCCTTAGCTGTAACCTGATCCCTCTCCACCTCAGACAACAGGGTTCTCAGGAGGATATTACAGTCATCTCAATCCAGCTTGTGACTACTGAGGCACCCCTCAAAGACTGAAATAAACTGGCTTGGGTTCGTTGAGAATTCCCCAGCCTGTGTTTTAAAAGCTGCTAAGTCTATTCGATTGAATGGCACATGGGTGTAAACTTGCATAGTGGTAGCCTGACGTCCCTCTGCCCCGGGCAAGCCACAACAGTCTCGGGAATCAAAGGATAGAGTCCCACCGAGGGGGCAATCTCTGTAACCCGAGGCATCCTACCCTTATAAGGTGGAGGTGTGGGGGCCGAAGGGGACATCGGCTCTGCCATTACAGTGGGAGTGGGGGTCTGGGGACTAACATTAACTACTACCGAACCAGTCGGAGTCAGATTACAGCTCTGCAGAATTACAGCTCTGTTCTATTTCTTAAAGCCATAAGCACTTGTGCATACAAATGTTTATTTCATTTACCCATTTACTGACAAAACTAAATGGAGGATCGTGTTGTAATTAATTGACCATCCTGGTGGCCACCACTCCTGGTCCTCTAGTTGATATTGAGGCCAGTCAACTGTACGGAATCGTTTTAATTGGCTTTTAGTTATTGGATTCGCACCAAATACCTTCCAGTTTGCAAGAATGCATTCTAGGGGCGTACACTGTGCCCTAACCCTCGAGCTCTGTCCCTGTCCCATACCTACAGGGTAACTCTGGGCATCCCCAGGTTCCAACATAGCATACAATCCGGATTTCAAAAGGTTTCTACCTTATTCAAGGGACCGGTTCCTCACCGTCGTCCACAACTGCTTCTCCACTATATGAGTGCTTTGCACCGTTGTGCCCTCCGACGTCGATCAAATCGCGTCTCCTCCGAGGCCCCCGATGAACTCACCAGTGTGCGCTGGGCGTCGGTTCTCGCCACAATCCTCAACCTCCAGGAGGGGTCCGGGCAAGGCTAAATAGCAGCCTCGTCACCCACCCAGGGACGCCATAAGCTGTTGCCGACACCCAGTGCCGAGAGGCAAAACAACAGCAGGAGTTGGTTCACTACCCGGTGTGCTTCACCCAATAATTACAACGGGGTGGAGAAGCAGAAAAGTTTATGTGAAGCTTCAAAAAGGTACAAGGAGAATAGAATTTCAAATCTTGCACACAGAGCAGGAAGTTACACAGGCTTTTATACATTTTTTTTAGCATACTTATTTAATAGCAAGTTGCCCTAAGTATCCATATAGCCAGCCAATCCAATTACCAGCTAGTTCCCTTGTTTTTTGTATTATTTGTTAAACTATACATAAAGCTGTTTTATTTAGCATTTTTTTTTAATATTTACTCTGTTTGGCCTTGTTTAGTTTGAGGCAGTCTGACTCTGCAACATATTGTTGCAGATCCTCAGCATAACTGCTGTGAGTGCCTCCAGGCGGGAGGGCCAAGGACACTTGGGCCTAGTACGCAGAGCTGCTGCAAGTGCCTCCAGGCGGGAAAAAAGGGGGGCCAAGGACACTTGTGCCTAGTGCGAGGGGGCTTCATCGACACTCGTGGTCTTCCATCCCCTCGAGTTACCTAGTGGCCATGCCCCAGTATCCCCAACAAAAGGATAGGAATAAATGCTCCATTTTCAGAATGGAGAGAAATAAATAGTGGTGTCCCCCAGGGGTCTGTACTGGGCCCGGTGCTGTTCAACGTATTCATCAATGATCTGGAAAAAGGGGTAAACAGTGAGGTGGCAAAATTTGCAGATGCTACAAAACGCCTCAAGATAGTTAAGTCCAAAGCTGACTGCAAAGAGTTACAAAGGGATCTCACAAAACTGGGTGACTGGGCAACACAATGGCAGATGAAATTCAATGTTAAATGCAAAGAAATGTACATGGCAAAATATAATCCCAACTATACATACAAAATGATGGTGCTTGAATTAGCTGTTACCCCTCAAGAAAGGGATCATGGAGTCATTTGCAGTACTCTGGAAACACTATTCTTCCAGAGTACTGCAAATTTATAAGAATCCTTCTCACGGTGCCTGTGTCATCCTGAACTGCGGAACACTCATTCTCCAGCTCCAGAAAACTTAAAAATTATCTCCAGTCATCAATGGGACAGACCCAAGTGAATAATGTAGCTGTGCTTAACGTGCATCAAGACTCTACCAGGGAGCTAGATATAAATAACATTGCTGACAGTTCATCCAGAAAGCTACAGTGAGATGTAATGTCTGTAAACTGGGATGTTCGTGAAGACAGCTTGTAGGTGGATTGCAAAGATTTTACTATACTGTAATTCATGATAATGTAATTATGTAGTTCATAACAATTTCATCATTATTAAAATGGTAAAGATACCACTATAGACACCATATTCAATAACTAGAATATGAAAGAAGTGTATAAATATGCTGAAAATAGCCTCCCCCCAAAACTGTCAGAGCTGCCTCCCCACAATACACACACCTCTTCAAAAGTCAGCGCCTATGATATGGAGTGTGAGACAAGGAAGGACAGATGGCAAGCTCCCACACACACTGAGCTCTCATCTCTGTGCTCATGCAGCCTATGGGAGTTTTGGAAACCAGAATGATGCCCCTCTTATACTCACCTACCCCCTGAAACATTCCCCCTCACTCTAGCTTTCTGTTTTATGCTGGAATGAGAGCAGCTGGACCATAGGAGACACCACAGGACAGATTCAGCTTTGCACTGATGCAGGAGTGCAAAATCAGCAGGGCACTATAGCTCAGCTGGAGGATCTAACTGGATAAAAGGTTTTAACAGTTGTTTGAGGTAGATGATATTTTTATGGGATTTGCCTCAGAGCAGGGTTGGGGATCTCAGAATAACAGAAACAGGGGACTGGGCACCCAGAAGCTATATACAGTAGAACCTCAGAGTCACGGACACCTCGGGAATGGAGGTTGTCCGTAACTCTGAAATGTTCATATCTCCGAACAAAGCACAGTCCGGGCTTCAGATGCAACAGCTGACACTCCAGGCCAGGTTTCAGCAGCAGCTGAAATCCCTACTCAGCACCAGCATGCTTGCAAGCTTATCCCCTTCCCGGTGGGTGGGTGTGAAAATGAAGTGTCCCCCTGACGGGCGGGAGGGATGAAAGCAGCACACACCCCAGCGCTGCTCCTGCTCTTCTGGCTCCGGCTGCCTTGGGCTGGCAGCCCCAGCGTCTTGCTGTAAGTGGCTGCCCAGTGCGTGAGGGTTGTGGGGGGAATAGGCAGGACAGATGTGCCTATCTTTAAGATGCAGTACAGGCACAGTACAGTGTTTGCTCTTTTTTTTTTTTTTTAATGTTTTTTGGTCTCTGCTTGTGCCTGATTGGTTACTTCTGGTTTCACATGGTGTCCGGTTGACTGGTCAGTCCGTAACTCTGGTGTTCGTATCTTTGAGATTCTACTGTACTCCCAATTGCAATCTATACTGAGCAGGATCCTGAGGGCATAGATACAAATGATCATGACTTGATCACACTTATGCTGTGCAAACAGAATAAAGTCGAGACCAGTAATAAATATACTTGATGCTTTAATGGGGCCAATTTCATACAGCTGAAAACAATTATTAGGCAAATCAGTTGAGAGGAAGAATTTAATTAGAAAAATGTGAATGATAATTGGGAATCATTTAAGAACACTTTATTAGATGCCCAAAAAGCTGCAATCCCACAATTGAGGAAGAAGGCCATGCTGGTTAAAAACCCACCTGGTTTAGAGAGGAAGTGAAGGCAACTATAAAAAAAAGAGTAATATTTAACAAATGAAAGAAAGGGAAGCTGATCATAATGAATATAAATCAGAAGCTAAGAATTGTAGAAAATTGATAAATGAAGCAAAGGGACACGAGGAGAAATCTATGGGCAGTAGAGTTAATGACAATAAGGCGTTTTAAAAATATATTAGGAACAAAAAGAATTCTGAAAATGGTATTAGTCCATTACTAGATGGAAATGGTAGAATTAATTATTTATAATAAATCAGAAAAGGCAGAAGTATTCAGTAAATATTCTATTCTGTATTTGGGGAAAAAGATGATATAGTCTTATCATAAAGTGATAACACTCTTTCCATTCCACTAGCATCTCTGAAAGATATTAAACAGAAGTTACTAAAGTTAGACATTTTAAATTAGCAGGTCTAGATCACTTGTAGCCAAGAGTTTTAAAAGAGCTGGCCAAGCAGCTTCCTGGACCATTCATGTTCATTTTAAATAAGTCTTGGAGCACTGGGAAAGTTACAGAGGACTGGAAAAAATCTAATGTTGTGCCAATTTTTAAAAAGGGTAAATGGGATGACCCGGGTAATTACAGGCCTGACAGCCTGACATCAATCGCTGGCAAGATAATGAAGCAACTTATACAGGACTCAATGAATAAACAATTAAAGGAGGGTAATGTAATTAATGCAAATCAACATGGGTTTATGGAAAATAAATCCTGTCCTACTAACTTGATATCTTTTTTTTGTTGAGGTTACAAGTGTGTCAGATACATGTAATAGTGTTGACATAATATATTTTGACTTCTATAAGGCATTTGACTTGGGACTGCATGATATTTTGATTAAAATACTAGAACAATATAAAATTAACATGGCAAACATTAAATGGATTAAAAACTGGCTAACGGATAGTCTCAAAATGTGATTGTAAACAGGAAATAATCATCAAGCAGGTGTGTTTCTAGTGGGGTCCTGCATGGACTGGTTCTTGGCCCTATGCTATTTAGCCTTTTTTATCAATGATCTGTAAAAAAACAAAATCATCACTGATAAAGTTGGCAGATGACATAAATTGGGAGAGTGGTAAATAATGAAGAGGCGAGGTCACTGGCTCAGAGCTGTCTGGATTGCTTGGTAAACTGGATGCAAGCAAATAATATGTATTTTAGCACAGCTAAATGTAAATGTGTACATATAGGAACAAAGAATGTAGGCCCTACTTACAGGATGGGGGACTCTATCCTGGGAAACAGCGACTGAAAAAGATCTGGGGGTTGTGATGGATAATCAACTGAACATGCACTCCAAGTGTGATGGCAAAAAAAGCTGACGTGACCCTGGAATGCATAAACAGGGGAATCTCGAGTAGCAGTAAAAAGGTTATTTTACCTCCATATTTGGGGCTGGTGAGATCGCTGCTGGAATACTGTGTCCAGTTCTGGTGCCCAAAATTCAAGATGGTTGTTAATAAATTGAAGGGGGTTCAGAGAAGAGCTATAAGAATGACTAAAGGATCAGAAAATAGACTCAAAAAGCTTAATCTATTAAAGCTTAAAGAGAAAATTAAGGGATAACTCAATTACAGCCTATAAATATCGACACGGGGAACAAATGTTTAATAATGGACTCTTCAGCCTAGCACAGAAAGGTATAACATGCTCCAAAGGCTATAAATTGAAGCTAGACAAATTTAGACTGGAAATAAGGCATACATTTTTAACAGTGGGATTAATGAACAATTGGAACAATTTACTGAGGATTGTGGTGGATTCTTCATCACTGACAATTGTTAAATCAAGATTGAATGTTTTTTTTTCTAAAAGATCCGGTCTAGGAATTATTTCTGGGAAGTTCTATGGCTTGAGTTATACACTAGATCAGACTAGATGATCACAATGGTTCCCTTCTGGCCTATGAATCTATGAAATTATCACTGGGAGAACAGAAGTGAATGTCAGGGACACACCAGTAGCGTCAGCCTCACAAATTACCCACAAATTTCTTCTGGGATGACTGTTGTTATGGAGTCCAATCAAATACCGCAGTGTCTGGGGTATGTGATTTCCATTTTATTTTTATTCTTTTCAGACTCAAGAAAATTCCCAGATTCAAATGATCAAAAATAATCAGACACACAAAAAAATACACCAGGAAATGGCTACTGGGGCGAGGAATGTTAGCCTGAGCCTAGTCCTGCAATCCAATATGAAGCCCATGGAGATCCCCCACCCACCCAGTGCCAATGTCCCAGCCCCTTGTCCCCTCGATCCAGCAAGGACAGCTCAGGAATCCTGCTGAACGGGGGCAGGGCCTGCTGCTGGGAGCCCGACTTCCATCTGACATCTTCCTCCCTGTGTGCTGGAACAGAAAGGGGGAGATCACCTAGGAGACAATTAGGAAGGGGAGTGGATCAGAGATAAAATGAGAGTAAAGCAGACTGAGATGGTGAGACTGAAGAGATGATACTGAGCATAGAGAGAGAGACAGAGAGCAAGGAATTATAATACCACCCAAATCACCATCCACTCTCTTCCATCTCCATGCAGGAACCCTCTATGAGCTGGTACGAAAAAGGGGCATGGGCTTTGCAGTGTGTCTGGAAGGTGAACTTAGCTGTTCAGACTCGGGGGTGGGAAGTGAATTCCAGAGCTGTGGGCTCGCAATGAGAATACCCCTCTCATTTAATCGGAAGGAGTTCCAGCTCCAATGACTCTGCTCTCTCAGCTGCAGCAGAATGGCCCAGAAAGTGAAATGGGGCTCTCTGGGAGCCAGGTACCAAACCATTTAGCGCTTTCTTCACCATGATCTAGCACAGGGGCGGGCAAACTTTTTGGCCTGAGGGTCACATCGGGTTTCGGAAATTGTATGGAGGGCCAGTTAGGGGAGGCTGTGCCAGGCTGTGCCCCCGCCCACTTCTTGCCCCCCGACGGCCCCCCCCGGGACTCCTGCCCCATCCAACCCCCCCTGTTCCCTGACAGCCCCCCCAGGATCCCTGCCCCCATCATTCGCCCCCACCCCCACTCCCTGTCCCCTGACTGCCCCCGGAATGCCTTCCCCTGACTGCCCCCTACCACCTCATACAACCCCCCCTCCTTCCTGACTGCCCCCCAGGACCTCTACCCCCATTTAGCCCCCCCATCGACCCCCCCGCTCCTGACCACCACCCCGACTCCCCTGCTCTCTATTCAAACCCCCCTCCCCCCCGCTCCGTGACCCCTTACTGCGCAGCACAGAGCACCGGTGGCTGGCGGCGTTACAGCCGCGCCACCCAGAGCGTTGCTTTAGTGCAGTGTAGTAAATTGCTCTCCGCAACTGCGACCGGTAGCACATTCCTACGCGGAGCAGTTTAATACACTACACCGGCAGCACGGCACGCTGAGGCTGCGGGGGAGCAGCGGGGGAGGGGCTGAGGGCTAGCCTCCGGGGCCAAGAGCTCAGGGGCTGGGCAGGAGGGTCCCGCGGGCCGGATGTGGCCCGCAGGTCGTAGTTTGCCCACCTCTGATCTAGCACCATGAACTCCACATGGGCACGCTACTTGGAGCCAGGGTGATCATGGAGTATTGATGTCAGACATGACACACCACGCAACGCAGGGGCAGCCATGTTCTGCACTAGCCGAAGCTCCCAGACGTCCCCCATGCACAGCCCCATGAGGAGCACATTATAAAGGTCTAACATTTGGTAGCAAGGTCCCACTGCTGTCATTGGTGTGGTGCCTGCCCCAGGACCATGCCCTGTCGCGTGGGGAGTATACTAAAGACTCCACTGCAAAGCTCAGTACGACAGGGGAGAGGGAGCCCCTGAGAGCTGGGAAGGCAGACATTTCCAGCGCAGAGACACTGGGGGCTGTTCCTGGCAGCAGGAGGGGCCATCGTGCCAACCTGGGGGGGGGCATTGTGTGAGGGGCACAGAGGCTAGTGCCAGATGCACAGAGGGGGAAGGGAGGGGAGCAGAGAGTCACGTCCATGGACTTCACACCTACCTCAGCTGCAGATGGCACTGTAATTAGCCAGGGCCTGCTCCTCTGCACAGGGAGACAAGGAATCCAAGTTATACCTCCACAGAGACACCCCCTCCTCGCCGGCCCAGATGCCCCAGCAGCTCAGCAACCCACCTGGCTGGTAGTAGTCGTAGACTCTGATGTGTCCTGGCTTCAGGTTGATCACCTCGATCTCCTGTTCCAGTTGCAGGGCATATGTCTGAGTCGTATTGCTCAGCTGGGGGTGGGGGGTTGGAGGGAGAGGAGATGCTTCACTGGTGAGCTGTTTATTTCATTACTTCCCTAAATTTGGCTCCACAGACTGACTGTGCTACTTCTGCTGGAGTCTGGGCAGGAATTTAATGAGAATCAGGAACTCAGGTGCTGTGATAGGGCTACCCGTGGAAAGCCTTGTCTAATGCCCCCCAGCCCTGCCCTGCAGCCCCCCTGCTATTCCATTCCAGGGCTCCCCACACCGCTCTGCCAGTCCCTCTCAGTCCTGCCCTGCAGCCCCCCTGCTATTCCATTCCAGGGCTCTCCACCCCGCTCTGCCAATGCCCCCCAGCCCTGCCCTGCAGCCCCCCTGCTATTCCATTCCAGGGCTCTCCACCCCGCTCTGCCAATGCCCCCCAGCCCTGCCCTGCAGCCCCCCTGCTATTCCATTCCAGGGCTCCCCACACCGCTCTGCCAGTCCCCCTCAGTCCTGCCCTGCAGCCCCCCGCTATTCCTGTCCTGATCTCAAATCAGACCTACCTGGTCCAAGTAGATGGAGACACCGCTCTGGCTCACCTCCGTTTTCCTCACCAGGGGACTGCTCTGCAACTGGAACAGGAGAGAAGAGGAAAGGTAATGGTTGAGTGGGGTCTCTGAGGGGGCGAGGGTGAGAATTCCTATTGAAATGTTCCCCCCACTAGGCCTCGAGCAGCCTCCCTGTTGGCAACCCCTATAGCCAGAAAGTAGATGGACTCTTATTACCCCTCCCCTAGCCAGGCCCTCATCAGAGCTCTCCCCCCTCATTAGGGCTGATCTCTCCACATGGTCGCTCAGCTCCTGTGAGATGAGGGACAGGGATCTGCGTGGGTCATTGGGACTGGGCTCCTTCTCAAGGCATGTGTCTGGGGTTCTACACCCAGCTTTGGGGTTTAAATGTCCGAGGGAGTCAGGAGGGGACATCATCCTGCCTCCTCCCCCTGGCTAAGGATAGATCCCACCAGCACTGACCGGATGGGACCCTTTCGCCATGCCCCCATTCTGCTCCCCAGGTGCCTTACTGATGTGCGGGAGCCTGAAGCAAGGCTGAATCCGGACAATAGGGAAACCTCCACGATCACCATGTTGGAAGTGACTCTGCTCCCGATGTAGCTGGGGCAGGGGGAGAGAGGAAGGATGCAGATGGTCAAAGACCCCATGAGCAGGGGGCTAAATGAGGCTACAAATCTTCCTCCACCGCCTCCATACCCCATCTTTCCTCCTCATGCAGGCACCAGGCCCTGGATGGTCCCTTGGCATTCACTGCTTGCTGAAGGAGGATGTTTAAGATGATTTCCCTGCTTTGAACAGACACAGGTCCCGTTCCCCCCCACCACCACCCCCGTTTCTCCCCCAGCAACTCCCCTCTCTGTATCTCTCTAGGAGGATGTTAAAGGGGCACCTTTCCTTCCTCCTCCCACCACCAACAAGCAAGTCAACTCCAACCACACTTCATGGTTACAGCCTCTCCCAGAAGCACCTGGTCCCTTCCTCCCCCTTCCCTCACAGCTGCCAAATTCGTCCTCCACCCCTTCCTCTTCAAAACGTGCAGTCCCTCCCTCCCAGCCACCAAACCCAACCAGCTCTCTGACACTCCCTCATCTGCTCCAGGTAGGGGGTGCGTCCGAGGGCAGCGGTGCATACACAGGGGAAATCTCGGGGTCACCTGACATGGATGCGGATGGTGACAACGCGCATGTCACCCTTGGCGCAGTCGATCAGCTGCGTGGTGACGCGCAGAGAGAAGGTCACAGAGACCTGTGGGGGAGGCTCGTTGTACCTCAGCACGGTCTGCAGAGGAAAGAGACAGGCTGCTACAGAGAATTTTAGTTGGATCATCATTTGGAGATAAAGGTTTAGTAGTTTCCTAGATTTTAGGGCCAGAAAGGGCCACTATGACCATCTCATCTTACATCCTGCATGACACAGGCCATAGAACCTCACCCAGTAATTGCTACAGCAAGCCCATAACTGCTGTTTGAGCTACAGCATGTCTCTGAGAAAGATAGCCAGTCTGGATTGAAAGACTGCCAGTGATGGAGAATCCATCCCATCCCTTCATAAATCATTCCAATGTTTAATCACCCTCACTGGTAAAAATTTGCACCTGGTTTCTAAAGTGAATTGACTAGCTTCAGCTTCTAGCCATTGCATCTTGTTATACCTCTGTCTGCTAGATAGAAGAGTCCTCTACTATCAGAAGTCTGCTGCCCACATGGGTACTTGTGGACGGTGATCAAGTCACCTCTTAGCCTTCTCTTGGATAAACTAAATAGATTGAGCTTCTTTAGTCTTTCATGGCAAAGGAAGGCTTTCAAGGTCACAGGTCATTCTTGTAGCTCTTTTTTGAACCTGCTCCAATTTGTCAACATCCTTTTTAAAACTGACAAGATTTGGACCATTTTCACTAATACCTGCCCATATCCTCACCAGTAAGTCCTCATGGATCAGAGTGAACCCAACTCATCACTTGGGTTCCCTAATCACATTTCATGCTCTTCCACTGGCTCTAGTTACTGCTCAGATCCTTAAACCCCAGACACAACAACTACATAAACCACACATGGGGAGCTGGGCTAGAACCCTGATGTTTCAGTCCCAGGAACACAGGCCTCTAGCACAAGAGCTATAGGAGATCTCATCTCGTATAGCTGGGACTTGGGTTCTTCTCCTTAAGGGGCAAACATCACACCTACACACAATCTCCAGTTCCCCGAGCACCCTGGGAGCAGCGTGAGACCAGCCATCCTCATGTTTACCCACATTTTGTCACAGGATCACCCTTGGGGTGCAGGGGTACAGCAGTGGGGAAGGGGATGGTAAGGAAAGCTGCTGTTAGTCAGCCCTCCATGTGCCTGAGCATCCCCCGGGACCTGGCTGCTGAGTAAGCAAGGGAAATGGCTCTCTTTGACCATGACAATGTGTTTTGTGGATCAGGCCCTGCAAGAGGGACACCCATGGGGGCTACATCCCTCCCCATGGAAGGGGCGTCTCACCTGGGCATAGACGCAGCCGCTGCCCTGGGCCTGCACTGCGAACTCCCCGGGGATTTCTGTTAGCAGCGCTTGCTGCAGGAGCAGCCGGTTCTTGTGGGTGACCTGGAACTCTCTCTCAAAGCTCCCCTTGGACTTCACTATCACCTCCAAGTCTCCCTTCTCGCTGTACGTCAGGGCCGCGTATTTGGCCAAAGCCTGCAGGGCAACCACTGTGTCCTGGGGAGAGAGAGACAGTCATCTCACTGTTTGTATGTGAGACAGAAAGGGGTGCTCTTTGGAGCCAGAAGTGTGAAACACTCAGAACAGTAGGATCTCAGCAATTGAGGGCACTGAAATCAGGATTCACTGCTTCAGTGTACCTTTGCACTCCAGGGCACTAGCTCCAGGATTCATCCTCCCAGTCCCTGCACCCAGAGGTATGCACACCCCAGAGCACTGATAACTGTCATATTCCCACAGCCGCAACGCAGAGACTCCATCTCCAGTGGGATCACGGCCGATCACCTCCCTCAGCCGTCAGGCCTGTGTTACCTGCGTGGAAGCGAAGCCACCATAGGCGTTCTGCTGCTTGGTGAGCCAGGCCACAATGCCCGAGGCTGTGCCAACGTCAGCCCCAGTGACGTTCAGCTTGGAGAGCAGGGCCAGGAGCACGTAGGACGTCAGCTCCACGTCCACCGACTGGGGCTGGGACCACACACCAGCACTAGGGGGCAGGGAGGGGGCCTGGCTCCAGTGAATCTGCCCTCCTGGGAAAGGGGGAATAAAACAGGAGGCTATTGAGAGAGAAATCCTCAGGCCTTGGATGAGGTAAGAGTTGCTATGGGGTAAATGTGACTCAATCAGCCAAACCCTTCACTCTAGTTCCCATAGAGGGGGAGGGTCCCACTGCCTGGGGTGGCACAGAACACTGGGAAAATACCTCTCAACTACCTGGGTTGCTGTGTGACAAACCCATCGCTGCATATTACACCTGAAGGACCCAAGTTCCTAGGTAAATACCTTGTACATCAAATACCTGCAGTTACACACACTGCTAGGTAAATACACCAAAACTACCTACACAAGAGGCTACCCAGATTGCTCAGGAAATGGCCACTACCCAGTGCAAGGTGGACAGCCACCCAGGCCGCCAGATAAATGCCCCCCATGCAGCCACACAGACGAGTAACGAATATGATTCTTGTAGCTTGTTCCCTACCCAGTTCCTCTGCCTGGCATATCACAGCCCTGCACACACTGGACCAGATTTTCAAAGAACTCAACTTCCATTTAGGCACCTAAATAAGGGTTTACTCCCAAAAGAGCCCAGCACTTCACTGTGATGAATTGGGAATATCTCTGTACAACTTACGAATTCTGCTTGATATTGTGAAGTTGTATTATGAAATACTGCTGCATCATGCACACCTATACATATGTGGATCTACCACTGCTGACAGGATCTGTTCAGGTATGCAGCAGACAGGGATAGTGGGGAATACTTAGACCGCACATAGGTTAAGCTTAAAAGCAGCTGCATCCTTAGAAAACCAGTTTTAGCTTTCCCTTCTGAATGCAGGTAGGAAGGCAGGAGCTGTAGAAAGTTACCCAAAAGACAGAACAAAGGGTGGGGTTTACATAGTGAGACACACAAGAACAGAGGGAGCCAGACTGGAAGTGTGCAGCAAGAGTTGGCAAGGTCACCCAGAAGCTGACACCCACCATGTAACAGCCTGCCTGAGTCAGGTGACACCCTGCCTTCCTCCCTGGCCACTGATGGTCCCTAAGGACAGCGAAGGGAAGGGTGAGACATTACAGAAAGCGACGGCCATTACTAAACAGTTCCAGATGTTTATTGTTTTTTATGATCTGTACTTTACTGTTCAGGCTCTGTAAGCTTAAAATGCCCTGGGGACCCAGGAACCCCAAGGCTTGGATTCCCCTTACAGAAGTTCGGTAGGTGGCTCAGAAGGGCACATCCAGCCAGATCCATGAGGCTCCCATTGTGATGCTTGCGGCCAGATTTTCAAAGAGCTCAGCTCCCAACAGACTAGGTGCTTTTGAAAATTTGGTCAAATGCTTTGTTGCATAAATGGGAGCTGGGCTCTTTCAAAAGATCTGGGCCATAATGTCCAGTCACAGCCCAGGTTGGGGAGCCCAGACACAGGCCAGGGGCGGGAGGAGTTGGGGTGCAAGACACATGCTCTGATCTGTCACATTCTCCCTGGCATGCCCCATCTCTGTGTGTCAGTCAATGCTGTGCAGTCCTGGTACCTGTTCTGATGGCTTTTTGGTCTAGTTTAGTGAGCAGCTCCTGTGTGCGCTGGTTGTCCTGGGCCAGAGCAAAGGCGTAGGCCAGCAGTGCCTGCGTGTAGGTGCTGGTAACGTTGGGGAGGGCACTAGTGAGGCAGCTCAAGGCCTTGTTCACCACGGAGCTCTGTGGGGGGAGAAAGTACACACTGGCAATGGCTGCACAGTCATACAATCATGCACACGTGTGGGAGTACGTACACACAGGCAGGCTGACACACAGAGGTACAAGTGCACACGGGTTGATATGCAAAGGCAGATGCTGGCACCTGGGACAATCCTCACGCTGCTTCGCCTGGGTACACATCAGTACCCCTCCACAAATAGCCACCAAATTCCAGGTCAATGCCTTGTACCTCCGCTGGGAATCTACTGGGATGTTAGTGTGATTAAAAGCAACAGGACTCCATCCACATGAGCTCCCTCCCAGTGATGTGCTCCCCATGGGGCACTGCGAGCTTTTCCCAGCAGTGCCCTCCCTGTGGAGTGGTTGGACTTCTCTCCCTACCCCAGCAGTGCCCTCCTCTTGACTGCAGGTGCTAGCTCCTCCCTCGAGGAGTGCCTTGCCCATGCCCACCCCAGCAAGGCATGCAGGTGAGTGAAGTGCCGGCACTGAGCTCTCAGCTCTGCAGGACTCAGGGTGTCCAGAGAGCAGGAGTGGCACATGGAAGGGCCCTAATACTCACATTCAGTGCTTCCCCTATCTCCAGATGTGCTGCAGTGATGTAGGCAGCCAGGGGCACCTCCCCATCCACGCCGCCCTGCAAGAAGCACAAACACCCAGAGCTAGGAGAGGGGCTCAAGCAGGATGGAGACCAGTGTCCTCCCCTCCATCCCTATAAAGGCCCCTGAATCCCCTCCCTCCCCTGAACTGAAAACCCCACAAGGCAGAGAGGGACGAAGTGTCAAGGAAGCCGAGCTGAGTCAAGCCCCATGACTGCCAGTGGAGTTCTGCGCGGGGCCGGCAGGCGCCACATCATTACCTTCATGGCTGTGTGGAAGAGCTTCCCCACACTCCTGAAGCAGCCGCTGGGCAACTGGTAAATCTGCAGCCAGCTCAGTGCATCCCGGATGTTCCTGTCATCTAAGAAGATGTATGGCCTGGCCTGGCCAAAGCACTTGGCCACAAACGCTGTCAGCCTAGGGGTGGGGAGAGAGAGCATGGAAGAGGGGGACGAGGAGAGGGAGAGAACAGAGACAGAGTGAATGAGAATGTGGATAAAAGAGAGGGAGAGAGGAAGGAAGAAAGAGAAAGCAAGAGGCAAAGGAGTGAGTGAGGAAGAGGGAGCAGCAGGAGGAGGAGGTCAGTCCTTGGTCAGAGCACCCCTCCCCCATTGTTGTGTCATGTGCTCAGTCCCATTTCTCTGCCCAGTTACTGTCCTCTATCCCAGAGGCGGCTGCATTCCCATGGCTTGTCTGAGGCACTATGGGCCTATCATGAAGTAGGGGGGCATGTACAATTCACAGCATGACATATAATCTTATATAATCTTCCCCATGCAGCACTGGGAAGAGTCCTGAGGGGTCAGTGACTACCTAATTCCCCCAGTTCATAGGCTCCCGGCTCCCAGCCTTCAGGGAATGAGAGAACTACCCCAGAACTTACCAGGTGTTACCTTCCTGGTCTATGGTACCAAATGCGCTGTAGGAGCCATCATGGTGTTTATAGAGCAGCTGCCTCTGGTACCCTGGAGAGCAGTGCAGAAAATTATACTGTCACCCACCAGTGCCAGGGAGAGGACATTTACAGAGTGGTCACTGAGTGGGGGTAATGAAGTGTTTACAAGATCATTGTTACAGGTATTTACATGAGTGCCAGACAGAGGAATGGACAGGGTAGGTGCAGGAGAGGGGCTATTGGCGTGGCCGGTGCCAGATTGGACACTATTGGAGCTGGGCTCAGGATACTTGCCGCTGCGCAGGAATCCCGTCGCCCTCTCCCTGATCTCCGGGGTCAGCTGCCCCGTCTTCTCCAGATACTGCAGCACATAGATGATGGGGGCGAACAGCACCATGTTCTGCTCCCCGCAGCCACTGGGCATCTGCACCAGCCGGTCCAGGTTCTGCAGCGCCGTCCCCATGATGTCACCTGCCGGGGCGGGACAAAGCAGAGAGAAACCCAGATGGTGCTACCAGGATAAATCCTGACGGGCTGAGAGGCAGGGAGGTTAGTTCTCCTGTTGGAATGTTCCATTATAGCATGTAGGGTGACGGGACAGCAAGTGTGAAAAGTCAGGACAGGGGTGGGGGTGGAGGGTAATAGGAGTCTAAATAAGAAAAAGACCCCAAAATTGGGACTGTCCCTATAAAATCGGGACATCTGGTCACCCTACCCTATAGCATGGTGATGGTAGCCCTGTCCCCTGGTGGAATTGCAGCCTGAAGTATGGGGGTGGAGATGTTGTTCTCACCCTAGTGGAACCTTCCGTTAAGGGGTATTTTCCTTTCCTTGGGAGGACTCCATTGCTGCATGGGGTCTTTCCACCCCATAGAATATTCTATTACAGTGAAGGTTTATTTTTACCCTGGGAAAGGGACTGCTCCATTGCACTGGGGGTTATTTTCTCCTCCCACTGCAAATACTCTCAGAGGGCGGGTTGTTTCACATCCCTGATAGAACATTCCATTGTGTGCATGCGTGTGGGGGGTTATTTTACCATTAAAGCAATTTAGGGGCGGGGCGGTATTTTCCCTCTCAGGTAGAGCATTCTTTTATAAGGAGGGTCTTTTCCCACCTCCCTGTTGGACTGTTCCATTATAACAAGAGGTGGGTCCTCTCACTGGTGGAATGGTCCATTAGATGGGGGGAGGGCAAGGTTCCCTTCCCAGCATTCAGCGCCTGGGCTGGGATCAGAACGCGGAAGCTCAGTGTCTAGAATTTGGACTTTACTGGAACCTCTCAGGGCTGACACACCAGGGAGAGGAGATGGCAGGGTGGGGGGATCCAGGCCTTTCCTCCTGCAATCCCCTGTGGGCAGCGGCTGCTGTTTTTGGTCACTGCCAGAGGCTCCCACAAGCAGAACAGCCTCTCTCCTGCTGGGTATTTTGGTGCATCCAGTCCCAGCTGGAACCTGGAAACGCCCCCATGGAAATGGGAGGAAAATGGCCTGGACTTTGTCAAACATCAGTGGAAGTTTTGGTGGTTCACGGTTTGGGCTTCCCCAGGGCCATATTCAGAGACGTAGGGTCTGGATCAGAGTCAGTTCAGAGCCCCCTGCCCACGGCGCCCAGGGCCGAATTCCTTACCCATGACAGAGATGGTGGCTCTCGCTGAACCTTCGACCACATCCGGGGGCAGCTCCAGGGACACAGAATCCTGCGCTGGAGTTACTGAGACCCAGGTGTCAAACAGGAAGAGAATCAGAAAAAATGGCCTCCAAAATCCCCAGAAAACTCTCCCACTAGAGGCAGCTGTGCTCCCGCATCTCACGTACCCCGCTGCGGAACTTCCAGCCGACCCCACAGACCCCCCCCCTCTGCTCTCCTCCCTGCCCCCTCCACTCACCTAGCCCTCACTTCTCTCTTCCTCCACTTTATTTCCCCCATTGTGGGTGCAAGAGCCTTCTCCCCTGCCGCCCACACTGTCCAGAGCAACCTCCCTGATTCTTCCTGCTTCAGTGACTCCATCACAGTTCAAACCTCAGAGGTAAAGGCATGTTTAGTCTATTTACCTGGACCTCTAGATCTCTCTAACTCTGCTAATGGCCTTGTCATAAACCATGGAAAACATGGAGATGGGAACCAAGCTCTGAAATCCCCTCCTGTCCATCCTCTAGGGGCCAATGCAGGACTGTTCCCTATAGACTGGATCAGTCCAGAGCTGTATCTATGCTATATTTAGTTGCCTAAGGGAAGGAGCTTTCACCCTTATGCTAGCAGAAAGGACATTTATATTATAGGCTCAGTCCTGCTGTCCTTATTCAGAGGGAGCTCCCATTGCCTTTCAAATTGGAATCAACTTATATAGCTTGGCCAAGATGACAAAGCAGCAGACATGATCTCTGTCTATGAAAACCCAGGAATTGGTTAGCAAGGGGCCTCAGAAGGGGTAAGTCAGGTGAAAGGGAGACATTTGAGTCTGGATATGAGGAAGCATTTTCTTGCAGTGATACAGTGGAAACGTGACCCCCAAGGGAAAGGGTGACTGCCCCATTACTTCAATCATTTAAAGCTACGACTGGACAAAACCCTGAAGAACAAGGAACAATCCTGCACTGGGCCCTGCACAGACAAGATGTGATCTTACCTACCTCCTTCAGATAAAACACAAAGGCTGCTCCTGAGCCAACTTTCCCAGGGCAACAGAGCCCCCCTACCCACCTGTTTATGCCCCTTTTTCCCATCTGAGCAGCCCACCTACCTCCTTTAGGGCAAAGCAAGGAGCTGTGAGCCTTCTCCACAAGAACTCCCTCTGGCTATTGGGGAAGAGATAGCAGCATTGGGGACCAGAGAGGAAGTGGAGGGAGGAGAGACATAGGGTTACAAATAGGTTATGAACCACATGTGTTTTCATGGCAGGCTTATGTGAGAAGCCCTCCTTTTCAGACATCTGTCTGGTTTCTTGCTCCATGCAACTCAAGGACCTCAGAGCTCCTGACAAGGCTGATTCCCAGGCGAGGGGCCTCTGCAGTAGGGCCTACGTGAGGGGCTGCATTCCGTAATCCCAGCATCTCAGATGGGGCATAGAGGAGGCAGAATCAATGGACACAAGGCAAGCCCTGATGCCAGGGCATGAGGGGGATAAAGTTGCCCGCAGAAGTGGGCACAAAGGGATCGAGGTTGGCATAAAGTAGAGGTAACCTCCTTCAGAAGCATGAAGCATGTCCTTTGATCCTTATTGGAGGGACCCAGCTAGACCCTGGCTCAGGCCTGCAGATGCCAGTTAGTTCCCCTAAATAAGAGGGGGCAATTTCAGACCCCAAACTTCACCCCACTGAGTATGGGGGCTGAGCAAAACATGATTTCAGATGTCCTCCCCTTTAGCTATGAGAAAAGAGCTTAGTCCAGTCCCAAACTGACCTGGACTAAAAGGGGTTTGATCAGTGTATCTGTCCGTCCTCTCTCTGGTACAACTGGTACCTCCCCTCCACAGAGATCTTTGGTGGCCAGGGCCTCTGTGCTAAGGGTGATGTTCACTGACCCTAAAAACAATAGAAGACAGATTGTCCAGCAGCCATCCCCTGTGGAAAACACCCTCCATTACTTCTATAGATGTCACCTACCAGAGACAATGAATGGAACCGGTGGCCTAGAGATGATTTGTCCCATTCCTGATCTTGCCAGTGCCCCTGACCTGAGGCTAGGTGGCAACTGATGCCCTAAAGCTAAAAGGCTACATACTCCATTCTTCTATCCAGTGCAATCTGCACTGAAGTCCAGTAATTGGCACAATTGCCCCCTCCCTGGCTGTTTCTCCCTCATCCCGCCATGCTCCTCACCTAGTTGTTTAGCTGTGACTCTCCAATGAAATGTCCTGGCTTCATTGGCACACAAGCAGCTGGTGTAGACGCAACCCTCACATGGCTCCAACTGGAAGTTTGGGGACTCAGCCAGGGCCACTTTGATCTAAGGGACAGCAGTGGGTGCAAACAGTCCAGGAGATGATGAGCAACATGCTATGCCCACCTGCTCCCAGGGTGAGTCAGGGACCAAGGTGACCTCTCACCCACCCTGACCCCTCACTCCTTACAGAGCCACCAGCAGGACTCACCTTGATGCACTGCAGCAGGTAGTTGTAGACAGTAGCTTTCAGGGTGAAAGTCTCTCCCCGGATCACAGAGTATGGCAGTGTGGGCTCTACAAAGAAAGGCTTGAAAGCCAGGAGGCTCGTGGTTGGGGCAAGTCCAAAGCCCACCTCTGATGTGCAGAATGCCCCCGCTTTCCACTCAGTGATGGTGTCAGGCACCGTGACTGGGACATCCCTGTTTCCAGTGGGACTGAGAGAAAAACCATGCAGAAATAAAATCCTTTACTAGAAGGCACCAGCTGCTCATGTCTCAAGAAGGCATAGAGCCCTTATTCCCAAAGCACCCAATCCAATGACTGCAATCAGAACAACCTGAACTATGGGGCCTTTGAAATCTGGATCCAAACCCACATCCCCAGTTTTGTGGCTTGGGCCCATCTCTGTTCTTCACTCATACCATAGACAGAATTTTCAAAAACTCACTGTTCAATTGTGTTATACACATCAGTAAATAATCCAATCCTGCAAAATACTAAATACCCTCAACTTCCATTGAAGTCAACTTGGATTCAATTGTAGATGACCTTTGAATCTCTAAATTCCCCACCCAGCCTTGTAGAGCTCCGAGATGGAACTTTCACTGTTAAAATTTCTGACAGGAATAATTCTGGCCCCTGATTATTAATGAGTCAGACTGGCTTTAGTTAGGGCGAGGGTACCCTGCCTCAGGTGCTCACAGCAACAGAACAAGATTCTGCCACTAGCCAGAGAGATTTCATTAATAATGATGCCTGGCACTTTTCACAGACAGCATTCACCACCTGTGGATCTAAAAGCCTTTTTACAAACATAGGTGATTATTATTACTCCTACTTCACAGGTGAGGAAACCGAGGAACAGAGAGGTGAAGTGACTTGCCCAAGGGCAGGGAGAGTTAGTGGAAGAGCCAAGCAATAGAATCAAAGTCTCGTGACTCCCACTCCTGTGTGCTAGGAAGACAGTCAAAATGTGAGGGCACGTTAGGGGCCTGTCCTGTCCTGTCGAGTCTATGTAGGGTTACCAGGTGTCCAGTTTTTGACCCAAATGCCCTGTTGAAAAGGGACCCTGGCGGCTCCTGTCAGCACTGCAGCGGGGCTAAGGCAGGCTCCCTGCCTGCCATGGCTCCGCGCAGCTCCCAGAAGCGGCCAGCAAGTCCAGCTCCTAGGCAGCTTGCCACCCAGTCACTCATCCTCCGGCTGAACCGCCACCTATGGCTTCTAGCCCCAGCCAGGCCACTATTTCTGGCTGCGAAGAATGAAGGGCGAGCACCGTGTCGAAGAGGAACTCGGAGGGAGGCAGCCAGTGCTGCACAGCCCCCTTGTGGCCGGTCCACCCTGGCAGTGAGGATCCTGCGGAGACCCAGCACTGCAAGCCGCAGCGACACCGCCCATGAGCAGCACTAGGCATGGGGTGGGGAGGCAAAGCATTTGTGCCCTCCCAGCTGGATATTTACCAGCCTGAGCCTTCCTGCGCTGGAGGCTGGTGTTGGACTCCCCTCAGGCCATGCACAGGAATCCCTGCTCTGGCTGAGCCTCTCCATGCAGCCAGCCGGAGCACACCACAGCACTGGAGCAGTGCGCCAGCATTTGTGTCAGCAGACTGCAAGTCAGAACTCAGAATCGGTGCTAGCCCATTGGGGGCCCACCGGAGCCGCCTGAGGTAAGCACCATCCGGCCAGAGCCCACACCCACTACCCCAGCCCTGAGCCCCCTCCTACACACCAACCCCCTGCCCCAGCCCTGAGCCCCTCCCCTACACGCTCCAAACCCCTCAACTCCAACCCAGAGCCCCCTCCTTCACCTCAAACCCCTCATCTCTGACCCCACACCAGAGCCCGCACCCCCAGCCAAAGACCTCACCCTCTCCCACACCCCAGCCCCCTGCCCCAGCCCAGTGAAAGTGAGTAAGGGTGGGGGAGAGCAAGCCATGGAGGAAGGGGGAATTGAGTGAGCAGGGGTGGGACCTCAGAGAAGGGACGGGGCAGTGGGTGGGGTCCTGGAGAAGGAACAGGGCTAAGGTGTTCAGTTTTGTGCTATTAGAAAGTTGGCAGCCCTAAATCTATGCCAAGTTTACAACACATAGTAGTAGTGATTCTGCACTGAATGAGTGTAGCTGAGTTAGTGGATGACATCACAGTGACTATTAAGACAATAACCCTATGCTTCATCACAGAGGAGAAAATCACCTGCCAATAGATAACTAGATTTACATCTCCAGCAGTAGGAAATGAGAAGCAAGAGAAAGACCAAGGATCGTGCCAAACCAACCTGATCTCCTTCTTTGAGAAAGTAACAGATTTTTTAGACAAAGGAAATGCAGTGGATCTAATTTACCTAGATTTTAGTAAGGCATTTGATACCGTGCCACATGGGGAATTATTAGTTAAATTGGATAAGATGGGGATCAATAGGAAAATTGAAAGGTGGATAAGGAATTGGTTAAAGGGGAGACTACAACGGATCCTACTGAAAGGTGAACTGTCAGGCTGGAGGGAGGTTACCAGTGGAGTTCCTCAAGGATCGGTTTTGGGACCAATCTTATTTAATCTTTTTATTACTGACCTTGGCACAAAAAGTGGGAGTCTGCTAATAAAGTTTGCGGATGATACAAAGCTGGGAGGTATTGCCAATTTAGAGAAGGACAGGGATATCCTACAGGAGGATCTGGATGACCTAGTAAACTGGAGTAATAGTAATAGGATGAAATTTAATAGTGAGAAGTGTAAGGTCATGCATTTAGGGATTAATAACAAGAATTTTAGTTATAAGCTGGCGACGCATCAATTAGAAGTAACGGAGGAGGAAAAGGACCTTGGAGTATTGGTTGATCATAGGATGACTATGAGCTGCCAATGTGATGTGGCCGTGAAAAAAAGCTAATGCAGTCTTGGGATGCACCAGGAGAGGTATTTCCAGTAGGGATAAGGAGGTTTTAGTACTTTTATACAAGGCACTGGTGAGACCTCACCTGGAATACTGTGTGCAGTTCTGGTTTCCCATGTTTAAGAAGGATGAATTCAAACTGGAACAGGTACAGAGAAGGGCTACTAGGATGATCCGAGGAATGGAAAACCTGTCTTATGAAAGGAGACTCAAAGAGCTTGGCTTGTTTAGCCTAACTAAAAGAAGGTTGAGGGGAGATATGATTGCTCTCTATAAATATATCAGAGGGATAAATACCGGAGAGGGAGAGGAATTATTTAAGCTCAGTACCAATGTGGACACAAGAACAAATGGATATAAACTGGCCACCAGGAAATTTAGACTAGAAATTAGACGAAGGTTTCTAACCATCAGAGGAGTGAAGTTTTGGAATAGCCTTCCAAGGGAAGCAGTGCGGGCAAAAGATCTATCTGGCTTTAAGATTAAACTTGATAAGTTTATGGAGGAGATGGTATGATGGGATAACATGGTATTGGTAATTAAATATTCATGGTAAATAGGCCCAATGGCCTGTGATGGGATATTAGATGGGGTGGGATCCGAGTTACCCAGGAAAGAATTTTCTGTAGTTTCTGGCTGATGAATCTTGCCCATATGCTCAGGGTTTAGCTGATCGCCATATTTGGGGTCGGGAAGGAATTTTCCTCCAGGGCAGATTGGAAGAGGCCCTAGAGGTTTTTCGCCTTCCTCTGTAGCATGGGGCACGGGTCACTTGCTGGAGGATTCTCTGGTCCTTGAAGTCTTTAAACTACGATTTGAGGACTTCAATAGCACAGATATAGGTGTGAGGTTTTTTGCAGGAGTGGTGGGTGAAATTCTGTGGCCTGCGTTGTGCAGGAGGTGAGACTAGATGATCATAATGGTCCCTTCTGACCTAAATATCTATGAATCTATGACAGGGTAGACCCGTTGAGTTGACCCTAGAGAATCAATTTTTGCCAGAGATGTGTATAATGAGAATGTTATGTGGACTAAGTAAATAACAGGGATGTCTTCTATGAGGACAATGGGTGGACAGGATGGATTTAGAGGCAGCTGCCCCAGAGCAGGCAGGGTGAGCAGAACCTGGGCCCTATTTCTCAGTGATCTGAACAGAACCCAGACTGAGACACAAAGGAAAACAACAAAAGAATTGTAGGAGTTAGACAGAATAGCTCTGCTCATCCTGTCCATCTGTGGGGGCTAATGCAGGACAGTTCCTAGAGGGCTAAAACAGGCTGCTCTCAGCAGTAGGATAGTATAATATTGTACTCTTATACCAAACAAACATCATAATGCTACAACAGGTTTGTTTCTCTGCATTCATACATCACCAGCCTCCAGTGAATGGATTCAAGCTCTTATGATCATGGACATCTAACAAAAGAAAACTGACTGAAATTTCAGCCACCAAACCCTATTTCTGTCAGTCTGGTAGTTAAAGGGTCTACAGTATATGCATCTGAACATTTTCTTAGGTGTGCGACTCAGCAATTTCCCCCACTTTTGTAAAACACTAAAATCCGACTGGATCTTTGGTTATGGCACTGCTCTACTTACCCAACCGAAAACAAATCCCACATCCAGGTTTCTGGGAAATACTTGCGAACTTTCTCCTCAACTGGAGGTGCAGGTGGAGAAATGGTGGTCCTAGGTGCTGTTGTTGTGAGACTCACAAGGAATGCTAGAGGTTACAAAAGAGAGGTTACTTACTCTGCGTAGTAACTAGTTCTTTGATAGGTGCGGCCTTAGGACTCAACTTTGGGTTGTGCGTTCGCCTCATGTTCCTTCGACTGGAGATTTTCGTTAGCAGTGTTTGTTCACTACCTCGTGCCCCATACCAAGGCTATATAGAGCTGCGCAGGTGAACCATCCTCACTTCCTTCTCTACCAAAAAGTCTCAAAGAGGAAACTCCAAAGCAGAGGGGCAGGAGGGCAGGTATTGGAGCACCCCCAGGGACACGTTTCGAAGAACTACATTTATTGCACAGGGTGAGTCATCTCTCCTCTTTCTTTGAGTAGTGCCTCAATCAGTGCTCCCCTTCAGGTGACTCCTGAGTCATATCCCCACAGGGAGAAGGAAGCCACGGAATGGAGCCCAGAACTGAAGAGAGAACCGCTTTTCCATCTGCTGCATCGGATCTAGAGACAAGTAATTTTAACTTGTTCTTTCCCTATTTTAGCCTCAGATCTTACCTCATTTTCACTGGTGATCACTGTGTTAGATGTCCAATTTCTAGTCACCTTTTTGGTGAAAACTGAAACAAAAAAGGCATTTAGCACTTCCACCACCCCCACATTTTCTGTTGTTATTTTTCCCCCCTCGTTGAGTAACGGGTCTACCCTGTCCTTGGTCTTTTTCTTGCTTCTAATGTATTTGTAGAGTGTTTTCTTGTTACCCTTTATGTCTCTAGCTAGTTTAATCTCATTTTATGCTTTGGCTTTTATTTTGTCCCCACATGCTTGTGTTGTTTTTTATATTCATCCTTCATAATTTGATGTAGTTTCCACTTTTTGTAGGACTCTTTTTTGAGCTTCAGATCATTGAAGATCTCCTGGTTAAGCCAGGGTGGTCTCTTGCCTTACTTTCTATCTATCCTACACAGTGGGATAGTTTACTCTTGTGCTCTAATAATGACTCTTTGAAAAACTGCCAACCGTCTCAAACTGTTTTCCCCTTAGACTTGCTTACCATGGGTCTTACCTACCAACTCCCTGAGTTTCCTAAGTCTGCTCTCTCAAAATACGTTATCTATTCTGCTGTTTTCCCTCCTAGCATTCCTTAGAATCATGAATTCTACCATTTCTTGATCACTTTTACCTAAGCTGCCTTCCGCTTTCAAATTCTCAACCAGTTCCTCCCTACTTCTCAGAATCAAATCTAGAACAGCCTCTTCCCTAGTTGCTTTCTCCACCTCTGAAATAAAAAATTGTCTCTAATACATTCCAAGAACTTGTTGGATAATCTATGCCCTGCTATATTATTTTCCCAACAGATATCTTGGTAGTTGAAGTCCCCCATCACCACCAAGTCCTGTGCTTCGGATGATTTTGTTAGTTGTTTAAAAAAACCTTCATCCACATCTTCTTCCTGGTTAGAGGTCTATAGTTGACTCCTATTATGACATCACCCTTCTTTTTTACACTTTTATCCTTACCCAGAGACTTTCAACAAGTTTGTCTCTTATTGGAGACAAGCCACTCCTATGGTGGCTTGAAACTGTTCCCTTTGGTCTGAGGGAAAGTGCTGAAGTAAAGATATTAATTTTGTATAGTTCATGTAATTATATTTCACCATGAGTGCCTGGTAATCCACAATACGGAATTTTAGGGTTGCAGATAAATAGGAATTTCTCCCTAAAAGGTCCAAAGCACTTCTGGTCTTTGTCAAACGCGGCTGACTTATTATGATATTTATCCTGCTCATTCACTGCGTCCACCACCAGAGAATTAGGAGGGCAGTGGGAGAATAGGAATTGAGAGCCCTTATTGAGCACATAATATTTTTTATCATCCCTTTGCATGTTGGTGGTATGGTCACTTGAGTATGCCAAATCATTTTTGTAGGATTGAGAAGGGCTTCATTGACAGGGCTGTCAACTCTGGTTGGAGTTGCTGAACAAAGAATGTTGAGCAACTTGTGCTGCAATTCTTTGACCTCCTTGAGAGGTATCTTTAGGGAGCCTGACACCCTTTTTATGAAGTTCTGGAATTGCCAAAAATCATCAGCCATTGACGGAGGAGGAGACATTACCACCTCATCAAGTGAAGAAGATGAGATGGTAGTTTGGGGGATAGCCTCTTTGTCTGCCCTAGCCTCCTGTTCCTCAAATGTCTCCTTCTGTTGAGCTATGTTCTGGGGAGGGGAAGATGGTATCTCCCTATCATCTGGTGGGTGGGGCTCAGGGTCCTGGAGAATTGTTGGCAGTAAGCACCCCAGGGATCCCAATATGGCCACAGAGGCCTATGCAGGAGAGGGGGTGGAATCCAAAGTTGTTCCCAACAGCCACGATGTCTTCCCCAAAATTCATTTCTCTGTGTCTCTTCAGGTATCAGAGAAGGGGTTCTCGTGTGGATAAGTAGGAGAGCCCTGGACTGATATCAAAGATAGTGAAGGGAGGTCCCCATCATCTTCTTCTTTATCCAGTGGAGGAGTTCCCATGGAAAAGCGTGGTGAGTCCGATAGTACTGAGGATGTATGTGGGTTCAGAGACCACAGAAGTCTCAGTACTGAGAGGCGCTCAGTGCCCATAAGCTCTGTAGACTCCAGTTCATCTGCCATAGATAGGTCCTTTGAGTACCTAAATTCTTGCAGTACTGAATGGTGTGGCAGTACCAATGTAGCGCTCTGACTGTCTCTAGCTCTAGACAGTACCAAGGATTTTGTGCACTCCAAGGTGGGCACCAGCAAAGACAGAGGCTGAGCTTTGTGAGGTACCGATGAACCCATCAGGGTAAAGCTATGTCCGATGGTACCATTCTTCTTTGTATGGAATACCTGTCTTCTCCGGATGGTACCAAAGCTCTCTTGGAGCCATGTTTGCTCTCAGATAAGCTATAGGGTTTCCTGGCCCTGCCAGTACAGGAGGAACTCTTCGCTTCTACGGTACTGGGTTGCGACATCAAACTTCTGATGTGGTCGAGCTACTGGGAGAGTGAGGCCTTTTGGAAGCAGACTCCTCAAGAAGGGAGTCAGAGCTCATTTTTCTGGGACTTCTAGAGGTCTCTAGAGATATTCCCCTTCCTGGGAGAGTGTTGAGCCAATGCTGAAGACGTGCTAGATCTGCCTGAAGAATATTGTACAGTGGGGTTCTCCTGACTGGGCTCTGAAGTGGGGCAGAGGGAATGCTTCATCACAAGAACCTGCAACTTGATTTGCTGGTTTTTTCTTGCTCTGGATTTGAGGGCTAAACAGGTGTTATAGTTCTGTGGTACGTGCGACTCTTCAAGGCAGCAGATGCACTTCGAGGAGCCATCACAAACTGGGATGGTCTCCCAGCAAGTGGGGCAGCATTTAAACCCCCATAAACCAGGCATGCCCTAGTGAGGAAGGCAAGCCTGCCGTAAGAGAGGGGAGAGGAGAAACAATCCTCAAAATAACAAGCTAAGCTAAACTTGCTAACTAATAAACTAGACTAAACTAAAAACTAGATACAACATCTAGCCAAGTCATGCTCCGGGTGGACACACTAAAGCTCCATCTCAGGCCGAGGTGGTTGAGAAGGAACTGAGGGCAGTTTGCCTGCTCAGCACTATATAGCTTCAGGGCAGGGCACGAGGTAATAATGAAAGGTGCCTGCACGGATCAAACAGACCCCGTTATCAAAATCTCTGATTGAAGGTGCGTGGGGCACACACATACCTGAAGTGGAGCAGCCATAGGGACACTATTTAAAGAAGATTCAATTACTGTAGGAACCTCAGAACCATATTCAGAGTAGATAGTCTTCCATTTGGCTCAGAGACACAAAGTGTGGATGTCAGCTAATCAGATGACAGACATGTCTTAAACAACAGTCAGTTCACTGACATTTCGGGGGGATCAACCCCTCAGTCACAGACAGCCCAGAAAGCAAGTTCAGGGCAAAGCAACATTTTGTCTCTCTGTTTTCCTCTATCACTTGCAATCACAGCATGGACTGCTTACCTTGAACTCTGTGCTGGTTTCAGCTATAAGACTGAGCCCTCCAGTGAGAAGTAAGAGGAGGCAGAAAGAATAGCTAGCAAGCGCTCACTTGTGAGAAATGTAGGTCTGGTTAGCACGGAGACCATGCTCTCCAATTCAGTCACCATTGTTGTTGTCATAGCCACAGTAGTTGTGCACTCTCTCGGCTTCTTGATATAGGTGTTGGACATGATTTTCAAGCCCATTTCCTGAAGAAAGAAAGAAAGAAAGAAAGAAAGAAAGAAAGAAAGAAAATGCTGAGAATTTAGATATCAGAAACCCATCCTTCCCTTTCCCTCTATCAGCTGCCCTTTGTCCCTCAGGCTGCTCATCTCCCTTATAAAGCAAGGACCCAGTTTTCCCTCTGCTATATGATATGAATCTCTCACTTTGATTCAAGTGGGAATTACTCATATCCCACAGCAGTGAGACAATGAAGCCTCTTGAGTTGATTTATCAGGCCTGACTCACTCAGTGCAAGTTTATTTTTCTTCAAAGTCTATAGGGCCTATGTGGAAACAGCAGTGTTCCTATTGGGCATCTTTCCCATATACATCTCTTATAAGCGGGTTCCTCAATGCACAACAAGACTGTTTCCTGTTGACCACTAATGTCAAATGCCCTCAGCAAACTGCCCAGTGAGGCATCAGTGCTGAATTGGCCATCTAATTGTAGGCATTCTAAACCACTAACCCATAGAGAATGAAGACCTTAAGTAAAACTCTTTCCTACTGACCGATTATGTTTGGAGCCCTGAACCATGCCACCAATGGGATATCAATGTACAATAACTAAATTTCCTATTGGTCACTAATATCAGGTGACTCATCCAGCTAATCAACGGAATATCAATGATTACTAGAGCTGTTTCCTAATAACCTATAATGTCAGAGACCCTGCTCCACCTAGCCAATGAGGAAGAATCAAAGATCATTACTCTGAACACCATAAACACGTCAGGCTGGTGAGGTTCGCGAGACCAGCATAAGAAGTCATCTTCAGACACTTGGTAAGGGTATCCACCACGAAAAATATGGGGGAACAGCCCATAGATCTGGGAAAATCAAGAAAGAGAAAAAAATACCAGTCAGTGGAAAGATGAACCAACATACACCTTTCCTAACACACCAGAGATCTGTCTGAATGGTTGTTCCATGCTATCAAGTATGGAAAGCTTAGACCCAACCTATGAGATAGACTCTCCAAACAGGCTCTCAGTCATGCTTCTCCATTTCTCCTATTTTCTTCCTGGAGAGGCAACATGGTCTGGTGTACTGAGCATGAGGCTGGGAGACAGGAACTAATCCTGGATTTAGTAATGTGCACTGTGTGCAGACCAATGAATTATGAAGTTTGTTTACCAAAGAATGCTGCTACATGGCTGGCGATCATGTAATCGTCAAAAGCATTGGTGGCTTATTAAGATCAACGACTGAATATCCAGACAGACCACCTTAAGGGCCTAGCAAAAAATGGATCCCGGTGGCATTCCGTCTGTCCCTTTGGGATTGATGATGACTCTGTGACCTTGAGAAAGTCACTTCCCCTGCCTGTGCGGCACATTCCCCGTCTGCACAGCAGGGATAATGCTACTATTTCCCTTCGTGGAGCACTCTGAGTGCCTTGGAAGGACAGCACTGTATAGATGCAATGTAGTCGTCTTATTCTCTCTCGCTCACTTGCTCTTCCTTTCACACAGACAGACTGACAGAGTAATTTACCATGGAGTTGCTCAGTTCTCTCTCTGGCCTCATCAGTAGGACACTCTGATCCACAGCTCGGACAGCGCACAGGGATCTGGGAGCTGCCTGCAGCCGGAGACTGACCTCAGATCCAGGGAGGGCCTCATCCTCTGAGAACCCTATCTTCACCTTGAAGGGCACAAGGGGAAAGAACATGAGAGGGGAGGGGAGAAAGGCAGAGAGAGAGTCCCCTCTGCTGATCAGCCTGCAAAGTCACTAGAGCACAGAGGAGCCCCACATAATCCAGGTGAAGGTAGTCCCCTAGGATTCACCTCAGGGTAGCCAGTTGCTTCAGGAGAGAATGAAGCAGCTATGAGAGCAGATGACCCATGAGATGGGACTCTGAAGGGAAGGACAACTGAGGAGTAAGGACAATTGGAGAGTAGGGGAAACATGCAACTAGAGACACCTAAAGAGCAGAACACAGCAGCACAGTCTTCTGAGAGAACATCAATCCAGTGCTCTTCTCAACACACAATCTCATCTCTAAATACCAGGTCAGATTCAAATGACTCAGTCCTTCTCTTCAAACCCTCCATGAGACTATCCCAGGTTTCCTAAAGCAGTGGCTCTCGACATTTCCAGACTACTGTACCCCTTTCAGGGGTCTGATTTGTCTTGCGTACCCCTAAGTTTCACCTTATTTAAAAACTACTTGCTTACAAAATCAGACATAAAAATACAGAAGTGTTACAGCACACTAATACTGAAAAAATGCTTACTTTCTAATTTTTATCATATAATTATAAATTAAATCAATTGGAATATAAATATTGTACTTATATTTCAGTGTATAGTACATAGAGCAGTATAAACTAATCATTGTCTGTATGAAATTTTAGTTTGTACTGACTTCGCTAGTGCTTTTCATAGATTCATAGATATTTAGGTCAGAAGGGACCATTATGATCATCTAGTCTGATCTCCTGCACAACGCAGGCCACAGAATTTCACCCACCACTCCTGCAAAAAACCTCTCACCTATGTCTGAGCTATTGAAGTCCTCAAATCGTGGTTTAAAGACTTCAAGACAGACTTTTCACGTAGCCTGCTGTAAAACTAGGCAAATATCTAGATGAGTCGATGTAACCCCTGGAAGACCTCTGCATGCCCCCGGTGGGTACAAAACATGGTTTTGGTAATTAAATGTTCATGGAAAATAGGCCCAATGGCCTGTGATGGGTTTTTAGATGGGGTAAGATCCAAGTTACCCAGGAAAGAATTTTCTGTAGTATCTGGCTGATGAATCTTGCCCATATGCTCAGGGTTTAGCTGATCGCCATATTTGGGGTCGGGAAGGAATTTTCCTCCAGGGCAGATTGGAAGGCCCTGGAGGTTTTTCGCCTTCCTCTGTAGCATGGGGCACGGGTCTCTTGCTGGAGGATTCTCTGCTCCTTGAGGTCTTCAAACTACAATTTGAGGACTTCAATAGCACAGATATAGGTGTGAGGTCTTTTTTAGGAGTGGTGGGTGAAATTCTGTGGCCTGCATTGTGCAGGAGGTCAGACTAGATGATCATAATGGTCCCTTCTGGCCTAAATATCTATGAATCTATGAATCTAAGTACCTCTGGTTGAGAATCACTGTCCTAAAGCACTTGCTCACCTTGCCTGATCATAGTTCCCCATGACAGCTAGGCTCCTGTGGAATAATGGAGCTGTCAGTCCTCAGGAGTGAGACTTGTGTGTGCAGGACACAGGGCTCTCTCAACTTGTGGTTGAGGAACTTGATTCCAGAAGTCACTAGAATGTTCATTGATCTCAGACCTTTCCGAGCAGAGGGTAAAACCCTCTTCTTCAGCTACCCTTCCCCTAAGTGCCTCACCCAAAACCATACATTGAAATACAGGTCCCTATATTCCCAGTGAATCATTACCCCAGCCACTCAGTTACACCCAGCCACCCATATTTATCTACTCCTCACACCCTCATAACCTTATTGCATTCCTTCCCCAGATGCACACACCCATGAACCCAGAGCTCTCAGCCATGAGTCCTACCTCATTTTTGAAGCACATGGAGACCCTGAAGGGGGCACTATCAGCTATGATTCCTCCAGTGGGGAAGATGACATAAACTACAATGGTAGGAGCTGGGGCGTAGTCGGAGGTGAAGACCAGAGGAATGAAGAAAGTGCCCGTCATCACTGGATGGGGGAGGAGGGATTGGAGAGAAAGAAAGAGGAAAAGAAGGGTATGTTTCCACTACCAAATGTACCAAGATCTTCCCTTTTTGCCATCACTCTTCCTCTGCCATTTTGCTCCCTTTCTCCCTGCCTTTGTCGCATGGAATCGGGTCACTCAGAACCAAGGACATTTCCAGAGAAGCCCATGAAACAATCAGTGTCCTCGTGGACTCCTCAAGCTCTGACCTGCCATTATAGATCAGCCAGAGGATCTCCCTGTCTCTAACCACCGCCTGAGGGGGCTGAGAGCTTCAGCTCGTTGGATGTTAGCAGATGTCAGCCTTGCAAGGAGTGAGATTCCTAAAGTTACCCTACATGGCTTACATCATGGAGCAGAGCTTGTGGGGACACAGCACAGCACAGAATGATCACGATGTAGAAGAGTTGCCTGCACTTACTCTTTGATGACCCAACCAAGAAAGTCTTCTGACCTGAAAGGACAATCCCCACTTTCCCAATGACCTAAGGGAGAAGAGAGAAAGAGGCATAAGAGAAGGGCTAGGAAATGCCAGAAATACGGTCAATAGCTTGACATCATTACGCAGACCAGACTCTCCATGGATGGCAACTTAGGGAGAATGAGACATAGAGCCTTTCACCCTCCATGGGACCAGCTACAATTGAGCCACTGGGTGCAGAGGACTTAGGGGGATAAAGAGACTGGGATATGAAAACTTTTACCTGTCAGGCACCAGTTCTGATCTAGTCCAGGGTCAGTAGTGAGTGAAAGTCCTGCCCATTTGACAGCTGATCAATGGACTTCATTATTGAAATTATTTAAGTGGCCCTGTTCCTAATGGCACAGTTGCCACATTAAATAGAGGGAAACAATAAATAAATGGCCACTACACTGGACATCTTAGTTTAGAGACCAAGGACTGTTTGGGCCATGGATGTTGAACTTCCCTCTCCCCTCCGTAAAGGTGGTTTCTCAAATGCAGAGCTGAGGAACACTAGCAGGGAGGCAGAGGTGTGTGTGCACATTCTCTGTTCTGTGCAACCAGGGCTTGAGTCGCTCGAGGTTTCTGATCCAGCATTTTTAACCCATCACCATCACCCCCTTACATTTCCCTAGCGACTCACATAATAGGAAAAATCCACACTCTTGGGACCATAACTCAAGTCTTTCTGGTAAATTCTGAAGTCCACCTGCACCCTCTCATTTTTGCCACAGGGCAGTGTTCCTGGAACACGTACGATCCTGAGGAAGCTCTTGGTGGTGGTGTACAATGGCTGTATGAAGTGGTAGGCATTCTGGTAATACACATTGACTGTCCCTGGCACATATACTGGGTCCTGAAGCAGGAATCTCCCCTGTTAGAAAATAAACAGTGAACTCTCTGGGTGAGTACATCAGATGAGAGAGATTCTGGAACTAGGGGGGTCAAGATCCTAGACATGACTTAGAGATCCTAGGCCAAATTCATCCCCGGTGTAAATCCACTGGATTGAAAGGAGCTACACTACATACTAACTTGCTTGCACATACCTAGGCTGGTATGAGAAGCTCATGATTGGAACGGCAGCAGGTCATTGAGGAATGCCAGCAGTTATGTGAGGAGCCCAGGGCTAGCATAACTTGGATCCACAGTTTAGGAATAACGTACATCAAAGGAGCTGTTTGGTGGGAAGCCAAGAACTGGAATATCCAGAGGTGATGCAAGTCTGAAATATGGTTCTTCATTAGAACTGGTGGGGGTGGGGGGGAGATGCCTGCAGAGCACTAACCTGGTTCTGGAAAGTGGTATTAGTCCCTGACTTTCACAAATCATGAGATGGAGTCTTCCTCACTTACCTCCAAAGAGACCGAGGCACCATTCCAAGCATTCGTGTTTAGCTCAAAGGAAGCTCTTCCAGAGTCATCTGTGATGTATGTCTTGTTAAACCGCAGCCTGGTGTAGCTTAGTATAAGGTAAACTGGTGTGTTATTCATTGCTTTGCCTTGGTGATCGACGATTTTAATCTGAGAATCACATGGGGAAGAGAGGAACACAAAGCAGTTTCATCAACGTATGGAATCTCCAGCTCCATCTCACCCAACTCGCCGTCAGTATCTCCCCGGGCAGAGAGAACACCCCAGTCGCCATCAGCATTACCAGCACTGCTCTTAAGAGTCATCGTCTCCTTTATTGCCATATGAAGAGGCAGCACACAGACCCAGCAGAGGGTTACTTGGGAGCCTGGCCTACAGAATTCTATACTTTCAAATGTTTGGGGTGTCCTTGAGGTCTAACTCTGAATCCCCTGGATTTTTAGTCCTTGGGGCTTTTTTTTTTTTTTTTTTTTTTAAGCAATTGACATTCCTGTATGGGGTTTGTATTTTTTACCGAGTCACTGATTTGTACCTCAGTTTTAACCCCACCTGAACCAAGTGTTTTGGCTGGGAATTACTCAGTCTCTGTGGCATCCCAGAGCTTGTGCTGGGGACAAAGCAGGGCAAGGAGACACAGCTGAGGATACAGTTAGGAGCACATTATTTCCGCTGTACTCTCTGGAGGGTTTAGCTAAGAGTTACCTTCCCTGTGTAGATCTCGCCAGTGTAGTAATAAGGATTAACCTCCTCAAACGTGGCCGTCCCAGCTGTCCTGGAGATGAAGAAGCTGCGGGAGGCATTGACCTGCACCTCTGAGTGAAAGGGACAGGAGAAGAGATGGGAGAGAGAGAGGCAGGGAACAAAGAACCATCCCATTGGGCAATTCAACTAGAGAGCAGGCCATTTGGTGAGACAAACATGTATTAGGCTGCACACACTTGATACCCCCAGGGAGATAGTGCTCACAGGACCCTGGCTATCTGGTCTCCCCACCTAATTACAGATGTCTATAGGAGAACTGTCAGTGACCCATCATGACACCAGACCAGACCAGACCACACCACCCCTATGGACCCACAGAGCAACATGCCTTATGTTATACCCATAACGGGTTAGCTCCGGTGCCTAACCAGTGAGCACTGGAGCACAGAACCCCCTATGGGCGCCAAGAAGGGCCAGTTCCAGAACCTCCTGTGAGCCTGTATCTCAATGCTCCCAATGGACTAAGAACAGGGCTGACAGTCTCTGATGTCCCAGATAATACTGGTGCATGTTTATTCAAGTGCCTTTCCTATACCCTCAGAGAGACTTCTGAGGTTACCTGTGCCATCCTCTACCAATGTGACCACTGTATCTATGTTGCTGCGGTAATCAGAGGAGATCTGGTTGAAGACAGAAAGATACACAGACGTGGAGAAGCAACCCATCTTATCAGTCTGAAAACAAGAGAGAGCAAGGTGATTGGTGCTGGGACAGCACAGCACTGCAGGAGGGACAGATGTCACGGAATGAGCTACCTCTCTGTCAGAACAGAACCCCTGCTCCTAGGGAGCTCAACCTACTCAAGCTAGTGCGCTAACCATAGCCGCATGGCTGCAGCCACACTGCTACTTTTAGGGACCTAGATCAACAGAACTAGCATGTGTCAGTCTAGCCACACTGCGAAGCACCCCCCACCCCGAGGCTGTGTAGATACGCTTCAAGAGTCAATGAGGTAAGTCTCACTAAACACCATTGTATGCACATAGTGCTGAGCCTTTGGCTTCTGTCTGCACCACCACACAACACGACATGGTGTCAGCAGTGGGTGGATCTCAGCACCAAAGAGAGCAAGACAATGAGGGGGGGAGAGAGAGAGAGAGAGGTGGTTGGTTGGTGGTTTTGGGGAGGAAAGGGGCGTCAATGCTGAGGTTGTCATTTTTGTGGTGGAAAGGCCTCTCTGAAGAGGAGTCTACTCTGTTGCCCCTGTTAAAAGGCTTCTCGGGCTTTCTGACTTTAATATGTGTTACGTTAAATCTGAAATGGTTCAGTGGGAAAAATCATATAAAACAGGCAAGGTTAAAAAAGAGACCAGGCAAGGGACGAACTACCAAATAAGGGACAACTGCCAAGATTATTAACAAGAACAATAGAGGCAATGGCAGCTGGTTATGGGGCCAGGGAACAAAAACAGGTTTTAGACATGGCGTGAAATCAATTAAAATAACATGTCTTGCATTGTGTCTCCTTCCCCTTGGCCCACCTCGGCTGGCATTGCAGCTCCTGCTTCACAGGAGTGTTACCCTGTGGGGCTCAGCTCTTGTTAAGTGACTCACCTGGTTGTTGTAGTGTTGACAGAGAGGAGGTCGCTGGGTACTGTAGAAATACCACCAACTCTTCTGGCACAGGCTCACCTGGATCTTCCCCTGCACGCCTTTCCCATAGGTGTATCTATGTGAGAAAGTGCAGGGGGTGGGGGAACACATGGAAAGGGTATTCACACACACACACAAAGAAAACAGAGGAATCTGGTTACAGAGTAACAGCCGTGTTAGTCTGTATTCGCAAAAAGAAAAGGAGTACTTGTGGCACCTTAGAGACTAACCAATTTATTTGAGCATGAGCTTTCGTGAGCTCATGTTCAATATAGAGGAATCTGGGTGGGCGTGCTTTAGTGTACCTCCAGATCTCATTTATTTCATGGATATTCACAGTGTATGAAGTGTACCAAGGTAGCTGCAGCTGTACAAGCAACGAGAACCATGATCTTGTCCAATCTCAGCCACTAAGCAGGGCTGGCCTGGTCAGTTCTTGGATGGAAGACCTCCAAGCCAAACCTAGGGGCTGCTGGTTTTGTTATGTCTTCTAAGACTCTTCCATCTGAGTCAATGCCCCAGCACCTCTCTCTTTATCTATCTGTGTAAGCTCTTACCCTGTACCCATCACTGTGGTATCTGAGCACATTGTGCTTAGGGAGCCTGTGCTGCAAGGAGTGAAGGGGTATAAGTGATGTTCAGCGGAGACGCGCTACCCTTTGAGTCTGTACTAACTCCAGTGCCCTGAGAGATAGTAGAGGCGTGATACTGCAGGCTCTGATGAGGCTGACTCAGTGAGGGGCTGCTCTTCTTCGTCAATATGTAATCCCCATGTCCTGGCCAAATTCCATCTGGAGCCATCCCATTCTGCCTCCCTAGAATTTCCCCTCCAGTATCATCTGGTGAAATTTTTCTTCCTTTCCCCTCTCATTGTCTTGTTCTGTAGTGTGACTAGCATAGAATATCTGCTGTGCTCCACCCCAGAAATGACTATATTTCAGTGGTTGGATGGTCTCTGCATATGCACTCTGTCAAGAGCTCTGAGATCCTTTAGGATGAAAGGAGCTAGAGCAATGGGAGACAATTAATAATTAGGGTGATTTTTCTAGCTATTTAAAGATGTCAAAGGGCTGCCAGGAATGAACTTGGCGTAATATAACGGAGACACAGTCACTCAGTTACATTCTCCCTTTGAGGTTCCCCTAATAGAGGGGGGGATTGCTCATCCCAGGCTGGAGTTTACTAGCAGCTCCCTCCCCCCCGATCAGCCACCTCACCTGCCACACATGCGGAGCAGGAAGGTTTTATCCAAAGCATAAATCTGAGTTGGCTCCTCAAAAACCACTTCAAATTTTGGCAGCACTGGAAGGAAAGAACCAGAGAGAATGGAGGGAAGTTACACCCTGGCGAGGAGCCGGCCATGATGAGAATGAACATGGGCTGAACTGTGGTAGCATTGGGGGTCCCATTTTTTTCTTTTATGAAATGTAGGTATAGTTCCACTCCTGCCTAATTCTCCCCCTTGGTGTTGGACCTGTGGCTCTGTAGGGGCCCAAACAACAGTGAATTTGTCTGTTAATGTCCCTCACCTTATGACAGCTGTTTGTAATGAGTGGAGAGGGAAAGAGGCTGCCATAGCTATCAATGTGCTCCTGTTGCCCCTCTGTAGAGAAATCAGACAGAAAACACTGAGCTATGAACCCTTTCTCCAGCAGTTTTCGGAAGGCGAGTATACAAATTCAGCTTTGTCCTTAGAAATAACCAGTGCACTCACATGAGTTAGGAGCATATGTCCTACTGAAAGTCACCGTTCTCTTGTGTCACTTGGGCTCTTTTGAAAATCAACCCCTAACATCATTGGTACAGTCAGCTTTGGGGATCAGCCAGCTGTGACAGAAAGCTCAGTGCTGCTATTGTCCTGTCATAGCCTCTGCAGTCTGTACCTAACCAGACTGGTGTGTACACACAGCTCTCTTTGTCCACACTAAACAGGGGGGGGGGGTCAGAGAATCATCTCCTTCCTTAGCAATATCCAGGGACATCTTCTCAGATCAGACCAGATTTGATTCCCTTCCTTGTCAGAGGTGACCTTCCCTCCTAGGAAGCACTCCCCCATCCATCCACAGGAGATTTCTCATACCAAGATGCCGTACCTCTCCCCAGGTGGGATCTGTTTCCCACAGATAAAATTCCCCCTGCCCTAGAGCTGTCTTTCTCCCCAGGCATACCGTACTCCTCCACGGAGAAGCTGCTGTGTGCTTTCTCGTTGGCAACGCTGATGATGTACATCCCCAGTGGGGGCTCAGCAGCTAACTGGAAATACAGATCTGCAATGCCTTCCTGTGGAGCCACATCCAGCCATTGGCCAATCCGGTTATTGTTAGGGTCCTGCACCCGCAGCAGAGAGGCATAATTAATTGCTCCAGCATCTAAATGATCCAGAATCCACAACATCCAGCTATTTCAAGGGTTCTAGACGATATTACCTAACAGGTTCTAAACTGGCCTTAGCTCTAGAACCCAAGTTCTAAAGCTTCTAAAATAATTTGTCTCTTGGGCTTCATATGGCCTAGATATTCTAGAAATCCTGAAGACTACATAGTTGTAGCTTCTAAGACCAGTGATGCTCTGATCTAGAGAAAAGATCTCTTAAAATTCTAAACTGTAATTATAAAGGTCCAAAGTGAATTCCCATTCATAGTGGTGTAAATCTCAAGTAACTCAGATTTGCACTGATGTAACAGAGCAGAACTTGGTTCAAAGTCTCTAGAACACAGAGGGAAGCCCTGAAGACATCTAATTTCTAGAACCATTAACTTGTAAAATTCAAAACATAGGCATCTACACAGTCAAGAATGTAAACAAATTATTGCAACCTGCACCAAAAAATACCATTTTTTGTGTGTGTGACACTCACCTGAAGAAACACCAACGGATACTGCGGAAAAAAGAGGCAGCAACATTAGAAGAGAGAAAAGCACTCTCATCAGTGTAAACAATGCATTAGAAACACAAAGCTTCTCAAGGAGAGCAGTTTGATCAATGACCTGGGAGCTCAGATCCCTGACAAACAATACTAATTGCATAAGGATCACCAGAGAAATGGTGGCACAGCCCATTACACTGAGGCCTGGCGAGAGGAAGAGTGTAAAAGCCAGGTTGGTAATCACCCCACATTTGCAAATAGATTATTCTCCAATAGTCCCCACCTAAGGGAAACCCCTTCCTGTCTGACACTAGCTCAGACTCTGCTATGGAATGGCCATCCCTTAGAAGAGTCCCAGGTAAATTCTTGCCTGAGGGAGCCCTCACTACAAACAATCCAATCCCCACTGTACATCCAAGAGGAGGAAGTGGTGCACTCCTAACAAACCGGTTTTCCTGCGCCATCCCTAGAGTGGAGGCTGCACATGAACAGCAGAAGGAGCTGATAGGAATAAGGAATAAGGAATCGGCATTTACAAAATTTCTGTGTTGGGTGCCCATTTTGCTGACATGAGCAGGGCTCCATGCTCAGCAATTGGATACCATTCCCATCTGCCTTCAACACTGAGTTACCAGTTATTATTCTGGGTGTTACTCTTCTTCAGACACTTGACAAACAAAGCCCATGTATGTATTTGGGAGCTAAAGAAGTGACAGAACTTGGACAAGGATGGGGGGAGACTAAGACAAAAGGGATCTGAAACAGGAGACTCCTTCACATCCTCTCATATGTGTCTCACCGTGTCATTGAGTGGAATGAAATCCTCATTCAGGGTCACGATTCTAAATTTCACTGAGAGGGGAAAAGAAAATGGAGACAATTTAGAAAATGGAGACCTATCAGCTATTTACCTCAGACCTGTCCTGCAGCCCCCCTGCTATTCCTGTCCTGGGCTCCCCATGCAGCTCTGCCAGTGCTTATCAATCCTGCCCTGCAGCCCCCGTGCTGTTCCAGTCCTTATTCACCTATGTCCCTACCTTGTACACACACAGGGTATACATTTGTGAGTAGTATTGATTATGACACCAGCACACACACAAACATTCACATGTACATTCCCAGCACGTTCACCTACAGATACTTGATGTGTGGCCTCCTGGAGTTTCACACTCATCACAATGCTACACACTGTGGCCATTCAGAACTTCACAGCAGCAGCAGCAGGGATATAACTCAGATCCTCCTGCTCCAAGAGCCCTGGATCAGTCCACTTGAGCTAAAGGAGAATCTCCATTGACTGCTACCAGTATAGGGCCTATGACATACTGCTGAGCAGTTTGCACTCCATCCAAAATAGAGGGCAATGAGGCTCACACATAAACGAGGCTGTACATAGGGCAGCTATGGTAGGGGAATCCATGGGTCGGGTCAAGTTGCTGTGACTGGTGGTGTAGTGGCACATTGGGAATAGGCTGAGGCTGCAAAAAGGCCTAGAGCACATTGTGCTCTGGTGTTCCTAGACTCGTGGAATGGCCCTTTGTGAGGGAATGCACCACTGTATTCACACCCTATGCACCATTGTAATAACCTTTGTACAAGATATGCCTTGGGAGGTATCGTCTGAAAACTAACAACTTGTTTGTTGAGAGCTACAGAGGCAGAGCAGGGTACAGGACACAGTCCCTCTCTGCTCTGGATTGCACTCTGGGCTGACTGGGGTGTTCAAGTCAGCAAGAGTGAAAACAACCTAGAGGCAATTTGAACTTATGCCAAAGGCTGAAATGGCCACCAGGTTAGAGGAAAGGGTGGAACAGTGTTGGAAAACCAGCCAAACCCCGCTTCCCAAGAGGATCTGCCCCAGGCCGCGTACAGGGGAAAGTTTATGTGAGTGGACACCCACACATATGGGCACTGCCTGCTCCTAGCAGGAGCTCTCACCTGTCTGTCCTGGTTTGTAAATGGGCTTGTCTGTCTGAATGAAGGTGCCGCTGTTGACTCTGCGGATCAGAACCTTCTTCTCCTCATGAACATCGATCCTGCGGCCAGTGATGAACAGTTTGATGCTGGCAACCTCCTCGGTGCTGTTAGCTGGAAGCACAACCTGGATAGGAAGAGAGACGGTGAGCAGCCCCAGCTTAACTCCCTGGGGTCCTGGCCAGGAGCAGGGGAGGGGAAAGGAGAACAGCAGAACCCCCCCACCACCACCACCCAGTGGCATGTACTGAAAAGTCTCAGCTCCTCAGATCCAGATTCAGCTAGGAACCACCAGGCATGGGCTTCATCCATTTCTTTTCTGGCCAGGAAACTGCAATAGCAGAGAAAAGGAGGCAAGTGATGCCTCTGAGCCCTGGCACATAGGGGTGAGGGTGGGCAAAGGCCCCGAGAAGACAAAGGTGGGAGAAGTTAGCAAGGAAGCATAGGGGAGAGAGAGGGCTTCAGTGTAATCAGCAGCTACTTCCATGAAGCTAGGTCTTTAGTGTGGTGCCAGCAGGCAGCCCAGGCCATGTCAATCAGTGGGAGAACCAGAGAGACAGAGGGTCTGCCTGTGTCCAGCAGCCTCAATAAAGAAACCACAGCTAAATCCTAGCTCTTTTGTACTGGAAGGGTCACTACCTGGGCAAATCCCCCTCACTCTAGATCTCAGTGAAGTTTCTCTCCTCCTGGGAATCAGCCGTGACAATGCAGCTTATAAATAACATGCACACACATTCTCCTCTGGCTGCTGTCAGTAGCCTGTGTGTGAACTGGACAGCTGGGTCTCAGTCCCCACATCACACAAAGCACCATCACCCTTGGCATGAACTGGCCTCCTCATTAGTTCTCTCAGGAAAGAGGCCAGGGACGGAATGGGAGCCTGGAGACAGACCTCTCCTGCTTCTGCTGCAGTGGGTCCTTCCAGGGCAAGTTGGAGGAACTGTAGTGGCCGTGGTGAGTGTGGGAAACGTATCCACCTTGTACTTGATCTGGGGATAACTACAGGGTACAGCCACAAGGGGCTGCCAAACCAATACCTTTCCCTGTGCTAAGGTCTTTGAAGAGAGGGAAAAGGAGGAGGAGTAAAAGCATCAGCAGAGGGAGTCTCACCTGGAACTTGCGACACCCAAAGGTCTTCTCCTTCGTGATCTCTTTTCGCAACAAGACATCCTGTCCCCCAGAGTGCTCCAGCAGCAGGGTCACATAGAGCTTCCCCGCATTATAGTTGATATGCACACAGGCAGCCTGGGATGACGGGTAGTGGAGGTCTGCAGGGATCACCACCATGTAATGTCTGCAGCAGGGAGGAAATAGCACAGCAGTGAATTAGAGTGAGGACTCAGCGAGAGGAACGGGCACCCCTATACACACACCCCTAGACACACATGCTGCCCAGCAGCCCCAGGCAGGATAGTCCCTTTCAAGGCTGTGCTTTGACATAGGGTAAATGTCAAAAGCAATGGGGATCCCACAGCGGGGATTAGTTGACCCCTCACTCATAGGAAATGTCTCCTGCTGATTCAGGTTGGAGATATCTCCATGTTCGGATTTTTATCTTTACTCCTCTCTTCCTTTTCTTGCGTTCCCCTAAACAACTCCTCTCCCTCCTTGGAGTTTACACCCTCCAGATACCTGTAGCCTCCGATGGCTGCAGTCTAGCTGGCCCAATGATGTGCCCTAGTGTGACAAGGGCAGGATGCCAGACTCCATGGGCCAGTGGTTTGCTCTTGGAGTGCAGGAGGCGGGATGTGTGACCTGAAGGACGAATGATCTGATCTAGTCTGGAAAGTGGGATCCCAGACTCAATGGCCCGTTGGTCTGACCTGCTGTGGCAGGAGGCGGGGGAGCAGACTAGATGGGAAAATGGTCCATCTGTTTAAGTCGTTCCCCTGATGACTGGGATTGAAATGGAGTTTTGGCATCACTCACAGTATGGGTGAAGTGGCCGTGAAGTGCAGCAAGCAGCTCAGGGCGACGGCTGTCCACATCCTCCCAGGAGACTCACAGTGTGTGGGAAGCAGGGGCTGAAATATTCCTCTTCCTCCAAGGTCTCTGAAGCTGCTGCTGGATAATTTCCTTTGGGGGGCTGCCTGAGCAAAGTGATGGGAGGGGGCTTTGTCTTCCCCCCCCTTCTCTCCCTCGGACTCCTTCCCGCGATTATACTCCTCAGTAGCAAGGGGGGTGTATTGTACAGAATATCCCTTAGCCAATGACAGCCTCCTGTATTCTGTCCACCAATCAGTACATGGTGGCCCCCTCCAAAGTCCCCGTACAGACGTTCGACCAAACTGGCTTTTCCTGGATAAACAGCTTGAACGTTGCTGCTCAGTGACCCGGGCCTGGTCCTGATCACCTGTCACCTGTAATCCTTTGTTCTGGCTGGAAACGAATTGCCCATTGTATTGCCTCCTGGGACGGCTCCTCCTTGGAGCAAAGGCGGCAATTAAGTCATGCAAATCAGGCAGGGGGATCTGGATATGAGATATGGAGAGTCCTTCCCCTAGGCATTCTTGGGGTCCCTTTGGACTCAGAACTGTAGCAGCTGGAAGTTGTTCCCAGCGGACAGCTTGTCAGTGGGCTCTGTGAAATGATACAGCAAGTCTCAGTCCATATCCTAGTGTCCCAAAGGAGAGCCAGCATCACAAGCAGCTCTGCCTTGCTCCCTTGTTGACAGGCTCAGTAGAGAAGCCAGTGGTTGAGTGGGTCAAAAAGAACAAACAACCTTCTTAGCTGTAGGTCCCCCCGTCAACAAAAAAGCATTGTAGCAAAGCAGTGCCTTAAGCCTGCAGGACCTGTGCAGCACCTGGAGTCCGCGCACAACAGCAGAGCCAGCATCGGTTGTGCCAATTGTTTGCAATGCCTGGGATGAAGGTCTGCGCTCAGGTCCAGCTGAATTGGTGTCATCTGAAATAGTTAGTACCCAGCTTTGGTGGGAATTCATAAGGGTTACAGCTGTCCAGGGGCAGCTGATCCCCCAGACTCCGTCACGCAATGTAGTGCTTTGCAGTGGAAAAGTCCCTCGAAAGCTGCTTCTCACAGCACTGGGCACAATGGAGTAGGTGCTCCAGGAGTCTGAGAACACCCTGGAGCAGCCAAAGCTGCCAGCACCACTGTGTGTGGATGCACACAGCCGGTTCTGTAAAAAACTCCAGTGCTGTGCACAGTTCACTGAAACGTACAAGAATAAACGAGACCACCAAACGGCACATGCCAGCAGTGTCCTGGCATCCCAGCCATGTTTCCCTTGCCCAGATGCATCCAGGGTAGGTGATCCCTGCAGATCAGAGCGAGACACATTGCTTGGCAGTGTGGGTGCTGGGTGGAGAAGTTTGTCTGTGCTGAACTTGTTCTGGGAATACACTGAGTGCTTTGGTCTCTAGTGGCTGTTGATCCACCAGCTGCTAAAATTCACTCATGAAAGTGAGAGAGAAAAAATTATGAAGAAAAGATGTTCGGGAAGCTAGACTCAGGCCTGGCCCTCTGTGGCCTACCCAGCAGAGACTCTGCCTCTGGGTCTACAGTGAAGTGGAGGGAACGCAACTGGACAAACAAAGCAGCAGGGACAGAGAGCTGCCTTGGGAACAGAGGCAATCCACTCTGTTCCCTGCATGTGTTTTAGGTGGCACGGACACCGGCACTGGCAGCTCTCATGGGTCGCTCCCAGCCTTTACATATTTGTTGGTGATAGACCAGTGCCCGGGCTTCCCGCTGCAAAACTACCAGTGAAAAGAGATATTTACCAGCTGGACACCATGGTTCCCTCTGATCTTCCTGCATCCACAACTGCCCACTTGTCCCTGAGCCACTTGCTCTTGCTCTGATGCCTACAGCTGTCTTAGTGGGCTGTGGAGCTGGGGCCAGTTCCTGTTCATTAATACTACCACACATTTGGAGCTAGGTCTTTAAAACTCCCAAGGTCAGAGATGGCCAGTCCCTTGTTTTGGTTCAGACAGAAGCCAGCTGTAGTTTGAGAGCCAGGTCTGAACTCCTGAACTTCCAGGTGTTTGGAATTGACCCAATGGTCGGTGGGCCAGTGGGGGATCTCTTGGGTTTGCAGAGTCAGAGGCTTGGAAAGCTCAGGCAAGAACCAGGTTTTTCCTCCCAAGCTGGGCTGTGGAGGCTGAATTCCCCCATAGTCCCTAGTGTTGGGCTGCTCCGGGGTAGGGCTGAGACACACTGGCAATGGGTAGCACATGGGGCGGAGCAGAGTTTGCACTTCTGCTGCCTTTGTTTTGGGTGAAGGTTTCACTGTACAGTCTGAGCTCTGGGTCTGCTGTCTGAGTTTGGGGATGAAGGCTGAGGCTCATTCTCATCCAGTCCAAACCATTTCTCTCTGCATCCATAGACACTACATCATGAAGACAAAGTTACGTTCTCTTGGGGAGGACACATTCTCCAGATTCCATCTCTTCATAGAAAAGGGACCTCTTACATTCTGAGGGCCAGGCACTGTTAGACCCACTTGAAACCTGCCCCTTTGCCTGAGGTCATGATTCTCCCATGAAAACTGCCAGTGTGGCTCGGTCATGAGCTAATAAATGACAGCTCATGGGGAGCACCAGGGGCCAGCACGGGTGTGAGTACATGAATAGAGTGAGGCTGGACATGCACCTGCGAGAGCTCTCTGACCTGCCCATTCCTGCTCCTGCTGCTTTGTTTGCCCAGCTGTGTTCTCTATTCATTCTCTACCCAGTGTTCTGAACCAGTGACCAAGCACAGCTCTCAGTTACAGCGGTGTAAATCTGGAGGTGCTCCAGCGAAGTCAGTGACTGAATGAATTATAGCAGCGTCACTGAGAGCTTCAGTGCAGCCACTACCTACACCAATGGGAGGGGTTCTCCCATCAGCATAGGTAATCCAGCTACCTGAGAGTTGGTAGCTAGGTCAAGAAAGAATTCTCCTGTCAACCTAGCGCCATCAACACTGGGGGTTAGGTTGGCTTAACTACAAGGCTCTGGGGTGTGAATTTTTCACACCCCTGAGTGACGTAAGCTGGGCTGACCTAACTTTTTACTGTAGACTTGGCCTAAGACCTCAATGTGGCTGGAGACTCAGAACTGGATGGAAACAAGCAAGGATGCATGTGACTCATGTCTATGTCATTTCTTTCTACGACTGTGTTTAGCAGATTTCTTCCGTGTGAAAGTTGCTGGATAGACAGCCCTGGGGAGTGAAGGCTGCAATTCCCCGTCAAGAATGTGAGCAAAATAAATACACACAAACTCTTAAATGAACATTTTAATTTAAAAATGAAAAGGCAGAAGAAGAGGAGATTCAAAGTTGAGGTCATATGTAAATATGAAGGGCATCATTTTATGGTCCAAATTCAAGACTGGGAGTCCGGGAATGTTGGCAAATCAGTTCACATCTCTATGCTTTAGTTTCTCTGTGGTTAAAGTGGGGATAGCAACACTGAACTACCCCATCAAGGGCATTGTGTTTGTAAAGGTGGAATATGCCAGAGAAAGGCAAATTATTACTATTTTTTAAGAACCAAACAAATATCAGAGAGTCTGAAAGTGCAGAGTAAAAGTCACTAAACAACCAGAGCAATTTTAATTCTCTCTCATACCCTCAACACATCCTTATGATGGCATGTGGAGGTTATCCACCCTTGTCTCCTTTGCCCGTCTCTCCCACCACAAATCCATCCTACTAACCTCCAACACCTGTTGTTCCTTCCTAAATCTCTTCCCACTTCACCACCCTCTTCCCCCTCTGTGAAAGACCTTGCCAACTTCGTCAAAGAGGAAATCAACATGATCTTCCCTTCCTCCCTGAACTCCCTTGTTTTGCTTAATATTAAGTGGAAACAACACAAATCATTTTTAAGAAACAGATTCATGATATTCTGGGGTGTATTATTGATTTTCTAATATGGTATTTTTCTCTAGCAGTGAAGTATTCATGTACTTTAAACTAATGTTGGAATCCGTACACAGTTTATACTATCTCCAGGATCCATAAAGTTTCACAGTCCACAATCTGGTAATTATAACTATGCAAATGTCTCCATTTCTCCACAGCCCCCAGAGATCGCACTGGTACAATCCCATTCATATTATTAACCCTCACATATGTGCCTCACCCAGGCATTCTCCTCTAGCACGAAGATAGGCATTCAGTATACATGACCAATGCAATCCTTGACCTCTCAGCTAAAACTGCCAGCGAGGGCGGGGGGAGGTGCCGACTAACCACAGCCTGATTAATTTACAAACACAGTAGGTGTTTCACTGGTCCCCAGATGGCTCAGAGTTTGTGTAGCCCCAAGTAGCTTAAAATCACCTCTGCTCCCTCTCCTTTGGTCTGTGCTTTTTGTGCTGCACCTCTTAGACATGCAATGTAGAATATGTCTGTTTATCACCTCTGACTCACTCTCCTCCCTAAATGGCTCCTGGGTGATCTGCCCCTCTCCTCTGTTCCAGCACACAGGGAGGAGGAGGTCAGATGGAAGTCATGCTCCCAGCAGCAGGCCCTGCCCCTGTTCAGCAGGATTCCTGAGTTGTCCTTGCTGGGCTGAGGGACAAGGGATGCCCCAACAGCCCCACCTGTGAGGGTTTGGGTTATCAGCACTGGGTGGGTGGGTGATGTCCACAGGGTGCATGTTGGATTGCAGGGCTAGGTGCAGGCTGAGCTAATGCTTCTTGCCCCAGTAGCCATTTCCTGGTGAATTTTTGGGGTGTCTGATTATTTTTGATCATTTGAATCTGGGAATTTTCCTGAGTGTGAAAAGAATGAAAATAAAGGGGAAAATCATGGACCTGGGTGCTGTGGTATTTGACTGGGCTCCAGAACAACGGTCAACCCAGAGGAGATTTGGGGGAAACTTTTCTGTGGGGGACAGTGTGGCTGATGCTACTGGTGTGACACCAACATTCACCTCCCCTTCACTCGACACCTCCAGCCCCAAACGTTGAGTGGTTCTGTAAGAGTAATAATGTGCCCTTCTCTGGCCCCTTCCATCCATGAGTCTCAAAACACTTTGCAAACATGAATAACTTATACCCACCCCACCCCCCTGTCTGGTTACTATCTCTGCTTCTAACATGGGGAAACTATGGCACGGAGAAGAGGGATTTGCTCAAGGTCCCTTTTCACTCAAAGTTGGGGGCAGAGCCGGGATTAGATGTTGGTCTCTTGCCTCTCAGTCATGTGCTTTAATCACAAATGTTGAAACGCGCCCTGCACTTTGACTCTCCTGGTTTGCTGACTTTTTAATTTTTGTAACTAGAATATTCATTCAAGAGTTTGTACGTACGTATGTTGTTCTCATTACTGATATGTCTTTGCTCCAGTTTAACAAAGATTCTTTTTAACAGGGATGCACAGGGCCCTTCACTCCCCATGACTGTTGATCCAGGAACATTCACAAGGAAGGAATTCACTAAAAACATTCCTAGAAAGAAAGACATGACACTGACAGGGGCCCTGCTGGGCTCCTGCCCTGACAGTCTGGCTACACTGAGACGACAGTGCCACGTATGTAACTCAGTCAGTCCCTGATTTCAGTGGAGCTCCTCCTGCTTTACGCTGCTGTAATGGAGCACACCGTCTCTGAAAGCCAAGTAAAGGGTGGAGAACATGCTAGGAAAACAAAGCAGCAGGAGCAGCAACAGGCAGGTCAGAGAGTTCTCTCAGCTGTAGGCCCAGCCTCCCTCTGTTCATGGCTGGCACTCTTCAGCTGTTGTTTATTGGCTCATGGCAGACCTATGCTGGTGGTTTTCATGGGAGAATCACAGATTTCAGGCAAAGGGGAAGGTTTAAAGTGGGGCTACTGGCATCCATCCCTCAGAGCATAAGATCTCTTTTATGGAGAGAGAGCAGCTGGAAAATGTGTCTCACTTCCTCCGCCGCCTCACGTGAAAGTAACTTTGTCTTCATGATAGAGTCCCCAGGGATCGAGTGAGAGAGAGTTTGGACTGAATGAGAACACATCTCAGTTCTCACTCCCTAAACTCAGACAATGGCCCCACAGCTCAGACTGAACAATGAAACCTTAACCTGAAACATAGGCAACATCAGTGTAAACTCCCCACATACATGCTATCCCTTGCCAAAGAGTCTTCGCCATGACCTGGAGCTAGAGAGGAGTTCAGTCTATGTCTACACTGCAGTTAGACAATTGTGGCTTGCCTGTGCCAGCTGACTTGGGTTCTCGGGCCAGCTGTTCTTGGGTTATCATGACCCTCCCACACCGCAGGATCCTAAAGCCCAGGCTCCAGCCCGAGCCCGAACATCTACACCTCAAATAAACAGCCCCTCAGCCTGAGCCCTGTGAGCCGGAGTCAGCTGACCCAGGCCAGTTGTGGGTTTTTAATTGCAGTGTAGACATATCTTCTGTGGCCCATTAATCCTTGGTTCTCTACTGAGTCCACACACAAAGAGGCTAAAATCTGAAACCAATTCAGAAACCTTCATCAAAATTGAACTCAGTTGTGGTGGGACAGTGTTTCTGCCCAGTCTGCAAAGAGCTGAAAATCACTAACAGACTGATGTGCAGAGGTCATAGCAAAGAGGCAGCAGAAGGTAACTGATAGTCAACTGTTGAACGAGCGGCTGGTGAGGCAGGGAGGAACCGTGGCTGGCGGAACGGCCAGCAGAGAGGAGCAGCGGCTGGCGGGGTGGCTAGGTAGCGAGAAGCAGAGGCTGGCAGGGCAGCGAGGAGCAGTGGCTGACGGGGTGGCCAGCCAAAGGAAGTGCTCTGATGGCAGAGCAAGCAAGATGCCTTCTTCCCTGGGTGGGAGGTGAACTCACACAGATGCGCCTCTGAACCCTGGGTCCTCACTAACCAAGGACAATCACTGCGAGTGGGGTGTGGTGAGCCAGAAGAGAGGGGCACAGAAAAGGAACCTTTGGTTGCAGAACTCAAGAACATGAGGCGGAAGTCACTGCCCCATGCATGCTGGGCTGGGTGTCCTGTTCACAGTTTTATGATTAAGAATCCTGCTTGTGGCATTTTCCCTGATTAACATCAGGTGATTTCCCTCCTTTCATTAAAAGTTTCTTTTCTACGCTCAGACTCTGCGTTTGTGAGTGGGGAAGTATTGTCTCTCAGAGGCGCCTAGGGGTGGTGTGTAATTTTCCCAGGTTACTGGGTGGTGGCTCAAGCCAGTTCTGTGTTATGTCAATGGAAAGAAACCCCTAGATATTGAACCCGGCCCTGGTTGCTGCCGGCTTCACCTGGCAGAAGGGTTACACGCATCCCGAGGGTCCCTGTGAATTCTGTGTAGCCTGATTCTGGGACACAAACCTTATTATCTTCTGATCAGATTAACTGGTGATCCTATAACCCATATTATCTAAACAATATTATTAATCTCCCATAAAATCAGGCAACACTCTGAACCCTTCAACTGGAACTGCCCAAATCCCAGACAGGAAGCCCCAAATCTTCTGCCTAACTCAGCTGAAGTTTGGAAACCTTCACCCAAAAACTCAAAGCAAACTCGAAAACCAGCCACCCAATCCCTGGAATCTTTGTCCCAAGCTTGAATGTGAATACCTAAACTTTAAACCCAAACCTTTGCTACCAACCCCACTTTGTCATACTGCTGTGATCCCAAACCCTGTCCACCACATTACGTTCCCGTTTCCACAGCTGCCTCTGCACTGCCCGGGACTGGAAATCCAAAAACATCAGAAGGAAAAAGCCTATTCCTCAAGGGCTCCTCCCTGCAGCTGGAGCATATCTTATGAGGAAGAATCCTTGTTCCGGGTTGAGATTTCCAGACCTTGAACTTGCTGATCTGAGAGATTCTGACCAACACCTCAACAGCTGCAGGCTTCTCTGAACCAAGCCTCCCAGCTGTGAGCCACAAGATTCAGAGCTGGATATTAAACAGCTGAAGGCTCTGCAGAACTTCAGATCTAGATCCAGCCTGTGAAGCTGGTATAACAGGCTAACTCAAAAACACCGGATCTGGACACCCCTGAACTTGGGGATGCTGAAGACCTACATCCAAATCTGAATGTTGTGCCTTGGGACCAACCCTAGTACTAACGAAGAGGAACTGGAACCAGGTCCAGAAATCCATGGGAGAAGCAAAGCTTCTGCCACATGCAGAGCACGTGGCACAAGGATAGTGGGGGCTCAGCTGTCAGTGGATGCATCGGTGAATTGATCAAGTGCACTGGGCTGTGTGCTATGTGAGATCTGTGGTTCTGGGGAAGCCATGTGTGCAGATCAATCAAATAAGTTACAGCTAGGAGTGGCTTCTACACAGGTGGCACCATTTACCAGGGAAAGCATATATGTGGGGAACAGACTGAGCCTGGCTCTGCTCCCAAGCCTGTTCCTGCTCCTTTGTGTGTCCAGGTGCATTCTCCTCATGCCACTGTTGATCCAGAGGCCGAGATTCTGATAGACGTAGGTCTTAGGAGAACCAGCTGAACTGGGGCAGATGCAACCACTGTGGCTACCCATCAGCACTGGGGAAGAAACCATTCTAGAGGGTGCCAGTTCAACCAGATCTAAGCTGAAGACCTGATCCCAGGCACTAAAACCAATTGGTAGAACCAACACTTGTAAAAAGCCTGGGATGGCTGATGTGTGTGGACACAAGGCGATGTACAGGCTTTACAAAGTCAAGACATTCCTAGCAACAGCTTGTTGCAATGCTTTTTCAGCTGGTATAGACAGTGCCTGGAGATGAGAGAGGAGTCCAGTTCATGGAGCCCATTCCACCATTGGTTTCTTTCCAAAGGATTGTCAACAAAGGGGCCTACTTGAACCACTAGGAATTCAACCAAAACCCACACATTCACAAAGGCAAGAGAACTGTGGTAAGAAAAGGGAAACATTTAGTTACTGCTATGAGGAGTTTGACTAGACCCTGGCTCCTATAGGTGACCCCTACCCTATTCCCCAGGATCCAGGAGCCATCCAGTCCCTGCACTAAATTGCATGACATATCTGCCATCTTTATCCCAAGCACTCACAGCAGGGGACACAAGGGGCAATTCATCAGCAGCCAGAACGAAGGGACAAGTCACCACTGGTGGGGACCAGGCCTGGGTCACTGAGCAGCAAAGGGCTAGAAGTTGTTTAAGAAAAGCCAGCTTGGCCATTGTAGCAGGGTGCTGGTGCAGAAGCACCTAATTAGCACCTAATTAGCCCCTGCCCGGTCAGCTCCAGTCAAGGGAAACAGATTGGAGCTGATGGAAAAGGCCTGATGCCGGCCTGAGGATTGGCAACACCTGCTGGTCTGACAAGCCACGGGCAATAAAGGCTGAGAGGGAGCCAGAAAGAGGGAGGGCAGCAAGGGAGAAGTCAGTCAGGGAGGGAGCCATCCTAGGCATGTTGTGCCCACCTGGAGCTCTGCCACCTCCTGACACCATTTATGGGATTGAATTAATGTCTCACTCAGGGATATTTATTGGTAGCCCATCTAGCTGTGTTGGTGGGTACCCAGCAATGTGTATAACTCCTGGGTATTTATACAGTAAGCTGTGGCATTACCTAGAATAGGTGAAGCTATGAGAGTTTTACTGAGTAACATGGGTGGTTCTGGCCATTTCCCTAACGGTTTGATATTTGCCGTTCAACCCTACTCCCCACCCTACACCCTCGATGAGCCGAGTTGTGGGCCCGCTCGTCAGGAAGCGGAAGGCAAGTCGATCAGGCTCCTGTGGTACATCATCCCCAGTTGGCACCCTCCTGTCCAGCTCTTTTCCGTTTGCCTACAGGAATCGCAGTGCAGCAGGCAGTCCTCCTCCTCCTCCTTCCTCTTTCCCTCTAGTCAAAAGACCCAGGAGAAGATGAAGGACAAGGAGAAGAAAAAGGGAGACCTAGATAGGAGCCTTTAGGGAGAGGAGAAACAGGGAGGAAAACAACATGGGCATAGGGAGAGCTACTTCTTCCCCTTCCTACCTCCTCCTGAGCCCCAGCAATCCAGAGACAGCAGCCCATTATCTGCCATTGCAGGCCTCGGCTTTCATCCTGGGGACAGTTCCCACCACCATGTGGCCATTTGATGGGTATTTGTGCCCCTGCCCTTTTGCTAAGGGGCCTCTCCCACCCCACAGGCAAGACTTAGCCCCTTGTCAAGTCTCCCAACCCTGCCTCAGCAGCAGTAATGTCCAGCCTTCAGGAAGTGTCCAACTCCCAGCTGGAGCTGGCTCAGTTGTCCAGTTCTAGGCCTGCATGGCAACCAACCTACTCTCCCTTCTGAAGACAGCAGGGCCCGTCATTACTCCAACCTTGGGATTGGTGCTTCATTTGCTCCCCCTGGGGATGGGTGCTGGACAGAAGTGAACAACAGCAGTGAGGAAGAGTCTGCCCTCTTGGTATCACTGGTCCAACTGAGAACACCAGAAGTCACACCTCGTTCTCAGCATAGAATTCCCAGCAGACTCCAGAGAAGCACCATCACCACCTGCAGGGATTCCACAGCTGCAGCCCATCCAGCCCAGCCGTGTCCTGCGGGGGACCCCACTCCGCATCCCTGAACAGGACTGTGGGACAACCTTAGAAGAGTTTGCCCTGGGCAATCCACCACAGGCTTTACACGGAGGGCAGTGCAGGCTGGACCAGGATTTGGTCAGTCCTGTAGGCATACCCACACTGCGGACATAATCCACAATGCTCACAGCCATATACTTCATTGATGCTCAGTGCCTTGATTTAAGGAGGCAACAAAGGTGCTGCCAGTTCTGGGGAGACTGCAGACAAGGGGGTAACAAGTGAGCACAGACATATCCCAACCCTGGCTGCCCTCACAGGAACAACAGGATTAGGGTCAGCACCAGACATATATGCCAAAAGACATCCAAAACTGCAATTTATTAACAACTCTCAATATGTAAATCGATTATATGAACATAGTCCCATGATGTGAGATTGACCCCTCCTAGCAAACTAACCCTACATCCATCACACTCTAATTCTCAGTAGGTATTTTCTAGCCCTCCCAGTAGCTCCATCAACCCAGCACCCAAACATTAACTGCCCTGCATTCTCCCTTTGGGTGCATCCCCCAGATTCCTCTTTTTGTAGCTTCCTACCCCTCTCTCTAGGAGAATGTTAAAGGGGGTTACCTAGCTCTCAACTGGCCCAGGCCCCCTGTGTATTCCCTTGAGATTGCCTTCTGTGTGGCACTCAGCTCTTCTCCTTTTCTTTCTATATAGAGAGGAATGAAGGTTTCTTCTATTCACCCTATAACCTCTTCCTTCCCCACCCCCTTACTGGATCGATGAGAGGTTTAATTGATGCATTCTGGAGCTGCATGTGAGCAGTGTAGATAGAGATTCTCTTCCCCCTTGGCTCAGAAGTTAAGTGCAATGGAAGAACCAGGAATTCCTGTGAATTACACCAGGGACAAGGTGTGTCTATCTCATCCCCTGAAAAAGAGGGGGGAAAAGTAAGTTTACACACATTTCCCTAGTGCCTTTCATTCTGAAGGGTCTTAAAGCACTTTACACTCAGGGGCTGGATGCAGCCACTTCTGGGGTGGAATGTGGCAGCTGTTTAGTAAAACTGCACAACAGTTTAGGAGATGAAAGGAATTGCCTGTTCTTGTACATAGTACCATGGGATCTTTTACTGACCACAGCCAGTTAGTTTTTCATCTTATCTCACAGGCAGCACTTCCATCAGCACAGCTGCCCTTGGCATCATGCTGGGGCACCAGGGTAGGTACAGACTCGGGAGGAGACCACCCTCTACTACATCCCACACACCACTCCCTGTAGCACAGCACCCTTAGCATCACATTGGGGCATTGGGCTAGGTTCTAACTCAGAGGGGAGAGCGCCCCTCCTGAGCCACCCACAGCACCCCCTGCAGCACTGTGCCCCCTATCACACACTGGAGCCCTCGGGTCAGTAGTGACTCAGATGGGAGAGGACCTCCCTACTGAGACATCCATACCACTGCCTGCAGCACAGAGCCTCCCGGGATTGGGATCAGCACTGACTCAGAGAGAAGTGCTTCTTTTCTTTACCTCATGCCTGTGCTTGTATTAGGTTGCACAATAATGGTGCATACTACTCCATGAAAGCCATGCTCACCTCACTGGCATGGATCTGCGTATTCCACCGTCGCCTGCTCGTCTGTAACCGAAGAAAAGAGACAATTACTTTCAGCACCAGACACAAGCTGGGGGAAAAGAAGAGAAGCCCGATTCCCAGATGAACTACAACCCTCCCCCAGGTCACCGAAGGTACAGCCATGCTCTGGATGGCTGAACTTTCCAACATCTTCAGACTGTACCATTGGTTGAGCAAAGTAAGGAACAGGGGGAGGAGACTCAATAATAGTTTAAAATTAATATGAGCAAATAAATGTTCATGTGGTGGGGAGATTTTACTGGCATGCTTTGGGATGGATGCATCATGCAGGTTGTCTCAAAAGACTGGCAATTAAATCTTTATTCCTAACATCACCATGAGGTATTGTCTACGTGCCAGATGTGAGAAAAATCTACTTTTGAAATGGTCCGAGAATTTCTGAAAGTATGACTGGCTGTAAATCAAAGTGTCTTAGATATCTTGAGTCACAATGGGGTGGGGGGGGGTGGGAGAGAGACCGACTAAAAACCAAACAGGACCTAAAAGAGCTTTTCTGTAGGAGATCTCAGGACCTCCTAGAGCCAAGGGTGTACTAGGTTCCACTGAGAAACTGTGAATCTTTGTGAGGCTCCCATTTTTAGTGCTGCTCAGCTGTAACATCCTGGACTTTAAAGTGATGACATTTTTATAGCCAAAAACCTGCCCCTGGGCAAGGACTGAATTTGACTCTCCAAGTTTTCTGCAATTTACTTGTATTTGTATTTTGGAGGGGAATTAATTCCACATGTTGCAGGGGGAGGAGGAGAAGGAAGCAGCATTTTGATGGCAAGGTTATTTTATGTTAAAGGGGGCTCTACAGTGCATATGGAACAAATAAATAATAATCCCTAGAGGTGCATGAAATATTCACAGTAGAGGTGAAACTACTTCGTTTGTGAGACTTTTTGCATTTTGTCACCCATTCAAAACTGGGCCCATTCTGCTGAGAAATACATTGTGATTTTCTGAATACTTTTGCCCTGAAACGGGTCTTTTTCACAATGTAAAAGAGCTCCTTTCAAGCAAAAGGGAATTTACATTTTCCGGTTTTGTTTTTTCATTTTGGGGGGAAATAGTTGTTTTACTGAATTTCACACAAAATCAGAAAATCAAAAGGGTGTGAAATCACCTGAAATGAAATAGCTAAAATCTGCAAGCAACGTTTCCTCGGCAAAATTGCCAGTAATTTGACACAAATCATATCCTAACCCACCTGGCTGGTAGTAATCATAGACTTTGACTGCAGCTGGCTTCAGATCCTTCACTGGAATGTATTGGCTCATGGTGAAGGAGTATGTCTGAGTCTCCTTATTCAGCTGTGAGAGAGAGAAAGAAAATAAGAGACAGAGGGACAAACAAGGTCTGGTTTGAGCATGCACTAAGGAAGCTCCCCCACACCCCAACTCTGCCAATGTCACTCAGTCCTGCACTGTAGCCCCCGCCCCCCCTGCTATTCCAGTCCGGGGCTCCCCACACAGCTCTGCCAATGCCCCTTGTCCTGCCCTAGAGCCCCACCCCTGCTGTTCAAATCCTGGGCTCCACACACAGCTTTTGCAGATGAACTTCCTACTGATGCACCTGGAGGGCCCCCTGCTGTTACATTACCAACAAGACATGAGCAGAGACGTGTGTGCTGAATATCAGGGATGTTCTGGTTTTTTAACGATAGACGGAACTGGCTATTGAGGCAGTGGTAAGATTTTAACTCAGGATTTCAATAATGTTTATCTAGCTATCTATGAATGTTTGTTAGATACCATGGTATTTATCTGAGCCCAGAGTATGGACTGTAGAAAGAGCAGGATCTGTCCTGAAGTGACAGGCACATTCTCTGCCCTGCTCTTTTATCTAAACATTGCTACTATGTTGGAGCCCATTGCTCTTGTTTATTAGCTCTGGTTCTTTCAGGGATGTTTTCCAAGAAAAGTGAGTCTTCTAGCATGATCTGAAAGCAGAGCTTTTCTGATCCCTGTGGGAGGGTGTTCCAAAGCCTGGAGGTTATTCTTGAAAAGGCTCTTTCTGATTCTCAATTATACACATTGATTCAGTTAGTGGTCATGTCGAGGAGCATAGCTGCCATGGTCATTCCCTGAAGAATGGAAGGATCTTGATGTAACAAAGCTATTAAGGGGACAAGACCAGGTCAAGTCAGCATTAGAAGCTTGAAATGGATCCTGTACCAAACAGACTGCCAGCATAACAGACTTCTCAGTTCATCCTGCTCAGAGACGGGCTTGCTGTGTTACGCACCAGCTTTGGCTTCCTTTAGAAATGTCTGTCTAGATTCACACACGAGTGACCTTTTGAAGATGGGCTGGATTATTGCATGCTTCTGAGTGATAGGTAAAGTGCCTTCTCTGAAGGAGGCTCAGCAGTGGGCCAAGCATTTCCCCACCAGCTTTGACCAGATGAGAGACAAAGGAGGAGATCACAGGTGATAGCATAGTTCTCTCTCAGGTGCCTTCTAGTGTCCTAGACAGAGACATGAACTCAGTTCTGACACAGTGAGAAGGACGCTGTACTTGCTGCTCCAGCATATATAATGCTTGGCCCCCCGCAGGCTGTCATGGCCTCAACTCCATCTTCTCAGCAAAGCAGGAGGAGGATTCTTCAGAGCTAGAGGCACAATCCCCATGCTTGCACCCTGAGGTGTGCGGTTTGAAGCAGTGGTGAAGAGGAGCCAGCCTGTGTTTATGAAGCAGCTCTGAATCAGCACACTTACCTCAGATGGGATCTGATGAAGGTGATGGTTCCGAAGAACAATTTTGTTTACTGCAGTCACCACTGTGGCATCAATACAAGTGTTTTCATTAGACTGCAACTGGTAGTTCGGTATGATTTGGAGCAGGTACCCTCCCTCCCCGCACTGGCACTCCAGCCACCAGCCCTTAGTGTCAATTCATCTAAGAACCATGATGGCCAATGTGGGCAGCATGGTAGTGGCAGGGAACATTTGGATGCCAGTGGGTCAATTGTCACAGCTGGTAGGTAGTCATAGTGTTCTGTCAGATCACTGACCATTGCTGCTGGCGCGCGGGGGTGGTGGGGGGGACAATGCTGTTCTTTGAGGGCGGGGGCGGGGTGTTCGAAATATACAGTGTGTGACCAACTGAATATGTGGAATTGGGGAGTGCTTGGAGAATGAGGTTCTGAACAAAATTATTGAGGAGAAGGGATGAAATCCCAGAGTTTAGGAGACTCCAGCAGCTGGCATGACACTCAGTCTCTCTCATACAGTAGGTAGCTGTCAGGGGGTCTGTAGACCGTACTGGAGTTGTCCCAGATTAGCATGCTAAGGGAATGCACACACAAACTTTTGTTTTAGAGGGTGAACCTTGCTTGAGTCAGAGGCTTGATGCAGTTAGTACAGTCATTCCTCCTGCTCCTCGTTTGCCAGTCCTGCCTGGGAATATAATGAGCTGGGTAGCCAGCTGGGTGAGCTGAGAGAGTAAAGGGTTGGCAGTGACTGCCTAGATGCACAGGAGGATGGGATTCTTGTCGGAGATCAGGTCACATCCTCCAGTTTAAACTCCCATATAAACTGCCTGGGACCCTCAAAACTAACTCAGGTCCACTGGGACCCAACACTCTTACTGCTGGTATGAGACCTACAATGTAGGTGTTAATTAGTTTGTGTAGACGCAACAAAGCTACTACCTTGTTCCAGCACTGACCTGGTCCAGATAGATGGTGAGATCCTCAGGCCCAGTCTCCACTCTCTTCACAAATGGCTGCTGCTGGAGCTGGGGACGGGGAACTGCAGCATTAGAGTCTCACCCCAAAACACCCCAGCTCATTCTCCCAAGAGTCTCACCCATGGAAGACACGTTCTAGGGATTGGGGTGTGTGAAAAGTGTCCCCTACCTCTTGACCAGCATCTCCTCCAATAGCCCAGCTCATTCCCAGGGAGTCTCACCCACACAGGAGTGAATGGGAAACAACCCATAGAGTCGGGGGGGGGAGTGTTTAAAGTTTTATGGGGTCAGGGAGCAGTAGAAAGTACCCCCAGGAACTGACTTTCACCCCAGTGACAGAGCCAATGGTAAGTGCCCGCATTGAGACCATCGTCTGCGCTCCCTGGCTGTTGGTTGAGCTGGCTTCCATGCAACACATGTTTCTGGTCACCAGGGACAACGTGCCAATGGTTATGGGAAGCGACTTACAAAGTAGTTGGTGCCCCGGACAGGCGTGAATCCAGACAGGTTCTTCACCTTGATAATGACCATGTTGGAGGTGCCACGGCTCCCCACATAACTGGAGGTGAAAGGCAGGAGGTCATGTAGGTTACATCCACCTTAACTTTGCCCTTTCCCCGATCTTGCTGCCTCTTTTCCTTCTGCCCTCCTCCATATCACCCTGCCCCCTCCATTCCCTTCCTCTCTAGCTCCTCACTCTCACCTGACGCTGATGTTGAGGGACAGGAAGCGAGGGAGTGTTTGCTTCTCACACTTGTTCTCTCCTACTCCCACGCTCAGGGTGAAGGTCCCTGCATTCTTTGAGGGAGGCACATTATACCTCAGAACTGTCTGATGGGAGAGACACAGAAAAGACTCAACAAATAGAGTCACGCAAGCCTGCAAGAGACTATATCCTTGCCACTGCCTCCAAGAGGATCCTGAGCTAGCCAGTGCTGACCTGGTGCCCTAGAGGTGAAAGGATCCATACCCCATTCTGCAATCCCTCCAGCCCTCCGATCTGAGGCTCCATTAGAAGTGAAAGGCTGCATATCCCATTCCCTCATGACCCTGAGCCAGGCAGTGCCCCCTTCCATGACATCCTCCTGGCCTCTCTCATAAGAGCCACCACTCACCTGCACATACACACAGCCTGTGCCAGCTGCTTGTATGGTGTAATTTCCAGGAATGTCAGGGAGAGGCTGCTGCTGCAGCACCAGTCGGTTGGTGGCCTCCACATGGAAGGACTGCTGGAAGTTCTTTCCTGATTTCACTGTCACAGAGACGTTTCCGGATTTGATGAATGTCACTGCTCCATATCTAGCAAGAGCTTGGAGAGCAACCACAGTGTCCTGGGAAAGGAAAGGCAATCACATCACTGAGTGCAGATCCACTCCTCAGGGTGCTGGCACATGGATCCCCACCCCCTCCATCAGAGCTCAAGAACCATGGGATCCTTTCCCCGGGATATTAACAGTGGGATTCAAGCTCCCAGCCCCACAGTGCAGTGGGATCTGTTCCTCAGGGCACCAGAAGCTGGATTCTCACAGACAGCCTCTGAGCATAGTAAGAGTCTAGCACAGAGATTCAGCCCTCAGTGGACATTCCAGCCTGTTGCTCTCCCTGACTAGACATGGTGTCTGGCTCTGAGAGAAGCTGGTTTGTTACCTGGGTAGAGGCAAAGCCCCCATAGGCATTCTGCTGCCTGGCCAGCCATGCCACAATGCCAGTGGCAGAAGCAATCTCTTCCTTGGACACTTTTTCTGTAGCGAGCAGAGCCAGTAACACATAGGCGGTTAACTCCACGTCCACAGACTTGGGCTGGGACCAGCTGTACTCAGTGGGAGGCTGGGCTGGTTTCCTGCTCCAGTGTATCTGCCCTCCTGGAGGAGGATAAACAAGAACCTGAGGCTCAGAACAGGACTTGCTTGGGTCCAGGACTGCAATCCAGGTTGAATTTCATGGTTACATCCCACCTCATGTGCGACATTGAAAAAAGCCCATACCTGAAATCTGGGTGGGGAAATCCTCACGGGAATGCTATTGTGTCAGTGTACTGAGTGATTAAGTAGTATTCATGATAGAGATGCCACATCACATCACTGCCATGATCAAAAGAGAGGGATCACCCATGCCTTCCAGCAGGGAGTGTGATGCAAACAGGTCCCATCATGATGCAACATCAGTAAAGCCAGTTGATGGATGGGAACGAGCAGAATTTAACACAATAAGACTAAACTGGGATAAATCAACAAGGGGGAATCATCCCAAATACAGATACTCTCTGGGGACAGAACCAGTCTGGCAGGGACAATAGACAGCAAATTAGATACGAGTTTGCAGAGTGACAGGCTTAATAAAGCTAAGGGGGGGAGGGATAGCTCAATGATTTGAGCATTGGCCTGCTAAACCCAGGGTTGTGGGTTCAATCCTTGAGGGGGCCATTTAGGGATCTAGGGCAAAAATTGGGGATTGGTCCTGCTTTGAGCAGGGGGTGGGACTAGATGACCTCCTGAGGTCCCTTCCAACCCTGATATTCTATGATTCTATGAAAAAGGCCAGTACAGTTTTGGATAGCACATTCACATTCCGGAGCAGAGCAGAAAAATGATAGTTCCCCTACGCAGGGGGGACTGAATCTAGACTATTCCTGCTTTGGGCACCACATTATAGGAGAACTATATTGACAAACAAGCAACAGATTATCAGGGGGCTGGAGGGAGGGATTGATGAGGAAAGAGCCAAGACCTACATTTTCAAGAGCAGCCACTGATTTTGGCTGTCTCAACGTTTTGATGCCTGACTTGAGACACCTGAAACTTAGAGGCCACTTTTGAAAAAGTAGGAGTAAGCCTGTATCACTTCGCTAAGAAATGATGAAGGGGATGCAGGGACTTGGTACTAGTTGCAGTGCACTTAGGAGGAGAGGAATTACTTAGTGTGGTGCAAGGGGATATGACTGAGGAGGATGAAATGGAAAGAAGAAAGAAAAACTGCATTGTAACGGAGGCAGGAAAAAGCACATCAGTCGCTCAAGGGAAGGGGCAAAAGCCCCAGGGACAGGACAAAATGCTAGAACATGTGCTGCAAGGACCAATCTTGCCTGAGCTCATAGGGCTTTTCCACCAATAATGTTCTTGGTTCTGTGGAAAGCATCCTGGCCCTAAGCATTGGTGGAATTTTTGTTATAGTCACGGGAGTCCTAGTGCTTCGAGTCAGGCAGCTTCTTGCCCCATGGTACCTGACTTGATGGCCTGCTGGTCCAGCTTATTGAGCAGTAATTGCCTTGTCACAGTGTCTCCAGCCAGTGAGTAGACATACGCCAGCAGTGCCTGGGTGTAGAGATCAGTGGCTTTGGAGGAAGCATTTCTGAGGCACTGCAAACTGTTCTTCACCATTGGGTCCTGGAACAGGAAGAAACATGGAGTTCACCTAACATAGGAGATGGAGCAGAGAAAAATGGAGACAGCTCCATAGTGACCAAATCCTGACATGGTCATGAAGATTGGGTACGTTTCGGCTATAACTATCCGCTGTGCATGACAGAGGAACAGGTGGGCCCATGGAAGCACTAGAACTAAGACAAGAGGAGAGGAGTGAGCGAGGCCGTGTGTAGGCAGCACTGTACTCACATTGAGTGGCTTTCCTGCCTCCAGCAGTGCACCAGTGATGTAAGCAGCCAGAGAGATGTCGTCATTTATCCCACCCTGCAGATCAGTGAGAGAAAGAGGTTGGTGGGGAAATGAACCTCCCAAATGGTAGCTGCTATGTGGCACCTTGTGATAGAAGGTACCCATGACCACATTCCACACACTATTGTAATAATCTTTGTACGATGTATGCCTTGTGAGGTACCATTTGAAAACTCATAATTCGCAGCTCATTATTGCCCTAGTAAAATACATATGGCAACATTGTATGTGAAGTTAGAAGATTTCCCTAGATGACATTATTAACCCATGTGCCAAACCCACAGCCCTACCGAAGCTGAAGTTGGGCGGGGGGGAGGGGGGAGGGAATGGTCTGTCCTAAACAAAGGAATGTGTGATCTGCTTAATTTGCATTTAAGCAGTAAACAGAGTCATCAAGCAGGAAGGGGAGAAAGGAAGCTCAAGCAGGTGACAAAAAAGCAGCATGGAATATCTTTCCTCATAGACTTTTTATCTCCTGGTACCCAGCTGGAAATGTTTTTCAAAAGGCGGGCTGAAACTATAAAAAGGAAGGGCAAACACCCCAAGACACACCCGCTCTTTCTATCCATTGCGTTCATGGCACCTGAAGTGACAAAGCAAGCATTTGTTGGTTTCTGGGAGAAGGGATTCTGACCTCAGAAGTTTGGTCAGTGAGACTGGTGAGAAAACTTTGCTTTGAATTTAACGTAATTTGTTACATTAAGCACCAGTTGTGTTTCATCTTTATTTTCTTGTAACCATTTCTGACCTATGCCTCATTACTTGTAACTTACTTAAAATCCGTCTCTATGTAATTAATAAACTTGATTATTGTTTTGTCTAATCCAGTGTGTTTAAATTGAAGTGTTTGGGAAATGCCATTTGGGGTGGCAAGTTGTGTGCTATTATTTCTATTAAAGAAATAAACGGACTTTATATAAACTAGTTTTGTCCAGAAGAGGACTGGGCAGTACAGGACATAGACTTCTGATGGGGGAGGGAGAGGGGGGGAAATCTAGGACTGGGGGTGAGCTGGGGTCACCCTGCAATATAACCTAGTGTGGTAAGAGCAAGGTGTGGCTGGCTGAAGCACGCACGCATGCACACACACCTGGGATGCTGGAGGCTGTTGGTGAGCAGTCTAGGCTGGAGGCTACAGCAGCAAGCTTAGGTGCTGGAACTAGGGGTGCAGAAGCACTCCCTGGCAATGAAGTGGTTTCCATCAGACACAGGGTTTACAGTTTGGTTCAATGGCTCTCCGCTCCCCCACTATACAAATTGTTCCAGCCCCCTTGGCAGCAAGGCATTGTAAAGGGCACCCCAAGTTACAGGGCTGGCGGTCACACAGTTACTTATTAGTCTGGATTGTACCTTTGGTATGTCACACAGCTAATGTGGGGTTATCAGAGGGTAAGGTGGGACAGAACATTCTCCTCCATCTGTGAGAGTGAGCCTCAAACATGGGAGAGATCATTAAAGTGCTGGGGGAAGGGGAGTTTATTGGAGAGCCCTAGATGGAATAGCCCATTCTCCTCCGTGGTGGGGGAGGAGGTGCTGGGGAAGTGGACTAGGAGAAGGTGGGAACAGTTGTGGGGAGGGGCTTCTGGTTATTTAGGATCACACCGCTAGCACTAAAAAGGGGATTATCTGGACACAACAGCCATATCCTTCCCACCTAACTCTGAAGAGGTGAGAACAAAAGAGGAGTCACGCCAGTAGGCCCTACATTAGAGTCAAGGGTAGGACCATTGGCCTTCCATCAGGGTACAGGTAGTGTCACCGGGCCACTCCCTTAGAGTTAATGACAGCCCCACTAGGAGGGATTACTGAATGAGGGCCAGGCCTTGCTGGCTGTTACCTTCATTGCCGTGTGGAGGAGTTTCCCCACGTTGGCGTAGCAGCCATTGGCCTGCTGGTTCCCTGCTATCCACTTCAGAGCATCCTCAACGTTCTTGTCATCTAGGAAGATGTGCTGCTTGGCTTGAATGAAGCATTTGGTCACGAATGCGGTCAGCCTGGGGGAGAGGAGGAGTAGAAGTCAGTGAGAGGAGGGAGAGTCAGTGCCAGGGCGGGTGGGTATGCATAGTGGGATACTGACAGAGTGAGGGCTGCGGGGGGGGGGGGGGGGTGCTGGGTGTCGACAAAGGTAGTACCAGCATTGTGGGAGGCAATTCATTACTGTACTATTGAGAAAGGCTAAGTATTCACCATGTGTTGCCTTCTCCATCGCTCTCTCCAAAGGCACTGTAGGAACCATCTCTGTGTTTGTATTGAAGTTGCCTCTGGTACCCTGAGCAGGAGAGAAAGACAACTGGAGACATCTGAGTCAAAAATCACCCAGGCCTGCCCCTTCCACAGAAACTGACCAGCCATGGAACTGGCTCACTCAGAACCAGGGGAAAGCCACAGAGTTCACAGTACCTCTCCTGCCCCAATCCATCTGCCCACTGTTTGGGGACATCTACTGAGCACAGAGGCTGAGATGGACACCATGCATTAGGGAGAGGAGCAAGAAAACTAACTGACCTGTTTGCAGGAAACCCACAGCTCTTGTCTTCAACTCCTCACTCAGCTGCCCTGTCTTCTCCAAATACTGCAGCACGTAGATGATGGGGGCGAACAGCACCATGTTCTGCTCTCCGCAGCCGCTGGGCATCTGCACCAGCTGGTCCAGGTTCTGCAGCGCCGTCCCCATGATGTCACCTGGATAAACAAACATATGTGGACAATGGTGATCCCCCTGAACTGTGCATCTATGTCTGATTAAATATAGTCCCGTCCCCTCCCCATATCAGGCTGCTCCACACATTATACCATTACTCAACCCATAACACTGCCGGCCTGACACCTCTCCAACCCCACACTTGCAGCCACCCAACCGTTCACACCTCTCCTGCGCCACCCTGTCTGCATCCTCCTACTCCATGCTTCCTTCTGCATCTGTCTACACCCACTCACCCCGTACGTCCCTTCCCACTGCTTACACCCATCCCACCATCAGCCTGTCCACTTATGAACCCTCCCATCCATACACCCATCCAAAGGCACAAATTGTACATACCTACCTGTGTACAAGCCCTCATTCCTCCATACACTCCTGCTACATCATTTGCCCTTCATCAGCACTCTATCCCCCTTTTCCCCCCACACATGCCATCAACCCATGCAGCCACCAAAACACGTCCAGTCTGCTTACACCCTCATACATGCCCCCCACCCTGCTCTACACTAAATCACTCGCCAGACTGATTCCTTACCCAGCACGGACACTTGGGCCCTGGCTGAATCCGGCACCATGTCCTCAGGGAGCTGCAGGGAGACTGAGTCTGAGGCAGAATTCCCTGACAATTATAACAGAGAAAGGAGTGAGCCAACACAGGAGAGGGTGTAAGAGAGACCCCCACAGCTAGAAACACAATAAGCCACTCTCAGCAGTAATGGATCTCCAAGACACTGAGAGCTCCTGGCATATGGACCAACAACTCCAGCAGCAGCAGGAAGAGAGGAAGGAGGGCAAGTCCTTATGGGCACATACTGACTTTCAAGTGTCCATTCCAAGAAGAATGAGGACAAGACACAAGAATCGTTTTTTCACCTCCTCTCAGGGTCTTTGCATCCAGAATCCACTGCAGGAGGCAGCAATTGCAGGGGGTAGACACACATTCAGGAAGTACAGGTCCTCATGCATATATTCCAACGGGAAAAATCCCACCTTTCTATTCCCTGCTGGAATCACAGGGCTCAGTAAGCCAAAGACCTACCCTCTTGGTAAGTGCTGTCCAGCCAGTGCTCTCCCTCCCCATATGTCTATGCATAGGTGACACTCTCTCTCCCCAAACCCAAGAGAACGTGGCCACTGTGATCCCTTCTCATGGTCCAATGCAACCCATACCTTCTGGGCAGAGCAGGGAACTGTGAGACTTCTCCATCAGGACGCCCTCCGGCTGTCAGTAGAAACACAGAGAAACTGATTAAAGACAACACATGTCCAGTCTTCAGATTCATGTGACCTCATGACTTTGGGCTGCATGCTCTGGGGCATCAAGTCACAGAGCAAGAAGTGATACAAGGGTGAAGAGAGAGGGGCAGAGGCCACTCCTGGACTCCTTAAGTCAACTCTGGGCACTTTGGGACCACAGTGGTCACATCTTGGAACAAGGAAGGAATATGCTATATGGTATATGGCTCTGTCTTGGAATAATGGGTTCAGTCCTTGTCCCAGACACCTCAGAGCCAGAAAGAGGCCAATCAACTGGAGGGAATTCAGAAGAGGGCTACAAATGATTAAGGGGCTCTAGATTGACTGATTTAAGAGGGAAGATTAAATGAACTGGATCTATATAACTCAGCCAAATGGCAGCTGAGGATGGATAGCCACTTGTCAATGGTTGTGAGAGATATAAACTCCAACACAGAAGAGGAACTGGGGATGAGAGGACAAATAAGAATATAGAATAACATTGAGCACAAGGTGCATGTTTCTGGCTGGATGCTGAGGAAACATTTCCTAACAGGGAGAGATCTAGTGGGATGTGGAAGGGTCTCCCCAAGGGATGGGGTGGAACAGCCATTGCTCAGGACATGTAAAACTAGACTGGGCAAAACCCTGGAGAACAGACTGTAGGAAACCATCCTGCACTGGTCCCAGGGGAACGGAAATGGGACCTAGTAGAGCTTTCTCCAACTCTGAGGCTGTGTCTATACTGGATGTACTACGGCGGAGAGCTCTCCCGTCGGCTTAATTACTCCACCTTCTATGAGAGGCAGTAGCTGTGCTGGAGAAAGAAGCTCGCCTGCCGACATAGCGCAGTCTATGCCGGCACTTAGGTGGGTAGAACCTATGTCATTTGGGGGTGTGGATTATTCACACCGTGAGCGACATAAATTACACCAAAGTTCTAGAATTCAGACCTCGTCTACACTAGAAGTCTATGAAATTCAGCTCAGCAGATGGATGGAACTGCTGGCAAAAGCATTGGTGATAACAGTGTGGTATCTTCTTGTTCCGCCCCCCCCCCCTCCCCGTTCTCTGGATCGGCAGGCTTACCCGGACGAGGAGAGGCTTGATCAAGGTGTCACTGCGGCCCTTATTTGGCACCGTCACTTTCCTACCACCACAGAGCTCTCTGCTGGGCAGTGCCACTGTGGTGACGGTGAAGTTCACCTCACCTGGCAAAGAAAAAAAAAGAAAAAAATAATAAGCTCTTCAGAGCTTCCATTTTAAACCTGCCCATCCAGGCAAAATGGTTCAGTGCACAGAAAACTGATGACATCTGTAGTTCTGTGCAAGCCAAGACAATTATGTGAGAGGAACGCGCTCTCACACCTAAGGGTTCAAAGTGATCTGTATTTCCCAACTCCAGGCACGGTTTTGCACTAACAGTCCTGTGCACTATGAGAACCGGGGTATTGGACCATCATATTCTGAAATATCAGGGATAACAATGGAGTTCTACAGGTGGGACAGTGGTTTCATCCAGTATGGCAGGAGGATACTGGGTTAATTAGATGTCTGGTCTAGGTACAACAGCAAGGTGGGAATCTGATTATTTGGAGCAATGGTCTGAGCTGGTACAGCAATTCCTGTGTTCTCTCCCCTTCTTCTCTGCTCTCCTTACCCAGTTTGGTGGCTGTTACGTTCCAGTAATAGGTCCTGGCTTCATCAGCACACAGACAGCTGGTGTATTCACAGCCCTTATATGACTTCACCTGGTACTCCTCTGACTTGGCCAGCATAATCTGGATCTGCACAAGAGATAGGGAAAGGGTTGAGCAGTCAGGGACATGAGTGGAAAATTAGACAGAGAAGCAGCACAGGGGCAAGGGAGAAAATGGGGGACAGACTTGAGCTTACTAAAATTCCCTATAAAAGAAACTGAGTAACAGGTGAAAAGTACTGGATCAGCAGAGCAAGCTCCACACACAAACAAACAAACACAGAGCAAGCAATCCAATCCCATGGATGTATCTAAGCACCATTCTGGCTTCCTGGTAACGGAGGTAAAACCTGCTCTGGATCTCATGGGATTAGCTCCCATTCCCTGGGGAATATGTAAGAGTAAAATCCACGTGGCTCTCTTGATACTGATTCGGGATCCATTGTGGGCAGGGGGAAGGATTTACAGGCACGCAGGTAAAGCCTGACCCAGATGAGGCTAACCGGAGTGTGAGTGCTTCCTCACCCTTATGCACTGTTTCAGGTAGTTGAAGACAGTGGCAGTCAGTGTAAATGATTCCCCGCGGATCACAGAGTAGGGTAAGGTCAGGTCCACGAAGAAAGGTTTGAAGGCCGTCAGCCCCACTGTAGGTGAGATCCCAAAGCCGCTGCTCTCCGAGGTACAGAACATGCTGGCTTTCCATTCCGTGATGGTGTCAGGGAGAGTGACTGGGACCTGCTTGTTACCTGAGCTTCTGCAGAGAAATCAGATCATGATATCGGGGAAGGGAGATCCCCAAGGGACAGGAAAAATTCTGACAATAACTAATGATACTATGATTATCTCCAGTCTCTCTCATCCCAGAATCTTATAGAGCTTTCCAGGCATTAATCCACCCAACACAGTGTAGGTCGTTATCCCCACATTACAAATGCAGAAACTGATGCACAGGGAGGGGAAGCGACTCACCCAAGGTCACCCAGTGAGTCAGTACCAGGAAAAGAACCCACAGATCCCTTCTTCTAACCCCTAGATCCCACAGCCTTTCCTAAAACCCAGCAGATTTGTTCTCTAGAATATGAAACATAGCCCAGTCTCAAAGGCCTGTGAGGTTTGGTTCAGAGAAGCACCTCCAAACACTGCCCGCACAAAGCCTTGCATTTCTCCCCACCATCCCTGGGATTAAACATCACTTACTCAATGGGATACAGCTCCCAGATCCAGGTCTCAGGGAAAAACTCACGGACTTGGGACTCTCTGGATTTCTCCACTGATGGCGGCTGAAACTCCGCTGTAGGGACACGTCCTGAATCCTCCATAATAGGGGGTGGCCTGGGTGCCCCTGGAAGTCAGACAATACCTGCTCTTTGGCTGCTTACTCACAGAAAAGGCTGGCACTGGGATAATAGAGTCCAGTAGGGGCAGTAGAGGAACTCAGGTGGAGATTAACCCTTTATTCCCAGACAGTAATTACATGGATTAAGAGAGCAGAAAGGAAATTTAATAGACCAGGACAATCAAATAAAAAGATAAGGAATTCCTTACCCATTATATTATGTTCCGTGTCATACCAGATGGGATAGGGACGACAATCCAGGGGTCTCTTTATTTTGCCATTTGATAAAATTTTCAGTCCCATCTCCTGTGTTAAATCAGAGATGAAAGAAACAAAATGTGAAAAAGGAAGGGTTTAACGTTTGCTTAGTGTCTCTGCCTGTGTGTCAATATAACTAGTCAACTGCATCACATTGTCCCCCCTGCTTGTCTCTGATCCCCATCTCTCCCCTCTTCCCTTGTCTCTCTCTGCACTGCTCTACAATAAGCTAGGACACCTTGGCAGGCATAGGCGCCAACTCCATGGGTGCTCCAGGGATCGAGCACCCACGGGGAAAAATTTGTGGGTGCTCTGCACCCACCGGCAGCCAAGCTCCCCTCAGCCCCCACCCCACTTCCTCCTCCCCCCCGCCCCAAGTGCACCGTGTCCCCACTCCTCTGCCTACCTCACAGTGTTTTCCACCCAGTCGCCGCCAAACAGTTGTTTGGCAGCGTTAGCACGCTCCAGGGAGGGAGGGAGGAGCGGGAACATGGCACGCTCAGGGGAGGATGTGGGGAAGAGGCGGGGCCAGGGCAGGGATTTGGGGAAGGAGTTGGAATAGGGTCAGGGAGGGGGCGGAGACTTTGGGGAAGGGGTTGGAATGGGGCGAGGAAGAGGTGGAATGGGGGCGGGGGGCGCGTCAAGCACCCACAGGAAAGGGGGGAAGTCGGCGCCTATGTTGGCAGGCACACTGATTTTGTGAGCTCCTCGGTCATCTCGCTCGTCCCTGCCTGGGTCAGCAGCAGCAGCAGAATTGCTGTTAACCAGTTTGGCTGACCAAGACACAGTAGTGCCTTTACCCTAGCACAGCCATGATTGTATTGTGGAACTCATGAGGCAACAATTCTATTCCACCCAGCTATAAATCTGGTGATTTTCAAGAGTTCAGCTTCAACAGCTCTTGTTTAATCTAGCTCTGAGTTCAGGGAGAGTGAAAAACTCCACACACATACTCATCTCTTTTTGCAACTGAATGACTCAAAACTCACCACATACCGATCCCAGCTGCTTTTACTCAGAGACTTTTAGATTCAAACACAACCCTAAGTGTCACTCCACTAACTTCAAGAGCAATGTGCCAGGGATTAATTTGACGCATACACCTAGGACAAAATGTGGCCCCTGCAGATCTTTATTACTGCTGATGATGCATGAGAAGGAAAGAACCAGCCTGACTCTGCTTTTATTTCTACATAGAGTAAAACTGTTTTGGAGTCACAGAGATGGAACGACAGGGTGAAATTTTAATAGAGACAACATACAGAGCAGACCTGCACTTCCGGGTACATTGCTGTATCTAATATAGTTCTCTTGAGCCCCGTCTCTCAGAATGGAGGCTATGCATCTTCTCCTCACAGTAAGGAGAGGCTGGTGATGAGTATAAAGGCACGCACCTTTAGGAAGCTAAAGAAGTCAGCCCCTTGGTCAAACCAAGGTCTCGGTATGATGGAACGTCTTCTGCGGTCTACTGGCACAGGGTTGAGGACAGGCACTGGAAATGGCCTTGTTATATAGCAGTCATCGTACTCATCAACTTGATAGGGGTAACCTCCATTTGAGAAATCGAGCATCCCATACACCTGCAGAACCACACATGGGCCCAAGGAAACAAAGGGCTGATAGCAAAGACAGAGACACAGACACCTGCCATTCATCCCTCACCCCAGCTCCTACCGCCAACCCCCTCCCACACACAGATGCCCCCCTTTCACTCCAGAGCCCCAGCTTCCACCATTTCTCCATCATTCTGCCCCATCCCGTCACAGTGAGCCACTCACACTGCTGTTGGAGAGCTCCCTCTCTGGCCTCAGGAGTAGGACGCTCTGGTCCACAGCTCGGATGGCACACAGCGAGTTGGGAGCTGCCCTCAGCTGGAGATTCACAGTTGCCCCTGGCAGGTCCTGCTGCTGCGAGAACTCCAGGTTGACCTGGACAGATGGATCCCAAGATGGGGAGAGCCCGTAACATGGGAGCAAAGAGGTAGGAAAGAGGAAGGGCAAGAAAAGGGATGAATTAGAGAAAAATGATTCCTCTGTTCAGGGGAAAGATAAGGGTTTAGTCGTGGCTCCCCTCAGCACCTAAGCTGCATTTTCTGTTGGCGCACATGCCATGCACTGAAATGGCTTAATCTCTATGGTACCCACCACCCCTCTTCCTGCACCTGTGCCAACCCCAGCCTCCTCAAGCCGGAGCCTCACCTCGTTCTTGAAGCACATGGAGACTGTGAACTGGACTTTGTCAGCAACGACTCCCCCATCAGGGAACATGGCATAAACCACCAAAGAGGGGTTAGGAGCAAAGTGGGAGGTGAAGGTGAGAGGGATGGAGAAAGAGCCCATCAGCCCTGGGAGGAGAGAGAAGGAGGAGAAATTCTGTCAGTAGATCTAATATGGTCTCCTCCTGCCCATCTCAGCCCCTTCCACCCCTCTCCATGCTGCCTCCTTCAGGGCTAGATTTGTCACTAGAGCCCATCACTGGAGGGGTTTTACTCCCCCATTTTAGGAGAGGAGGCTGTGGATTTACCACCATTCTTCTTGATGTCGACACGTTTCTGACCATCCCCGATGAGCTTCTGCTTCCCCACCACCTAGGGAAGGAGAAGGAGAGAGATCTTAGAAGGTGTTCAGGTCAGGTACCTTCTCCCATCTCCTCTCATGTCCCCCCCAAACACCACAGATCAAAGGTTACCAACCATAGGACGGGTGAAGTCACATGGGGGACACTAGACCTGAGAGAGGGAGGGTTTCAGACAGGAAAGGAGGCAGGTTGTCGGAGGGTTTTGACAGCAGGGAAGGGGCTTGCATGTCCAGGGAACAGAGAGAAGAGGCCTGTCCTATGGGGACTGCACATTTTGTAGGGCGAGGGAGACTGGGGATGGTTTCTAGCAGTGGGGAGGTGAGCTGCACTGGGCATGCTGGTTCAGGAACTAACAGGAGGGAAAGGCAGATCATGGGGAAGTGTCCTAGGAGATTGCGAAAGGGGGTTCATATGGGAGGGCATGTCCAGACACAGGGAAGGGAATCCAGCACTGCAAGAGGCATATCAGGTAGCAACAGCATATCTGGGGAGATTGGGATGGCTTCTAGAAGGAAGGAAGGTGGGTCCACCAGGAGCAGATGTTTGTGAGGGTGAGGGCAAGATTTGGTGGGGAGCAGGCAAAGAGGAGTGAACGTGAGTAGAGAATTGCAAAGAAGGTATGAGGGGGGTTCGCTGTCCTGTTGCAGGGGAGAGGGAGGGATCAGCAGCTAGGAGGGGCTGGGCTGTCTGGAGGAGCTGTGAGAGGGGAGGGCAGAACAAGAGAAGAGGAGTTGAAGGAAAAGCATGTGCCTCTTGGTGTTTCAAGGGTTAAGTCACAACTGATGAGAGCTACAGCCATGCATATCTTCCCCCTGCTCCCCAAGACCCTTCCTTGGAACGTTCCACAAGATCTGTCCCCCGTCCCCTAGCCTGCCTGGGCACTCACATAGAAGGAGAAGAGGATTTCTCTGGCTTTGCCTCCCAGATCTATTCGATCAATGCTGTAATCCACCCGGACCACCTGCTTCTGGCCGCAGGGCAGCACCCCTGGCAGCCGCTGGATTTTGAGGTAGCTCTTGGTGGTGCTGTAGTATGGCTTCAGGTGGAGGAAAGCATTCAGGTAATACTGACTGATCCTTGTAGAGTCAGATACCAGATCCGGAAGCCTGAACCTTCCCTGGAAGAGAAATAAAGATAATAATTATGACTGCATTTCTCCAGAGCGCTGTAAATGTTCTGGCCAGAACATGTGTATATACACTGCCCTCTGCTGGATGGAATCAGTACAGCTCAATCAGAAGCTGTAATACTTGTACATCTAAACAGGATTTTCCTCTGGTTTAAGCACTAGAGGCCAGTGCTTTAAGAGCAGAAGGGCCCCCGTTCTGTTCTGGGGCCTTCACGCATCTGTTAAAATCCCACAGTGCTTTACACCAAGTGGACTGGATTCCAAAAGACATGATTGTATTAGACATGAAAAGGGACCATACGCATCTAAAATGGCATGTATTATCATTACACATTATAATATAGCAGGGGTGGCCAACCTGTGGCTCCGGAGCCGCATGCGGCTCTTCAGAGGTTAATAATCGACTCCTTACCTAGGCACCGATTCCAGGGCTGAAGCTATAGATGCTAACTTTCCAGTGTGCTGGGGGGTGCTCACTGCTCAACCCCCTGCTCTGCTCCAAGCCCTGCCCCCACTCCACCCCTTCCCCCAAGGCCCCTGCCCCTTCCCCTGAGCCTGCCATACCCTCACTCCTCTCCCCTCCCCGCCATAGCCTCCTGCGCAGGTGAAACAGCTGACTGTGGTGGGTGGGGGGGGAGGGGGCAGTAGGTGCTGATTGGTGGGGGCTGCCAGCAGGCAGGAGGCACTGGGGAGCAGATGGGGGGCTGCTGATGTATTATTGTGGCTCTGGCTCTTAGGCTCAGGTTGGCCACCCCTGTAATATATAATTGTTATCTATGTAAGGGGACTGTTGCCCCCTTACTAACATTCAGTGGGGGTGTTTTAGTTGCTAGCTCCCAGTACTAAAAAGGGGGAAGGGTTGATGGGAATCAGGACCCTGAGGCTGACAGCCCCCAGGAACAATGGGGAGAGGCCAATGCTCCAGGTCAGTCTGAATGACAGGGCGGGTAGGCTAATCAGGGAGTCAGGAGGCCAGGGAGGTCCCATCCTCCCTGTGAGCTGGATTTGCCTGGGTCAGACAGAGTGGGGCCAAGCTAAGGAGAAAGCAGGGGCCTGAGCTGAGCTGGGGAACGGAATTGTGCCAGACCCAGAGGGACCAGAAAAGCAGGCCAGAGAGAGCAGACCCTGTCCTGGGAGCAGAGCTGCAGCCCCAAAGCCAGAGGCACAGCACAGACAGAGCAGACCTGTCCTGGGAGCAGAGCTGCAGCAACCGGAGCCAGAGGGGCCAGAAAAGCAGCCCACGAAGCAGGTCAGTGCTGGGAGCAGAGTCACAGAAGCAGCCTGCAGAGCAGACCTGTCCTGGGAGCAGAGCTGCAGCAACCAGAGGCAGAGGGGCCAAAGAAGCAGCCCAGGGAGCTGGAGGCAGAGCAGCAGAGACAGAGTGGTGGAGCTGGGGCTGGAGCAGTCTGGAGCTGGGTGCGGTGAGTAGCTGGGGAGAGTGAGGGGGACCCTGGGCAGCAGGCCCAGCACAGGGAGACGCTTCAGCCAAGGGGCTCTGCAGGCCAGGCTTGGATCGTAACCCCGACAGGGCGGGGGTGACACTGGGAAGAAGGGTCCTACCACTTAGAGCCTGAGAGCGTGTGGCCACCACCAGAGCAAGTGTCCAATCCACTGCATCCCTGCAGCACAGCCAGGGCCTGAGAAGAAGGCCTGGGACTTACAAGGAACAGACTGTGAACTGTCCTGACATTCCAGAGACACTGTTTGTGATGTTCCCTGCCACAGAGCGGGTTGATGTGTTTCCTTTCACCTTTCCCATTTTTCCATATTCTTTTTAAAATTAATTGTTGATTAAATAACTTGCATTTGCTTTAACTTGTATGTAATGCTCAGTGGATCAGAGAAGTGCCCAGTACAGAGTACCCGGGAGTGGGGACACCCTAGCCCCTGTCCTAGGTGACTGCAGCAGGGTTGGGGGTTGAGCCCCCCAGGAATCCTGGGCCCAGCCTTGTTGGGGTTACGAGGACTCTGCCAGACAGGAGAGTGGAAGGGGAGTCCTCAAGGGCAGAGAAGCCACTGGGTAAAGGAAGAGGGAGTGAGGACTCAGATCCTTTCACTAGCCCACTTCACCAGGGTAGTGCAGAAGCCAGGAAAGTTCCCCACAAAAGCGGGACTATTCCCCTGCTTACATCTATAACAAATGTATGTAATTTATAGATACAAAATGGCTTATAGCCTGAAGCCAATCAACTGCCTGGAATTATGAAGAAACCTCCACAGTGGACAGTTAGTGCATAGCTGTCTGTTACTGAGTAGCAGCCGTGTTAGTCTGTATTCGCAAAAAGAAAAGGAGTACTTGTGGCACCTTAGAGACTAACCAATTTATTTGAGCATAAGCTTTCGTGAGCTACAGCTCACTTCATCGGATGCATAAAGTGGAAAATACAGTGAGGAGATTTATATACACACAGACCATGAAAAAATGGGTGTTTATCATACACATTGTAAGGAGAGGTTTCAGAGGAACAGCCGTGTTAGTCTGTATTCGCAAAAAGAAAAGGAGTACTTGTGGCACCTTAGAGACTAACCAATTTATTTGAGCATGAGCTTTCGTGAGCTACAGCTCACTTCATCAGATGTATACATCTGATGAAGTGAGCTGTAGCTCACGAAAGCTCATGCTCAAATAAATTGGTTAGTCTCTAAGGTGCCACAAGTACTCCTTTTCTGTCTGTTACTGGATTTCTTGCTTCCACTCAAGTGTGTGGTGTTAGCCACTGTCGCAAACAGGATACTGGACTAGATGGTGAATCACAGCACTGATCTGGTTTGGAAAGTCCCCTGTCCTCCATGTATCCACTTAGGCACTTATCAGATGTGTGAGATATGCCAATAAGAAAATTTAGCAGGGAGCAGACTAGCTTACTGGATGTCTAAAAACATGGATGTCTATCAACAGACAACTGGCTTCAACAGGAGCCATTAATCCTCACTGCTGGCATTTGTTTATCTGTAGATGGGGGGAGAGACCTAACAAGGCCAGTTTTCAGTGCACAGAGGTAGTTCTTATCTGAGGAAAATTCAGCAGTATCTTTGATTACACTTAGAGCAGGTCCTTAGGCTGGATGTTAGATGACCAGACAGGAATCTTTGAAAAACTGGGCTTTTTATATCCTAGAGTCACTCACCCACTATTGAAATGTAGCTGCCTGTGGGAAGGAGGGAGCCATTCTGCACCAGCAGCACTATACAACATGACCACAGGAGGGGAAGGGAATAAAGTCTCCTCCACTTGAAACAGCAGACTTTAGGATGGCAGAATGTACAGAGTTAAGGGACTCACACCTACCTCAGATAAAGTCTGTATTATATGGCAACAGCCCTAGTGATGAGAATTACTCTCAGATCAAGGGCCTGAGAGATACAGAGAAGAGAATCTCTAGGGCCTACACAAAGGGGAATTGTGTGGAGCCTTGCTGGTGCCCGATGTCTTTGTCAGCTCCTGGATGCAGCACTGGAATGCACTGTTCTTAATTTGACTCACCTCCAGAGAGACCTCACTTCTATTCCACGTAGCTGTGTCCAAAGTGAAAGTAGCCACCCCGGTGCTATCGGTGGTGAGATTTTGGTGGGACTGGGTGTTCCCAGCATTAATAACCAAGAAAACGGGCTGCTTCTTCAGTATGGAGCCTTCTCGGTCCAGGGCTTTGATCTGCAGGGAGAAGCAGGGAGAGAATCATGCACACATTCAACCAGCAAAATCTGCTCTTGAGGAGAGACTGACCGGAATGGGGAATCTCTATGAGAGACACTCAGTGGGGCCGAGAAAGCTCAGAGCAGGCTGGCCCCTTCTAAAGAGAGGGGTAGGGCTGAGAACTAGACAGAGGTAATCTCTAGGGAAAATTAAAAATGGGAATTTCTCTGAGATGATGCCACAGGCGCCCGTGTTTTTTTCACCTGCTAGAGGCATTATGTAAAGCACCGTACTTCGGCTGCCCTGGAAGACCACTCAGCAGCTCCACCCCATATTGATTTTACCTTCCCGCTGTAGGGGTACCCCGGGTGGTAGTAATTGTCTGAATCCTCAAAGCTCATTGACCCAGCTTTCTCAGACATAAACGCAACATGGGTAGCGTTTGCCTCCACGCCTATGGGAGAAAGACAAGATGCACAGTGAGCCAATGAACACACGCAGTGGTTTGCCATACTCTGCCACATCAGGTTACAACAGAAACGTTTTGGGACCACCCCTCCCATCTAGCCATAAAGCAAGGGAGGAAGGCCATGACCCCCCCCACCCCGACCTGTTTGCGATCTCCATGTTGACAACCTGTGAATGAGCACCATGGCTAAAGACTCCACTCTGATTGGCAGAACAGTTTCCTGCCTGCTGGTGACCAACCCACTTGTTACAAAAGACAGTTTCAGGGTCCATTAGTGGCCAGTGGAACAGTACACAATCCGAACAGCGTATACGTAGTGGGAAACGGCCCAAGCTGTAGTGGACAATGGGGCAGGCCAAACATGTGCCCACACACACCACAAAAACACTAAGTGTTGGGGTCATTCAGTCCATTTCAGAGATCACTCTGGGTCAACATTTCCTTCTTTCAGCCCCACAAGAGCTATATTATAAGGAAGAGAGAAGCAATAAACACCCTCACTCTCACGCGCACACACACTACTTTGCAGATGGTAGGGTTTACCTGTTCCAGCTTCCACCAAAGTGGCTACCACATTTATACTGTGGCTGTACCGAGGGCTGACAAGGCTGAAGAATGCCAAGTCCACGGAGGCTGAGAAACAACCGGTTTTATCAGTCTGGAAAAGAGGCAATGAGAATTGCTGACACTTGCTGACCACATACTCAAGGAACAAGAGGAAAGGAACAGCCACCCTGTGATCTCGTCAGAGATCAGAAGCGAAGCAGTGGCAGGCTCTGTCAGAGCACAGAGGGGAGATATGCAAACACCGCAGGGAGTAGAGGAGCGTATGAGTCATCAGGAGGCACTACTGTCCCCAAGTCAGCAGTACTAAGCTAAATGCTCCAGTGCGGTGCGAGGGATACTGTGCAGAAGTGCCCACTGCTCCTGGTTAGAATTTCTCCCTCTCTACCTCGTTCTTTTGCCCTGCCGTTCCTCTTTCCCTAGATGCTCCTACATCTCCATTAGATCATTTCCCAGTTCCCTCCTCACCTGGCCTGTGACATTCTGGCAGATGTCTGTGGGCTCTGACTCTGTCCTGTCCATGTACCAGGTATATGCTGTCCGACACAAAGAGACTTGGACTGTACCCTGGACAGGCTTTCCGTAGGTGTACCTGGCAGAGAAGGGAAACAGGGGAAAAAAACCATCTGCCACTGATGTTCTTAGTCCACTTCTGCCTTCTTCCTTTGCACCATGGTGTATGTGCCTGCTATTCCAGTCCTGGGCTCCCCACACAGCTCTGCCAATGCCCCTCAGTCCTGCCCTGCAGCCCCCCTGCTATTCCAGTCCTTGGTTCCCCACACAGCTCTGCTGATAATACTCCTATTTCACACACACACACACAAAAACACCCCCCCTTCCTACTCCATCCCTGCACTTTAACTGGGCGGGACACTTCATGGTTAATTTAAAAAAAAAAAAAAGTGTTCTGGGGAAGCTGCAGAATGTATAGACTTCCACATGGAAGAAGAGTTGAGAGCCACTGTAAATGCTTTCACCTTTTCCCTGAAAATCCTTACTACAACTCAGACCCCCTGAGAAACCCAAAGCTAATCCCTTACATCCACTGAGCAAGATGAGCCAATACATTTGCCCGTTAACTGTGCCCTCCCATCGCAAGAGCCCTGTGAAACATACTTGCCACAAACTTTCAGTGGAAAAGATGTATCCGATGTGAAGATCCAAGTTGGCTCAGTCACAACCACTTTGAATTTGGGCAGCACTGGGGAGGGAGAAATTGGATGCAAGAAGTTAAGAAAGGAACATGGTTGGCTCACTGTCACCCAGCTCAGGGAGCAGTGTGTATCTGCGTGTTGTGGGGGTGCAGCACGCCCAGAGACAGAATTCCCCTGGAGAGAAGGGCGGGGGGGGCGTCCTCTCTAAGGCAAGCGTTCACTTGCAGAGTCAGAATCAGGGTTGGATAGGGAGAGGGCTTCCCCTGGGACTGTCAGAGAGTGGAGTGATACTGCTGACTCCTGGACTGCATGCTGCGCTCCCCTCCGTACCGTACTCCTCCACGCTGAAGGTGCTGTAGGCCTTCCCACTGTCCACAGTGATGGTGTACGTTCCCAGGGGCGGTTCGGCTGCCAGCTGGAAGGACAACTGCACGATGCCTCGCACTGGTTTCACATTAAGCCACTGGCCAATCCGGTTATTCTCAGGATCCTGATGCCATGGGCAGAAACAGGATTAAAATGGAGCCCGTTTTCCCTGTTTTACTCCCCATGCAGCCCAGTCCTTGGGTGGACAGGGGCTCGGAGTTCTACAGAGGCTGGGCCCAGCACCCCCTGTAGCTTGGTGGTGCTCTGCATGACCATGCAGGAGACCAGTGTTCCAGGCCCGGTCTCTTGCTCTTCAGGGGCCAGCACAGGCTGCGAGCGCTCCAGAGGCTGAACTCTGTGCCCTAGGGGTAGTGCCCTGCACTGCTGGGCGGGAGACCTGGCTCCCATTCCCTGGCTTGGGCTCATGCTCCTGGAGCTGGCAGGGGCTAGACTTGCTGCTGACAGTTGGCTCGGGGCGCCCTAGAGTTCGCACTGTTCTTCGCTGTTGGTGACCTGAGGCTCTCCAAGGGCTGGTAGGGACTGAGGACGGTGCGGAGGCTGGGCTAGACAACCCCAGCAGATTAGCGCTCTGCACTGCAGGGTGGGAGAGGGAGGCTGGATTGTCAGCCCCCAGTTTGGGAATTCCCCCTGGGCAGCAGGAGCCGCTGCTGGAGAAGCCAGGATCCCCCAGGAGCCGTTTCCCTAGAGATTAGCAATCTCTGCCGCTGTGCGGGAGACCCGGTTTCTAGTCTGTCGGCACTGGTGGGAAGATTGGAATAGAGAGGGGGGTCCAGTCTGGCACCCCCTGCAGGTTGCTACTGTGTATTGCCGCGCAGAAAACCACAG